>NC_135661.1:52212069-52564569 GCF_964188315.1 Podarcis muralis
CACAATTGGCAATCTAGTTGGGAGAAGCAAAGAATTTCAAGACAGTGACAAAAAGGATGCTACTTGCAGGTGTATTTGTTGGCAATGTAACTGTGTATTAGACTGTTTGCATAAGTCTCTGGGTGCTCAATTTTGAAGCTAAAATCACCTGCTAATTCATGTTTCAAAAACAGTTTCCAATTAAACATGTGAGGGTTGTTTGGGTACATAGCCTGTTGCTTTTGGTGTGTATGAAGGGCCCACAGCTTAGCTGTAGAGCATGTGCTTTGCATTCAAAAAGTCCCAAATTCAATCCTTGGAGAGCTGTTGCCAATCAATATTGACAGTATTGAGCTAGAATATGATGGGGAACTTTCAGCTGACCCAGTTGTGACAGGCTTGACATCTGATCTATGGTGTCGGGCACAGGAAAGTTCAACTAAAACAGGGGAGGAACCTTAGAGCTCATTCTACGTACACTTCTTATTCTAAGTAACACTTCTAAGTATATTCTCAATATACATTCTAAGTACACATATTCTTCCTTTACAGCTACAGCTTCAATTTAAGCTGTGCTGAGAAGAAGAATCAAGAGCACACTTAAGAGTGTACTCATGATTCATTCTTTTGAAGTTGAGTAACCTGAAGTCATAGTTGTTTCTTAATGTGTAAAGTCTTTGTTGACCACTAGATGTCAGCAGTTGGATGCAGTGTAGAATAGCATAACTTCTAGCACCTTTCAGAAACAGGTACAGTGGTACCTCGGGTTACATACGCTTCAGGTTACATACGCTTCAGGTTATAGACTCCGCTAACCCAGAAATATTACCTCGGGTTAAGAACAGACCTCCAGAATGAATTAAGTTCTTAACCCGAGGTACCACTGTTTTAGTGTATTGTGTGAAATTTAATCCTCAGTTTGCTGGTATATACATGGATACAGCGAAGTAATGCAAAACACAAAATAGTAGGGTCTAAAGGGCCTCCCTGTTGTGTATATTTTGGTGGAGGGGTGGTGGTGGTGTGTTGAAGAAAGCCTAATTGCTAGGTGAGTAGAAAAAAAGAAGGGGACAGGCACCATGTGTCTTTTAAAATCTTTTCAATAGACCAAACAACAAATGTTATTTATGTTAACAAAGTCTGACTTATAGGAAACCATTAGACAGTGTGGATTAGTAAACCTTACACTTGCTTCCATCATAGGCTGAGCACATTTCCATCTGCTTAACCCCATTCCCTTGCAGCAGAAGACGTCAGTGGGCTTTGCTAAGTAGACAAGAGCAACATCAGGGCAGGGAATGCTGCCAGAATAATCTTGGCACAATATGGATACCATGTTATTTCTCTTCCTGATATTACACTTAACATGATGTTACTGTATTTTCTTAAGTGCGTTGAGAGTCTCCAGGATACAAGTATTCTAAACAGAAAACAAAGTAGCCTGTTCCTTAGTGCCCTTTTACAGCTCTAACTGAGAACATCCAATGAACAAAATTCTAGATAGATTATTATAATTTGTCACATTTACCTTCTATTACTGTTTGAGATTTTAGCAAAGAAGTATCCACTGCCCAGTGTGTTCTAGTTACACCAAGACTATGTCTACTTATTGATGCTTTTAAATGAGTAAGAGGCAGAATGATGGGAGACAGATATTTTTGAACATGCATTTTTAAACAAGTGGTTTGTATCCTCCTCCTTCCCCCAGCACAATATAGTCAAAGTTAAATTTGCATTTTGCTTTTGCATTTAACAGGAGGTAACTATTATTACTGAAGGGGTTTCAACCAGCAATTTGAAAGTCACATATTAGTTTATCTTTTAGCTGTTTATAGTGAGATGCTTATAACACTTGTGTTCTATCTAACAGAAACCGGGTTCAGATGCCATTCTCTGTAATGCTGTTGAAATGATTCGTGAGAGTTTAACCATAACGGACAGTAAAGAAGCAGAGCATAATTTAAAGGAGGAATATGTTTATGACATCTACTGCATGGAAACAGCATCTCCATGCTGGATTGAGAACATACTGTCTGTTCAGCCCTACACCCAGGATTGTGAACTGGTAAGCAAATGGAAAAGAATGTCAAATAAGTGACAAAGGGGACTAAAGAAGAGAATGAGAACCTACTGTGAATTTAGGTCAACATTAGAGCATAAAAGCAAATATATGGGAGCATTTTTAATTGCTAATCACATTTAAAGACAAGGTTTAGTTTGACTGACTTACAAGAATATCCAAATAGGTTAGGCGGGATATAAATAAAATTTTATTATTTATTATTACGACTGATAACTGAAATAAACTCCCAAACACCGTTTATTAGATAAAACTGAAATAAATTGGATAAATCAGAATGTTTTATAAATTTCACTGGGAAAGGGTCCATTTGAAGTGGAGGATAGAAACACTTTTACTTTTTGGCAAGTCACAAATAAGGCAGAGGGGAACAGTGTGAGATTTGCTCATTCACATTCTTGAATAATCCTTAGATTCAGGAAGGTTTTCCTTGCTTGCAAAACACAAGCTGTATTTGCTAACTGCTCAAAGGCATAAAGGTTTTTACACAAACACACACACTTAATAGGCATAAACAAAACAGGTTTCAGCAGGGATAGGGGAACATATCTGACCATAGGCCATACAGGTCTAACAACACCTAGAGCGGGGTGGTGGTGTTTATGGAATCCATCGCTTTTCATTTCTGATGGCTCACTTTTGCATTAGTTGATGCTTAGCAAGTGAGTTGCAGTGGAGACTTTCATCTCTGAAAATGCTTTTCAATTTTAACATGCAGGTGGATGAAAATCACATTGCCGAAGAAATATATGATGATGAGGATGATGAGAACAATGAGAACAATTGGCGAAATGACTACCCAGATGAAGATGAGTTCCTCCCTGGGGAAGATGAAGGTATTTGATGTGATGGGCAAGCCAGTCAGCAGTTTCACTTTAATTGTTAGTGTTAACCATTAATTTTACTCCCATTACTCCCAAACTAGGTGTCAGAAGACTCAAGTGAAACCAACTATGGTTTTACCCTGAGAATGAGTAGCCCACATATAAAAACCTTGATGGGTCTAATATGACCCATCACTTCTCTAATTACTTTGAACTGGGAAGTGGATGACGAGATGATGAGCAATCTGAGACAATAAGCAAATAGAGGAAAATATAGTGCCTGGGGCATTGGCAGAACTGCAAACCTAAGCATCATTGTATCCTGTAAAATCTTTCCCACGTTTTCAAATTATTTTTTCCTCCTAGAATCAGAGCATGGAAGCATCAGTGATGAAGATAATGGATATATCAGGAGAACATGGGAAAAATATCAGTCTGATGTCTTGTTGGAATTCGAGTATGATGGGTTGCAGGAGCTGGATTCCGAGTAGACACTGGAACCTTAGTGCTCAGAAGACATTAATTATGTGTGAATTTGGAAGTTCATGACATACGTCGTGCCACTTATGTACAGTGGATGCTGCAGTGCTTATGGAAGCCTGAGTGTCACTGGTTGTTCAAGGGTAAACAAGAGACTTTAAATTATGTATCTAAAATTGAGTAATCTAATCCTTATTCTTGCAGCTGTTGTCTCCATAATATGGTGCATTATGTGGGTAGGGCATCTCTGAACTTGATGGATATCAGTTTTTACTATGTTGGAATCTTTGAAGGCTTCTTCTGAAGTTAAGTAAGAAGAAATTCCTATCTATAAGAAATGTTTTAGTTTTTCAGGTAAAACTGTAAAACTGGAAATGCAGAAAAAATGGAGATAGCAAATATGTATTCTGAACAACTCTTTCAAGGTCTCAATCTCTTGCCATAAATGGAGCTTCTGCCATAGATTGACAGGAGACCATTACTCATTCTGTGAATTGTTGATCTTTGCACTTTAGTATGATTGGATTATCGAGTAGTATGGCGTTCCTATTGACTTTAATATACAAATAAAAGGCAGCTTTTGTTGAATAGTTTCTTTGACTGATTTTTTCCCCTCTGAAATGGTCCTTACCAGTAGGTATTTTTAAGTAGATAGTTTGCTGGTAATCCAGTGAAATGTATTACTGTACTGTTTGGTAAGTTGTCTGAAGTTTGTAGACAACACCGACAGTTTGACTCCTTGTCTTGTTTTTCTTTCTAGTAAGGTGAAGATGAGCTGCATTGGGTTTGACTAGGGAGTTCCAGCTACCTTGAGGGAAACAGTATTGCATTCCTTCAGTAGGGTCTGGGTTTTAATAATTATTGTCTGGGGGCAAATATCCCTTTTTAGAGCAAAGGTGCTTGAATGGGTGGCGGCAGTGCATATTCAGGATGTTTTGTGAGAACAGGTTACAGTCATACCTTGGGTTGAAGTTGAGTGCTTTCGGTTGCGCTTCGCAGCGACCTAGAAGTAACGGAACATGTTACTTCTGGGTTTCGCCACTCATGCATGCGCAGATGGTCAAAATGACGTCACACACATGTGCGAAAGTGGCGACACGCGCAGACACACAGCCGCAGGTTGCGTTTGCTTCAGGATGTGAACAGGGCTCCGGAACGGATCCCGTTCACATCCTGAGGTACCACTGTATCTGGATCCATTTCCATCTAGCTCCAGAACCTAACATGACATTGTTGACAAGTCATCAAGAGTTTTGGAGTCACAAATATGTGGTAACACCCAGCTCTATCTCTCTTCCATCTGATTCAGAAGAGGCAGATGCTTGACCCAGGGCTTAGAGGTGGTGGTAGGCTGGTTGCAGGACAATAAACTGAAGTTGAATCCTGAAAAAACAGGGTCATTATGTTCTGAGTTATTGAGGTGAGAAGATGGCTTATTCTAAATGAGTTTACAGGCCCCTGGAAGGAGCTGGTCCACTGCTCTGTTGTTCAACAGGGATTTAAATGTTGGTCTTGCTTCAAGTCCTACCACATTTTCATTGTGATGCAGGTGAAGATGGGCCCTAGAGGTCTTGAGTTTTCACACATACCTCCTTTGCTGGGTTGGATCAAAAAATAGTACCAATTTACTGTGCTTTCAGTGCTTTTTCTAATAATTCCTAGACAGTGAAGGGTTTTTTCCCCTGTTGCAGCAAGCAACAGAAAATTTAGTAATACCAAGTTTTCTCACCACTCAAATACCAGTACAAGAGGACCAGTGCACTACAATAGGTGTTGCTGAGCTTCTGTATAAAGCTTATCTTGTAGGCTTGCTATGAGAATAAAATGGGATGATTGTGTATATTGCCATGATACCAATATAAATATGAACAACAACAGAACTCATCCAAGTTTCTGTTACACATGGAGATCTGTATCTGGATGTATGTAACTACTGTATCTGTAACCAACTGGGTCAGGCTCCTAATTAACTGCAGTTCCAATTGCTCTCATGTAGTAAGAAAGGTACAAAGAAGCATTAAAAAAAAAATCTGTTGGAGTTCCTTTTTTCAGAAAGGCTTGAGCATGGAGCTCTCTGTGTGCTGCTTTTCTACAATTAAACTTTGGATGGGGGGGGGGGTACAAAGCAAAATTCAAGTAACACTAAAACATTTCAACTAAACATGGGGTAAATTCAGTATTAGAAATAAACAAACAAGGATGGAGCAAAACCAGCTTTATCAGACTAAATAATAAATAAAACCAACCTACACAAAACAACGCTAGCGTTAAGCGCACTGCAAAGGCCCACAGCAGCATGTCTTAAAAATAATATGGAGTGGGGGGTGGGGGTTATGCCTCCAGATGGTCAGTAGGTGGCTGGAGATGAAAATGACGGAACATCCTCTTCCTCAGCTTCCTCATTTCCACATTAAGTGGAAATACTTGCATGACACTCAAGGTACAGTCTAAATATCCCTGCACGGTTATGCTTCCAAGTTCTGCTGCTGCCCTTCTTGTAATTCTCAACCAAAAGCATATGCAACACTGCTGCAGCAGTACTGACATTCTTCCTGTCCCATATCACTTTTCTTATATGTATGCATTCAAAGTAGTATGGTTAAGTGTACATGTTTTCTTCACAAACAAAAAGGAGCAGGCGTATCAGAGTCTCACCGTTTTATTCCCACATAGTGGAAGTTTCATCTTCCTCCCACAAAGTTCCAGCACACATTGACATCATATAAAAGCAGCCATTGTTATTAACAATCAGTTGGACAGATCAGGAGCTATCCTTTGCAGTCTTTTTAACAGTATGTTGGGAGTGTAATAACCTAGAGAAAACTTTACAAAGGAATGCCAAATTTACACATGGGAATAAAATAAAAGTATGTGCTTTTAAGGATTATGTTTTTACAATTTCAAATAGGTCACTGTTTATTGAAAATAAAAGTAAATGCTTTATTCCAGTTTCAAACCTACTAAAGAAGCGTTAGGATAGATGGGTTGTTCCAATTTTGGGTTTACTGTCCATTTTGAATCATTATGTTAAATCTAAAGAATGAACTTCTTCAAAGCACTTCTCACATTTTCTGCAGGTAAAAAAATAAACACCAAAGGAATATCTGGATAAATGGACCAGATTATAAATCCAGCTGTGACACTAAACCATTAAAATCTGCAGTGCAGGAAAGCCCCACTTTTTTTCACAATCACATGCCTATTAATGCAGGTTCAAGTCCTTTAGTCACAAATAAGACATCTGAATTGAGAGATTTCAGTATTTTTCCTCAAGCTGCATCAATATAGTTGCCCTGTTATAGGGCTGTGCACTACAGTATTCAAACTAATATTTAGACAACAATGTCAAGTTCTGGGATTTTTATTATTTAACAAATGCAGATAGGGTTTTGTTCAACTAGCCATGTAGAAGTAACCAGAAACTGTGTAACAAAGGACTTCTAAACAAAACCCTTTGGTTTTTGCCTCAGCAATTGCATATATTTCTATTATTTAACACTAGGAAACCCATGTAAGTATGGCAGTTTGCAGGCAGGGATGGGTGAGCAGTGGGTGGGTTGGAGGGGGTGGACAATACAGACATCCTCTTTATCCTTTGTAGGATATTTGCCTTCAGGAGCAGGACAGGTTAGCAAGGTTGCATGGAAGGCCCTCTGCAACTCTCCCATAGCCAACCCCTGACATGTGATGTGCCTTCCCGCAATTATCCCAGCCAGCCAGTCTCAGTTCTTGCTGGATGTTAAGACTGCTAGTGGCACACACACTCCACTGATACACTGAGAAGATAACATTGGGAATGAGAGAGAAAGCAGCTGCTTCTGCAACTACACTACAAGCAGTTTACTGGGCACACTGGCCCAGGAAGCTATTGGTGAGAAGTTTTGATGTGGCTCCTGCTGCTACTAAACATGTGGGTCACAAGGAGAGAGGTGACACCCACCACCACTGTTGCTGGGAAGACTGGCCCAGGTAGCTGCCACTGGAGGGTGTGGAGCTCAGTGTGGTCTCTGCCACTGCTAAACTTAGCAACCAGACTCTGACATCATAAGGTGAGAGAAGAGGCGATTGCAGCAGTTGCTGTGCACAGTTTGGTGAGCATGCTGCTGCTGAAGGAGTTCCTTGTTTCAGTTCCTGCCATGTCCAAACTGAGCAGCTGGCCCCAAGCAGCATGAGAGGACAAGGAGGTGGTAGCAGCAGCAGCAGCAGCAGCTGCTGCTTTTAATGGCTGTTGTTCCAAATGCTACCATCTGCTGGATTACTCCCAAAGAAAAGGAAAGGTCATATCATTAATGAACCTGTTCTCCAGCTTAAAACACCAACAGGTAAAAAAGATGAACAGTGCAATGATATGAGTATTTACTCATCGGTCCTACTATGTTCAATGAAGCATATGTCCAGATACAAGTGCATAGAATTTCAGCTTGATAGCAGAGTGTCTACTCATAAGTAAGCCTCATTAGACTTACATTCGGGTAAGTGGGTATTGCATCCTTAGTTTTATCTCAAAGCATTCCCAGCTGAACTGACCTCCCCAAGCATGTAAACCACTCATGCAAACAAATTCAGTATTGAACAGCATTAAGTATAAAAACATAAATTCCATAAAGGGTGGGGGATCAAACTAATTGAGAGGCTTGCTTCTCTATTTTGTCCTTTAGTGAGTTCTAATACAAAGCTCCTTGATTTTTTTTGGTAGAGCAAAGTTCAGTGAAACATTCTTACATAGAAAGGCAAGAATAACCGTAGATCATCCAGCTTATTTGAGAATCAGTTTACCAAATTATCAGACTAAAGGATATTGACAAACTGGAACATGTGCACAGGAAGGCAACCAAGATGGCCAAGGGTCTGGAAACCAAGCCTTATGAGGCCAGCTTGGTACATTTGGCCTGGATAAGGGGAGATTCAGAGGAGATATGATTGCCATCTTCAATTACATGTTATTCATGGATGATGGAGCAAGCTTGTATTATCTTGTGTGGGTTCTAATCTGAATTGTCCAAAACAAAAACTTACCAGCTTTTCCTAAAGCTTAAAAGTTTTACTTTGTTTAATAATAAAAAGCTAAACTTTAATGTGAAGGAGAGAACAGCAGCTTCAGAGCATTAACTGCCACCCAGTGTGCTATAGGTGAAGGAACCAGTCCCTGGATCTTTAGTGACAAATTCAACTCCTCTTATGCAATAGTTTGTCATTAACGTCGATCTACAAAGGACTACTTCACACAAAACAGCTGAACTGTTGATAAGTTGGGAGAATTATTGGTGCCTGTCAAACTCCAGCCATTTGGAATTTGTATCAAGCCTGTTGCTGGGCTGCCTATTTCTGAGCTCTAGAATACAACACTCAATTTCACTATTAAAGAAAAGTTTAGAATCTGTAGATGAAAATCATAGTAAGTTCTATGCCTGAGAAGACTGGCTTTTCAATCACAGTTTATAAAAAAAATAACAAACACTAGATCATGACACAGTATGATCTGGCAAGTATCCAAGTTTAGTAAGAATTCCAGATTCCAGTGAAGTTTTCTGTCAATTCATCATTTCTTGAGCATCTTGTTTTACCTTTTTAGCCACTTTTGCATCTTTATATAGATTTGTTTTCTAGTTTTTCTTCTAAAGTATCCATTTCTGTCAGAACACAGTAGCAAAGTAGCTGAGTGGCTCGAGTGACAGCACCTGCCCAAGAGGTAAAATAAACAATTAACCAGGTAACTACCTACACAGCAACAGTTAGAATCACTAGCTTACTGAAATGAGACTGGCAGCTGCATCAGTGGTAAATACATTCTTAGAATGAGGTCTTAGTACTACAAAACAATATTTGTTATATATAAGCATAAAAAATACACAACCATTTTCTCTTTTCTTTTAATGACTATCACCCACTTAAAAGTTTTCTGAAATTACAACTTATGTGATCCTTCTATTAATCATTCATTAAAAGAAACAACCCCCCCAAAAAAAAACCTTACCTAAAATCTTGCTGACAAAGGGTGGTCTTTTGGAAACGGGTAAGGAGACTCCCACGAAGTATACTGGAATCCCTGAGAGTGCAATGCCAATGCCAATCAGGGAATTAATGGTGTCACTATAGAGAGGCACCACTACCAGAAATACTGAGCATATGCAGAAGACTATTGGGAAAAACAGGCTCAACTGTAAGAGAGGAAATGAACTAGAATCAAGAACAGCCAAGTCACACTTCAATTTGTACTTTTTTCATTATCTTTTAGCGTAAGATTCTCATCAGAAACCACCTTATGCCAATCTGGAACCACTTTCTGCCTATGTAACAAATGGCACAATGCAAGGCTACTCATCTCGGCGCATTGGTGTAATGTCTCTGAACGTATTAACTACAGAATTTGAGCTGTTATCATTCTCACCTTGAGTGGCCTGTGCCGATCTGGTTGCTTCCAACGGAGGTAGAGTTGCCCAGCAATTGATAGTCCTACAAAGAACCAATAGCTGAAGCTGAAGTAGTTAATAAGCTGGAATACATCTTCTACAGTCAAGTATATGAGAGTCATGGTACACTGTTAGGTAAAAGGAGATGAATACCATTAAAACCTCAAGAGAGACATTTTTTTAAAAAAATTCTCTGTCATTAGCAGCACTTGCTCATTTTTTTGGTAGTATCACCATAACACAGCATCCTCAAACCTGTAGCCCTCCAGATGTTTTGGACTCCAACTCCCATCAGTCACAGCCAGCACATTCTTAGAATGTGCTGCATGGGCACAGTTCAGAACAATAAAGGCATGCAGAAAGGTATCCTAAGTGGCTACTTCACAATGATACAACATCTACCCCCTGGCAGCTCCAAGCTTAACCCCCACCCCCCCACCCCCGATGGCATGCCCCATTTATTAATGAAATGCTTATTGGTAATTTTAAAGTACAGCTGTTATGATCACTGTATATTGTGAGCAGTCTTGAACACAATTTCCTTTGTGGAAAGGCAGCACATAAATTAAATCGTAATCTAATTTGGGCTGAGATTCAATATCCAGAGGTTAAGCAGGGAATATGTTGTTTCAATTTACAATTCTAACTTATAGGGACAGGGTGAGTTACAAAATGAAGAAATTTAATAAGTTCTATTAGCTCTGTCCACCGTCCACACTGAGGGAGCATCAGAGTTTCTACATTTCATCAGGTATATACAAGGTGAAACATCTGTAACTAAAAAGTCTATCTAGTTACTCCATTATAGGGGTATAAAAAGCCACAGTAGTTAACTTACGTTGAAGAGAAGCGCTGGGACTGGTGTAAATCTTCCTATGTGGATCATTGACAAAAGGTCAGGCAAATGACCCTCCCGGGATCCAACAAAGAACAGCCTGCCAATAATAATGATGAGGATGAGGATGAGGATGATGTCAGATTAGACAGTTATATCTAATATTAAGTAAATAGCAGCAGCTAATACATCAACCTGTGATTTATTTTATCCAAGCCAATGCTCAACTAGTCTGATCTGAAGTCCAAGACAGTCTAGGACTGCAACCGTTATGAAAGATTTCATGCATCACAGAATCTAGACATCATTTGCTTCCCTTTTATACAAATGTATTTGCTTGGTTGAATGAGCAGCAACATTCATGCAGATGGTGCTTATTTTCAAATTGGAAACAAAAGGAGTCTGGGTTTGGTCTCGACAAGTATCTGTTCCCTCCTACCCACCCTGAAAATGGTTCCAATTTTGTTTTCTGCACACGGGGCAGCCTCTTCAATCCTCCCAACTCATAGCTGCATTTTCCTCCTTTGTCCTTTTCTAAACTTCTGTGCAAGATTCAAGCAGATTCTTTTGAAAGGTCATAGCTCAGAAGGAGAGCACCTGCTTTGCATGCAGACAATCCTACATTCCACTCCCAACATCTCCAAATAGGACTGGGAAAATACTCCTATCTGAAACCCTGGAGAGCTGCTGTTAGTCAGTATAAGACAAGACTGAGCTAGATGGACCTGAGGTCTAACTCTGTGTACAGCTGCTTCCTTTCCTGAAACTGCACCCTTAATAGAATCTGTTATAACTGACTACAGGCATGTTTATCTGTGTAGAAGGATGAATTTAAGAACAATAGTCGAAAAGGTATGTAAGAAAAGAGTAGCTTTGTGACAGTTTATGCCAGGGGCAGGCAACCTAAGGCCGGGGGCCAGATGCGGCCCAATCGCCTTCTCAATCTGGCCTGCAGACGGTCCGGGAATCAGAGTGTCTTTACATGAGTAGAATGTGTCCTTTTATTTAAAATGCATTTGTGGGGCCTGCCCAGTGTTTTTACATGAGTAGAATGTGTGCTTTTGTTTAAAATGCATCTCTGGGTTATTTGTGGGGCATAGGAATTTGTTCTTCCCCCCCCCCCCCAAAATACAGTCTGGCCCACCACATGGTCGGAGGGACAGTGGACCTGCCCATGGCTGAAAAAAGGTTGCTGACCCCTGGTTTATGCTCTTAAAACTGCAGAAGTGAAGTTTTGTATCCCATCTAGTTTGTTACAGAGTATTTTGTTACAGCTAGTTACAACTAGTTAGTTTTGTTACAGCTAGTTACAAAGTACATCTGTTGATTTAAAGGGGGGACACACACCAAAAAACAACAACCCTGAAGACAAACACTGAAACCAGGAATATAAAGATCATGAGCATCTTCAGAAAGCCTGTACAATTTATACCAAGCATACAATGGTAACTCACCCACCCACCCACCCCTCTCTCTCTTTGGGGTAGGTATAGCCTTACAGATTACTAAAATTAGATGCTTTACCTAGATGATGCCAAAATAGATGCATTGAGTCCACCAAAACAGGACAAGGCAACAGCAATCGGGATTGTCCAACTGAACATGCCAAATACTTGCTCAGCAAATGTCTAATGTAAGAGGGAAGGGAGAAAAATTAGAACATGTTGAACCTCCACACACAGAGAGATTTATTTGTAAAATATATGGTCAAAAAAGTACCCAGTCTGTACAACAGAGTAAACAACCCATCAGCAGATGTGGAAAATGTGTCCTGCTCTGAAGTTCAAGTCCTATTAGATTGAATTTCAGAAATAAATTCAATTTGAATTTACTGTTTTAGAAAGTCCAAGGTACAGAGAATTGTGGGCAATCTTGAACAAATTAGATTGCTAAATGATTCTGCTTCTTTGCCCTGCCTAGGGCCCTAGGCAAATATGCTGCATCACAAATTATAAAAAAAGCAATAAAACAGTCTGACTCCAAATTAAATTGTTTAAGGAAAGGGTGGCTTTTAGCATAAGGAGACAGAAATATACTTGTTTGAAAGCTTTACCAAGAAATACATCCCAAATAATTTATGGTTGCTGCTCTTATAATGACCTACAATTCATTTATGACCTTCCTTATTTTTACTGCAACTCTGCATTTTTCACTGCTTTTCCTCAGCACCACCCAAGTCATGCCTCCATAATTAAATATTTCCTCTTCCTCTATCATCCAGTGAAAATACCTTCTACTGTAATCTCACTACTATTGTGGCATTTCGGCTCCACATTTGAGGAATGATGTCCCATTCTTTTTCTCCAAAAAGAGAATGCAGAATAGCAGGCAATAGCAGTGCTGCATGGGAAATAGGATGGCTAATATACAGGGTTGTAGGTATATACTGGTTCCCTGTGAACCATGGTTTGGAAACTGAAATTGGAGGCCAGCCTTTGGAATATACACTACTTCCACATTCCTCATTTTCTGGAGCAATTTCCTTCATCTCTTCCATTCCCAGTGTTAGCCATGGATTTTGTGTTACACACTCACTGATGCAATTTGTGTGTTTAGTAGGATCCATCACAAATTGAAGATGCGTGTTTTGAAGCAAATTTTGAAAGGGGAGATGGGCGAGGAATGTGTACCTAAACCATGATTTGCAGGCAGCCACCAGTACCTCTGCACTTAATCCACTATGGAGAGAGATTAGACTGGGTCATACCAATGGCCAAATCTCAGACTTGAGCATTCCAGTTCTGGTTTCAGATGTGAAGCACAAACCCAAATTCACCAATTTGTATGCCACAGTGGCATATTCAACAAGGAAATCAGGGCTAAAATTGGCACATCTCATGGCAAGGATGAAAATAAAATATGCAAGCCTATAGATTGCCAAACCATAGTCCAGCCTTCTAGTAGCTTGAGCATAGGACTTCAAAAGGAAACCATGCCTCAAATTTCAGCTAGCTGCAGAAACAAAGGCATGCCTGTGCCTTCATTTTGCATATGTAAAATGGGGTGGAAGAAGCCTTCTGTCATATTCTCTAGCTCCTCATCAGTGTCTAGATGAAACTCGTTCCTGTGTCTTGTTGGTATTCAATAGAGTAAACTCAATTAAATTAATGAAGCTAAGGTAAAGGTAAAGGTACCCCTGACCGTTAGGTCCAATCGTGGACGACTCTGGGGTTGCGGCACTCATCTCGCTCTATAGGCCAAGGAAGCCGGCGTTTGTCCGCAGACAGCTTCCAGATTATGCGGCCAGCATGACTAAACCGCTTCTGGTGAACCAGAGCAGCTCACGGAAATGCTGTTTACCTTCCCACCAGAGCGGTACCTATTTATCTATTTGCACTTTGACATGCTTTCAAACTGCTAGGTTGGCAAGAGCTGGGACCGAATGATGGGAGCTTATCCCGTCGCGGGGATTCAAACTGCCAGCCTTCGGATCAGCAAGCCCTAGGCTCTGTGGTTTAGACCACAGCACCACTAAGGTAGTCATGTCCATTAACTTCAATGGGTCTACTCTGAATAGGACTAGCCTTAGATAAAACCCCATATACTGTAGATATTAGGTATTTAATTTGGTTAGTACTTTAGGCACATTCCAGTATTTAAAGGATTCAGTATTTAAAGGATTGCAGTAGATTAATGGGGGAATCTGCCAGGTTTAATTCCAAATAACTTTTAAAAAAACCTGTTCACTCTGTGAAGCTGGTTTTGTCTTTCTGCAAAATATTCTGAAAAGAAATCATCACAAAGAAAACACCACAATTTATAAACTGGATTAACTATAATCTGGGTGATTCAAACAAGCCTAATGAGTAACAGTAGTAGTAAAGAGAGAGACTGTGAATGTTATTAGGAGCTCCTAATAATATTCAATCAGTTTCATTTAAATAGTACAGTGGTACCTCGGGTTAAGAATTAAATTTGTTCTGGAGGTCCGTTCTTAACCTGAAACTGTTCTTAACCTGAGGTACCACTTTAGCTAATGGGGCCTGACACTGCCGCTGTGCCGCCGCCGCACAAATTCTGTTCTCACCCTGAAGCAAAGTTCTTAACCCGAGGTACTATTTCTGGGTTAGCAGAGTCTGTAACCTGAAGCGTATGTAACCTGAAACGTCTGTAACCCAAGGTACCACTGTACATTTCATGAATGTGTAAGATGTTCTATATAACAATGTAAATGTATGTGAATATAACAATGAAACTGACTTTTTGAATATTAAAGGCTTTGATAAGTACTGTGTCCCTAATTCCAGTTTCATACTTGCACAGTTGGACAAGTTCTGGAGCGCAACTTCTCCTGAACTGCAGTCAGAAAGTACTAAATGGATTAATAATGAAATCTGATTACTTAAAGCTCCAATAACCCTTCTAACTAAAAAGATTAAAATCACAAATAGGCAACATACACCAATGAATTTCACCTTGGCCAAATTACAAGAAGCTTCTGGCTGTGTATTTGAACCTGGAAATTTTACATTTGGGATGCTATGCTAGATTAGTCTAAAGAGAATGATCAAAACACCAAAAATTTAAAAAGCTTGTTCTAAGACACAACAACTTAACTACTCAGCTTAACTCCCCCTTAAAAAAACAGTTTTGTTTGGTAAAGTGTGCTGACCTAAAAAGGCTTAGATCCCTCATATGTCATTAAAAAGTTGTAAATATCCTATATAGGATTCTGTAGTAATTGGAGTGACCTTTAACACAACTGAGTTCTTGGAAAAGAAAGCAGAAAAGTAACCTATCAGCCCCATAGTGATGTCTAAAAATGTTAGGCATTTAAATACCTACATAAGTAAATAGATAAGAAATCAGATAGTCGGTCAGATGTCAAAAGATCAACAGTGGAATGAATATAAAATAAAAATATATTTCAAATACCTTTTGTGCATTAGTTGCAAAACATCTCATGCAATTCAAAGAATAAACAAGACTGGGGGTGGGGGAGCAAGCAGGATGTTGTCAGTAGGTTTCCCCAATTTCACCCTATGATTACCCAAACTGCAAACCAGTAGTATTCTTAGCAACAGGATCTGTCATTCATTGTCAGAGTGGAAGATAGTGGGTTAGAGCAATGCATGCCCCCCCCCCCCGACTTCTTCCAACCTGGCTTGGGTCTCTTGCCTGAAGCAAGAGCCCAAGAACACACTCTGTTACAGTGTTGATGCAGACTCTCTCCAGAACATTTTTACTTTCTACATGTCCAACCCACATGCATGCTACTTCCAGTCTTGCCTAAAGTGACAGCATTTCTGCAGAGTCTCTTCTATTATAAATAAGACAACATTTTCCATGAATTGCTACGCTGGTCTGAGTCCTTGCAAGTGACCAATTTTCCCAATTTCTAACAGCCCTAAAGGGTTGAATTCAGACTAAATTAGTTGGTCTAAGTTCCCATTGAAACAAATGGTGACTGCAAGTCATGACTTAATTTTAGTTACTATTGAAATTGGGAGAAAGTTGCTTAATCTGAATCCGATCTGATAAATTTAGCATTACTATTTTTGCACAAATTATATTTCAGTCAACCAACTGAAAACAATTCTTTGGGAAGGTTCATTTTCACATATATATAAGCTTCCAAACTGCATCCTTCAAGGTTGTTTGTTTCATTCTGGATGACTGTCGCCAATTCAGTTGGATGTATACACACAAGTTTGGAGAAATCAAAAGGTAGTCTAGCCATAAACAGTGCCCAGAAGTTCTAGATCATATAGAAACTGGGTCATCTGAATCATAAAAAGGCTGCACAGCTCAAGATGCAACTTAGTCAAAGATAAGTGCATAAACACACATAACAATAGCAATATCAGACTTACCACTGCCACTGCATCACTAGAAAGCACAGCATTAATATCCAGCACTGTATAATATGCTATATTGGTCAATATGTAGATAATTGTCACAATTGGCATAGAAACAGCAATAGCTAGAGGCAGGTTCCTGGTTAAATGAAACAAAATAAAACAAAAACACACAACTTAGAAGTAGCTGTTACTCTTTTCATCCTGACTAATACCTACTGGGATATCACAAGGGATGCGGGTGGTGCTGTGGTCTAAACCACTAAGTCTTTTGGGTTTGCTGATTGGAAGGTCAGCAGTTCGAATCTGCACAACAAGGTGAGCTCCCGTTCTGCCCCAGCTTCTGCCAACCTAGCAGTTCGAAAGCTTACCAATGCAAGTAAATAAATAGGTACTGCAGCCATGCACTCTGACTTCCATCACAGTGATCCGTTGCACCAGAAATGGTTTAATCATGCTGTCCACTTGACCCAGAAAGCTGTCTGTGGACAAACACCAGCTCCATTGGCCTGAAGCGAGATGAGCATCACACTCCATAGCTGCCTTTGACTGGACTTAACTGTCCAGTGATCCTTTACCTTTATTTACCTTACGGGGATATCAGGTATTTACAATCATGTTTGGACTGATAAAAGCTTCATATGAGAACTAGGAGTTCTATTAAAAACAAGCTAAAGAAAATGCCTTATTTTCATTACTTTTGTGGCCTACTTCTCACAGAGGTGTTTGGGCTGTACCACTTCACACTGCAGGGAGAAGTTTACGTGACTGTTCCTCCATGCTGAAAACAGTGCTATACAAAGAAAAAGGCAAGGCTACAACACTCTTCCCTGGCACCATCTTTTCAGTGCACAAAGATCCTTCTTTTTGCATGGAGCTGTCATTCAGTTATATGAGCCCCCATTTAAAAGTCCAAAGTGTTGCATCTATGAGAACTAGGCCTAAGACAAAGCAGAAGGGAATCAAACCCACCTTAATCAATGGTTGAAGCGGAGATCAAGGGCCATTGTGGGGTGCAGGAGGGAAGGGGCCTGCTCTAAATCATTCTGGGCAGGTGTGAAACCCAGGAGACCCCAGAGGGCAACCCTCACAATTCCCCCCCCCCCCCCGGGATAGGAAGAGACCAGCAGGGCCTCCTATTTTCCAAGAGGCTGCTGTAGAGGTGGCACCAGGACTGCTGCCCCTATGGATCCTGCCACCTGAGGTGGTCACCTCACCTAGTCTCATGGGTGGGCCAGCCCTGACTATGTCCAGCTTTGTCAATCCTGCAAATCGGAAACAATGTGCAGTTTGATACAGCCAGTCAAGCTTTTCTTAATGTCTCTCAGGCTTCAAAATTCTGTTAGTTACTCTTTGTAGTGTCAAGGTTCAGAATTGTTTATGTCCATGTAAAATATTTATTCAGCTAGAGATAGAAGATACTTTAAACAAACTGAAAAAGGTGAAATAGCTTTAAGAAACATTTACCTTTCTGGATGTTTTATTTCTTCAGTTACAAAATTGAGGGTGTCCCAACCTGAGTATGAGAACAAGGCAGAGTAAAGTGCAAGAGAAATACCCCCAAGATTCCAAGATGATCCCTCAAAAGAGTCCTGAAAGTGGTCCGAGTATCCTGTGTGTAAAGGAAAAGCAGAGGAATAAGAACAGTGTTGGAAACCATACCAGATGGCACTGTTAATACACTTTAGCGGAAAATAAAGGCAAGAAGAATGAGAAAGTCTCAAACTCTCTGAAGACAGCAAAGTGAGATCTACCACCCTCTCTCACACACGTGGCATAACTAGATGGGAGAGAATAAGATTTTAAAATGCTGCCTTGTATTTAAATAAATGGGGGGGGGGCTACTAGCAGGCAGAAAACTAGCATAGCAAGCTGCGGGCTGGGCTAGACTGTCTCCTGACAAGTTATTAATTTAATTGAAAAGAAATTATTTATTTATTTATTTACGTGAAGGAACATTCAAGGAATTGTATTCCTAGCCTACAGTGACAATCAAACACCTCATTCTACTGCATGGATATACCAGGCTGCATATCATCTCCCTGTTGCTTGCCTTTAGAGCAAATAAGGGCATTTCAGTTAGTAGAAACATTGCTTTATTGTTAAAAAGGTGTAGTTATAGGTATATCAGTACTCAAATCTGAATTGTTAAATTGTGTTATTACTGTTATTGTGGTTTTTGTTGTATGTGTTTTTTGTGGTTGTTGTTTGTATTGAAAAAACGATTAAATAATTTTTTAAAAAAAGAAGCACGAAATTTAAAATTTTATAAAAAAAACCCCAAAAAACACACATTGCTTTATTTCTGAGGAACTCTAGTTCAATACATACCCAATTTACATGCATCATCAGAGACAGACTTGGCTCACAGCAGTTCAAACCACAGTTAATTAAACTGACTGCAGGCAGCCTTGGCATGACAACTTCACCTCTTGCCAAAGTACTTTTATATACAAGGTATCTAGAGTCTAGATATTTTATGTATAAAAATGCATCCAAAATGTGTTTCTCCATCACAGATTGGTTCTCAGGTTCAAATATTATCTGTACTACTAATATTTGGTTTGGTCAGGAAACAAACTATGATCCCAGTTCAGGTATAACACTAAGCAAAGGCTCAGCATGTTGCTCCCACTTTGCTTGGGAAGAAATGAAGTGCGAACCAACTACAGGTTCACAGAAAAATATTAACCATGGTTAATTGACGTTGACATTGATCACTGAAATATTTTAGCCCATATCACTCAAAAGTTTTAAGACAACCAAAATTACAAACATACAGATGATTAATAAAGGTACTTAAAGAAGGTCTATTACTAGACTACAGTAGCTTTCCATTTACAAAAGCTAATTAATATTGTCCAATTTGGCATGCTTTCCAAGTGTGTTTTTAAGCTGGATAAAAGCAATTTCACAAAAGCAGCTTTTAAAATTAATTGGTTTTATTTGGCAAACACTGCAAAAGCAGCTTTTAAAAACATTGCAGTGTCTCATTTAGAAATCTGTTCAATATTTAAGAATATCACAGCATATCTGTTTTTTCTCACCATATTCACCACTTTATCTCCTTATAAAGCATTGGGAAGATGGAATAGCAGCCAAGTTAGAACAGTGATGGATAAAGGGTTACATTAAAAGCAAAAATCATACCGCCAGAAGAGCACATTGTGTAACATTAATGTATTATTCTGCACAGGCCCAACGGATAAGGAAAGAACATGGCATATAGTCCTTCTAAAATACAGATGTAGTTTGGCATAGTAGAAATGCAGACTTCCTATTTTCTCAAGTCAGCATAATAAGAATGCTTCCAAAATAAACAGGAAACAAAGCTTGTTTTAAAAAATCAATAATAAAGGTGAAAACCCTGATAAACCTACAATAGCTAGGATACCATAGCTCATGGGAAAAATATTTCAGCAAGCTCAGTTGTGTAAAGTTGAACAATAGGCAATAGGAAAAACATGGCTTAGGAGGAAAGTGCTATGTGGGCTTTGCTTTTAGGTGCACTCTTGTCAGCAATCTGCACATAAAGGTCATATAGGCTGCTTGTAAATGCCCGTAATATGACTGGCTCTGGGATCAACCTGGTGTTAAAGTAACAGAAGTATTACACTTAAAGGTGCATAGGGTAGCTCAGGGCCAAACTCAACATGATGTTAGCTGTATCAAAGCAATTCTCGTCCTATAAACTGCTTTGAGGTTCTATTACAATCAAGTGATATATAAACTTTGTTAAATAAATTAATGTGCAAACATTTTTCTAATGTAAATAGCTGCTGCTTGAGAAGCCTGGATAGGGCAGAGACTACAGTGGGAGGTTTAATAATTCCCTCTCCCTGTGTTAACAGCACTCTCTCTCATTCTCTCTCTCTCTCTCTCTCTCTCTGTGTGTGTGTGAGAGAGAGAGAGAGAGAGAGACTTCATCAGAATCATGGGATGGGGGGGGGGGGAATTAACACCTATCCACCACTATTTCCATTCTATTCAGTCGCACCCTGACAGCCAATTGCCATTGGAAGGGCAGGGGAGCCCAGTTTTCTTTCGTCTAAAAACTTACTTTAATAAAAACAAAAACAACACAGAAAAGACACACTTATAAGACACTGACCAAACTCTTCTATTTAGAAAGTGTTTAACCTCATTGAACAAAGGAACTGCTTTGCAACCCCTGCCTGCAAAAAAACACAAAGGGAGTCTGAGCTGCATGTACAATGTCTACAGTACACATTAACAACTTTCTTTGGATAGCAACTGTTATTTGGGTGAGGAGACAGAGCCAATTTGGAGTTGGAAATTAATGGGTTTAAGCCCACGCACACCATCAGCCACCACCACCACAATAATAATAATAATAATAATGGTGGTGGTGGTGATTGTTGTCTGTTTTAAATTAATTACGCATACATAAACCTGAGGTACTCATTAGATCATGTAGACCACGTGGTTAGATTCAACTAACCAAGGCACTTACATTTTGGTAAGGCAGTAGCAAAGCATATTCAACATAAAAGGTAAAGGTACCCCTGACCGTTAGGTCCAGTTATGGATGACTCTGGGGTTGCGGCGCTCATCTCACTTTACTGGCTGAGGAAGCCGCTGTACAGCTTCCGGGTCATTTGGCCAGCATGACTAAGCCGCTTCTGGCAAACCAAAGCAGCACACGGAAACACCGTTTACCTTCCCGCAGGAGCAGTACCTATTTATCTACTTGCACTTCGTGCTTTCGAACTGCTAGGTTGGCAGGAGCAGGAACAGAGCAATGGGAGCTCACTCCGTCGTGGGGATTCAAACTGCCGACCTTCTGATCGGCAAGCCCTAGGCTCTGTGGTTTAACCCACAGCGCCACCCTTCATATTCAACATAGCCAGTCACTAAAACTGCAACCCAGCAACTCCCCATACCCCATAACAAGAAGGTATCCTTTTTTCTCAGCAGTGGCATTCTTGTAATATATAATCCCTTAAGGAAAAACCTGAATCTAGTTCATGTGCTTTGGGATAATAAGCAGCCATAGCATGGTGTCAGCCCTCTAACACCATCCTTTTGTACTCTCCTATAATATGAAACAAAACTGTCCATTCTATGGATCAGTTAGCATCCACAAAACTGCACAACCAATTCCATATCCCCAAGAGTGCATTCAACTTCTACTTCTAAAACAGCAATATCTCAATGTGAGAAATATCTACAAAGGCCTGGTAAAGACACTACTGCTGTGCCCCAGGGGAGGCTGGTCCATTAGGACAAATGGGGTACTACCCTCTGCAACCTCAGTCTGCCATCAGCCAGCCTCCACCTGCCTGTTTTTATTCTTCTTCTTACAACCAGTCCAGGGGGTGGTACTGCCTGCCAACTTCCTCTGCCTTAGTTTCAAGTGTTGCCTTTGTGGAACTCAGCAGGTAGGAGGATGGGAACAAAAGTAGAATTAGTTGGCTCCACCTGTCACTGGCTTTGGCTCCGCCTATTGCTAGTCCTGCTGCCTTCTGCATTACCAGTCCCAACAGGCACCACTTCTGTGTCTTAAAACACTCACTTCACTAGAAAACAGGTTCCAGTTACTCTGAATGTGTCAAAGAGGCTATTCTTCTACAACAGTGAAGGCTAAAAACAATTTTTCAAAAAATACACTGAAAATTTTAGTTTTTAGAGAAACCTGCAGACACTTTGAAATGTACATAGAGTATTGTTAAGGGTAAAAATAAATGGCCTGAAGTGCCTAAAATGCCCTAGGGGACATGGTCTAAAGAAACTTAATGCAGCCATCTGTCAAAGCCAATAAATTTGGGTCTAGTCAGTGCCTGGATGGTAAGCCACCTGGGAAGCTGATGTGCACCACCTTGAGTTCTGTGATGGAACATCGGAAACTGCTTTATACCAAAGCAGACTATTGCATCAATCCATCTCAGTTTTGCTTACACTGACTGACTGACAGGCTGACATGTTTGCCAGTCCTATCTAGAGATACTGAGAATTGCACATGAGATCTTCTACATTAGGCACGTCCAACAGGTAGATCGTGATCTACCGGTAGATCACTGGACATCTGTGGTAGATCACTGGTTCCCCCTAAAGAAGCTGAACAACTTTGGCTCCTCTAAAAAAAGCTCAACATTTTGGTCCTTCACCCCCCCAAAATGGGCCTTCCCTCCTCCCTAAAAGAAGCTCAACAAGTTTGACCTGAACAGGGCTTTCCTTCTGAAGAAAAGCTCAAAAACTTTGACCTGAACCCCAAAAAGGGGGTAGATCACTGCCAGTCTTTAACTCTGTGAGTAGATCGCAGTCTCTTGGGAGTTGGCCACCCCTGTTCTACATGAAAAGCAGGTGCTCTGCCACTGGGGTACAGAAGGTGGGATATAAATGAACTTCAATAAAATCAATGAATAAAACTAAATTAATATTTCCATGACTAAGTAAAACAGAGGCCCAGCTATATGCAACACTTTGTCATGTGTAGTTATCAACTTAAGGGCATACATAACACAACAAAAATGAAGCTGCAGAAGGATGCAGATGTTTTTTATTGGGAGGAGGGGAGCATCTGGTGTGTCTGTGAAAGCATTAAGAAGCTGCTCCTCCATGCTTCCACACCTGTATATTTTACATATGGTTTTAAATTTCAGAGTAAAACCACAAGTAGTTCCCAGATTTATGTTAAGTCACTATCTTACTGTGGGTTTTTATTTTCAATTTTGCCTTCATTCCTACCTAAGAGTACAGATGCAAGTTCTAGTTTTATAAGCAGAAGTTGGTTCAATTAGAAAGTTGGTAACATACCATACCTGAAGCTTCCTATTTTTTGAAGGGATCTGAAACTGCTGTGAATTTTATCAATAACCCAGTAAGTGCTCCTTAACATTTTTCTTCTGATCAGTACAAACCTTTACACATTAAGCTATTAATCTTACCCTGGCTTAGTTTAACAATTCCTGTTATGATGATGACAATAAGGGCAATGACTTTGGCATAGGTGAATGCATCCTGCACCCTTGTTCCCCATTTAACATAGGCACAATTTATAAACGTTAGAAGACCTAGGAGACAAAAAGGGAAGCAAGGAGGCATTAGAAAGTGCTTTGTTTTTGTCTTTTAAGAATCAGTCATTGGTTTGAAATTCTTCTCCATGCTAGAGCTAACATGTCACAATTACATATTTGTGCAAATAAGCTTAGGAAATCAGGATAAGGAAAAACTGTATTTATAAAGACACAGTTTTATTACTAAAACTTGTCTGTTATTTAACAGTTGGTTAACTTCCAACAAACTGCAAAGCAGAAAAGATTTCAGGACATATGCACATCTAAGGAGAGGGTTTAGAAGGCATGAAAATACTTCTTGGCCCAATTTGCAGTCAAATCATTTTAGGAGTAATCTTGTACCTTTGGAATGAAGGAAGGTTGCAAACGAATACACATTTTAAATGACAACATTCTTATCGAAAATAGGAATCACCACTTAAAAACTCTTTGACAACACAGTCTGTCAGTATAGTGGTTAAAAATACCCAAACCACTAGACCTAAAGGGCTAGAAAAAATTAAGGGTAGTTCCATGGTCCAGGGAAACATCTTAAACGAACCATTTTGATGGCATTTAAAATTTTTTTACTAAGAAATGAAGAAGCAAAAAGCAATGCAAAAGGCAATGCAAAATTAAATGCTCCTTTCCCTTTAACCATTTGAAATGCCTTAATTCTCATATTCTTGATTATTTCAGAAAAATAGAAAGCAATAAAAACATTTTCAGCCATCACAAAAATGTAAAAATTGCTTATAAACAAACTGCAGGAAAAAAGGGCTGAATTTCCCATCTTTTTTCAGCAAGTCCTGAACTGCTCAATGAAATGGGAAGAGATTGACTAAAAGGAGGCAGGTTTACTTCTAGATTATGAGAAGCTGAAATTGAAAAGGATACTTCTAGTAACATTTCTAAAGGCTACTCAACTTATTACCATGCCCTACAACTCAAGTTGTTTCTATTTGACAAGCCAACCTAGATACACAGGGAGTATCTTATGACAACACAAAGTACTTATGAAACTACTCAGTAAACAACAGTATGATGAAATCTCTCTATCTCAGTATAGCAGAAGAGTATTTATTTATTGGTTTTTACGCAACTTAGTATCCACAACTGCATTTTCCTTCCTAGCCCCTGAGATCACAGATCAAGGCAAAGAGTGTAGCCTGAAATAAAAACTATTTTAATCGTGTCAATATTCTAACACATCACTGTTTCCACTGACTTGGGAAGAGAATGTTTTCATGACTTCTTGTGAGTAAAAAACCACCACACCAACCAGAGTTATGCGCATGTTTTCCTATCCTGGGTTCATTTACAAATAATAATAATATATCATTCCAATCTGTGCTTCTCAGCCCCACACTAATTCTAGCCAGAGTGGTAAAACCACTCAAATCCTAATTGCCAGGAAAAGGTTGACAGACTGTGTAGTTCCCCAGAAAGCTCAAAAAAGACAAACCAGTTTCACTGAATTTCAGCCACTTAAAAAGTAGCTTTTAATGCTGCCCCAATTCAAAGCACTCCAAATGAAGAAACAGAAAATACATCATGACAGTAAGGGTAATAACAAATAAAATGCGGAAATTCACAACTTTTGAATTTAATTAATCTAATCAAGTCACAAATGGGGAGCAAGAAAATAAAGGAACAATAATAGCCATATTTGGATGATTGTAGCTTGTCTTAACAAGTCAAGATATGTGTAAGCCTTTTGTCTGTGCACACCCTTCACAGCTCTACTCAAACAAAATGCTGAAGTATTGCTTTAACCATAGTTTCTGATTTTGTTATATGGTTATCAGCTTCAGATCTTAAACAACCAGACAAACATGCTAAGTCTACACTGAAGTCCCAGTGAAGCATTCAGCCAAAGAAGGAGAGGACAAACTGTGCAGGGAGTGTGGTGCCACACCCTCTACTCCCAACCATTGTGCATTCAACAGAAAGATATGAAGGGTGGTTCTAAGTGTATTCAGCCAAATGTGCATCCTCAGACTGTCATACATTCAACGTGAAAGTCGGGAGTGGAGTGCAGTGGGCAGTACACATCTGGATGGTGCATGCATCCCCTACACAGTTTGTGTCCTCATGCATTTGGATTAAAGCCTAAATAAGGTTTTACAGCCTATAGAAATGAATCCAGATCAGCACAGAGTTAAAAGCTTATTCTCTTCGTAAGAGAAAGTAATGAGAAGAAAGATCTCAAGAATAGTAACAAACACAATAAGCCAGGGGTCACCAACCAAGCGGCTACAAGGACCATGGTGCCAACAAAGGCCTTCACTGGTGAACCCAGGCAGGGACCCCAGACTCTGAAAAAAAGACTTTAAAAAGTCTAAAGTCCGCCTACAAACAAAGGTATGGACCAAAATGTACAGATCCCCTTATAAGTGATTTCTGTGAAATGCGGAATTTATACCCAATGAGTGAAGACAGTTCTATGGCCAATGAGTGAGTTGTTTGGACACCAGGTAATAGGAATCCTTAGGGTCTTAAAGAGCTGCTGTTTTCCCCTCCTCTTCAGTGCACTTTTCCTGCTTCTATCTTATTTTCCGGGCAGAAATTCAACAGGTTAATTTCTTTCTCAAATGGAAATACAATCACCATGATAGTACTTTCTCTAATCTTGTGTTGTGGTGCCATGTTGTATTATGCCCCCCATAACAACCATGTTGTGCCTCCTGGTCCAAGAAGGCTGGCGACCTTGACAATAAGTAATGTATCCTGTTTATTACTGTGAGCTTTCTATAAGGCCCAAAAACTAGCAAATCATTTCAAACATCAGAATGTAAAAGATGTTTTCCTGTATCTTACTACAATTGTCCACTAAGCTCATATGAATAATTTTGCATTTCTACTTTATTGCCTCTCACCTGCATTCTAAAAGATGTTACAAATTTTGAATATTTACAACTCTTGTCAAAGTGCATGGATATCTACCTGTTTTGCCTACTAACTGTTTTTCCTGCTAACAATTATCCAATGCTTCTGGAAAGTTCCTTAGTCTCCTCCTATACATATTCAGTGAATGTGCATAGCACTTTCAATAAGTTACTTCCAGTAAGTGTGCCAGGTTTGCAGTCTTAGCCTTCAAGTAAGTAATCTTGCCTAATCTCCTTGCATATGTACAGAGAGAGCCAAACAAAAATCTGCCTGTTATATCTTAAGCAGACAAAATTTTGCAGTGCAAGAGACATGTGGGCTGCATGGCCAAAGGTTCTGGCTTATGCTCCTAGGTTGTAAAAGGCTATATTTAGTTGCAAACTAAATAATGTTCTCACTGTTATAGCAACCAGTTAGTATGCATGGTTGTTCAGGGAAAATATGGATTTCAAGATCTGAACCTAGATTTTTTTTAAAAAATCTATTCCTCCTAACCATTAAAAAACTAAATGGAAGACTCCTATTCCCCCCCCAAAATTAAAAATAATAAAAAAAAAATTCTCCACATAGCAGATGTTGATGATAAACAGGGAATCACTGTCTTCTTCATGTCCCAATTCATGTCCTAATTCCCAGAAACACAAAGAGCTGGCCAAAGTTGGAAATAATATACTGGCCCTTGTTGGTTCCTCTAAGAAAATCCTAATCCTAGGAATGCTAGAAGATTTTCTGCCTAGAGCTCAAGACTTAATTGCTTCTATTTCTGGCTACTCGAGACTAAGGATATCTCAAGCATTCAAGTGGTCTTCAGACAAGTACAGTCCTGCTTGCAACCTTCATGCAGCATCTGTTCCTAACAGGAAATAGTCCCAGAATCCATAGTGGGAAATTGACACTATGACTGGATCCAGACACATCAAAATAGTGTTTCAGGAAAACATGTTGTAAACCTCAACATGGGAAATCACACTGGTGAAACACAGAACCCCACAGCGCCATCTGGAGTCACATATAAAACACTTTTTGTTTACTAATGTAGCTCAGTCCTATGTGTAGCAGTTTCATACCAGAGATTCTAGGATAGGTAGCTTCAGCCCCTGTTGGGAATAGATCAGGGCCCTTGGGAGTGCCTGCTGCTTTCCTCTAGCCAAATTTAACATTTGAATTTGAGGGGACAGGAAGGAGAGAAGGTAGAGGTGAGCTCTATGCAACTACCTTCTACCCTTCTGCAGGTTTTCAACTGGAATGCTCACAAAAGCTTGACTCCATTCAGGGCAAACAGTGGGACAAATTCAACCCTGCTCCTTCTGTCATTAATCTTGCCATAACTAATTTAACTGTTTTGGAAGCATATTTGACTGTTGAATCATTGCAACTGATGCCTAGATGGACTCCTTTCTTTCCCAAGCCTACATTAAGGCAGCACTTTTGTTAATAAAATACTTACATATACAAGCCGCTGCAATAATTCGGCAAGCGATGTAAGGAGGTTGACAGGAAGGGAAGACAGGCTGCACGATATAGTTGGCAAATGTTATTGCAATAATTGCCTGGCTGGTTGGCTCAATGATCAATAGTGAAGTCCACAGTCGTATAAAGGCAATGAAGCTTCCAAAGGCCTCCAATATGTATGCATAACTAGCTCCTGATTTAGTGATAGTGGTTCCAAGTTCAGCATAACACAGAGCTCCAAATACTGAAAAAATCCCACCAATTGCCCAAATTACTAGTGACAATCCATAAGATGTACTGTAGTTGAGTACTCCTTTGGGGGAAACAAAGATACCTGAACCAATCATGTTTCCTACTATTAGGCTAATCCCATTAAGAAGAGAGATTTCCTTTTTCAGCTGCATTGTTCCTTGGTTTCCTTCATTTATTTGAGTATTGCCACTTTGATCTATTTTGTCTGCTTCCTTAATTGGGTAATATTCAGTCAGTGAATTCAGAGGTGACAAATTCTCTCTCTCTTCCATCATGATGTTCGCATGCATCCACTGCAACGCCAACCCCAAACTACAACAAAAGAGAAAGATATAATTAAATACTAGCAATTAACTTTTTGAGAGCTCTATTGGCTATTGAGTAATGTATAAGCGCTATAAACAAACAAAGCAAAACAAACCTGAGACATTTTTGATTTATAGTGTGAAAGGTGGGATACAATTAGTCATATAACCAAAAAGCAGCATTGAAGCATTTATTACAGGGCTACTGCTCAAAACCAATTTTAAACTATAAAGTCTTAAAATGCTTCATCACAGTAAGTACAGCACACATTACACAAGTGTCTTTGTAGCAGATCTCTGGTAATTACTCATTAAAAGTTTCATTCCAAAGCCTGCACAAAATTGAGTCTTAAAGCAAGCCTGTAAATACCCACATGCCTTGTCTGTAGTGGGCAAGAATTGCCTCCAATAAGACAGGAAAGTTTTAGTATGCTGGAAAATAGTTCAGTCTTTCCCCCCTTCCAAACCATCTCAAAAGGTATGTGTCTGGGCAGACAAGCTAGTAACCTTTGTGGACTTACTTGCAAGGCTGTATTAAAGTAATGTTACAAGTGCCTATTGCTATAATTATTCATTTAAAATTCATTTACTGCTTGCTTTATTATTATAACTATAGTGGTACCTCGGGTTACAAACGCTTCAGGTTACAGATGCTTCAGGTTACAGACTCCGCTAACACAGAAATAGTACCTCGGGTTAAGAACTTTGCTTCAGGATGAGAACAGAAATTGTGCTCCAGAGGCACTTTAGCTTTGAGGAGAGACCATAGTTCAATGCTAGAGATGGTTGTTTGACCAAGATCTCTGGTTCCACCCCCAGGATATCCAGTTATGGAATCTCAAATTGTAAGGATGCAAAAGTTATTGTCTAAGACCTTGGAAAGCCACCGCCAGCAAACATAAATAGTCCATGGGTTGTATCTAAGTTTTACTCACAGTAGACCCATCAAAATTAATGGATCAACTTAGTCATGCCCATTGATTTTCAAGCCTCTACTCAGAGTAGGACTGGCATTGGCAACAACCCCATACTGGGTTGGGTAGAGCATGTAAAGGCAGCTTTATATGTTCAGCTACAGAAACTTCAAAAATAAGGCCACTTTACACATAATGTCTTCTGACATTGAAATTATCTCAGTGCAGAAAAATGTCATCTCCAAATAGGCCCCACTTAGGAAGCATACTAATTGAGGTCACAACCAGACAGCACAGACAACACAAAATCCAGAAGGGACAAGTATTTATGGGACCATACTTCTGGAGTTGATATGCTTTACAATAAGGAAGGACAAATATGTACACACAGCCCATTTGTTATATTTAACTTACATTAGGAATGTCCTTTTGCATTTTTAGAGCACCATCCACCAAGCACAAGCCCCCTTCATATCAAGCTTGGCTTTTATCACACTCCAGACATCCATCAGTAAAATCATCCAATTAGTCATTCATTCTCTGAATTAATGCACTGTCTAGAAAATCAGACATTTCTGCTTATAATCATAGCACAGGTTAATTAAGGAACATTTGTTAGGCATCTGGTAGATTGTGATGGGTTATCATGGACCATATTCTGTTCATTTGGTTCTTGAGGTTGTTGTTTTATTACTGTACTAATGGTTGCTAGGTTTAGAACTCTTTATTTTTATTCTCTTTGTAAGTCACCTAGAAATTATTTTTACGTTAGGCAACTAATAAAACAAATACATAAATAATGAATAGAATATTCCTAAAAAATAAAAACCATAGAAAGTGTAATATCATATCCGGAAGCAATAGTCAACCTTTTTAGATATAGGACACACATACAAGACTTACTTTGGGGCTGGGGACGAGTTACCTGTTGTTTCTGCTCTACTATCTCTTTCTCCCTTTTCTTTCACCTACTCTTTAAACAGATCTTAAACACAAAAAGGTGACCACTCCTGATAAGGCTGTGATCCACTTGGGACTTTCCACTTACCAGCTGGAAGTTCAATGCTGTAAGAGACAAACTCTTTCATACACTGGGGAGGGGGGAAATTTCTGGCTTTAGTTTAACTAGCGTTGCATCATATCTGATCAAACCAGTTGTTAAAAAATTGACTATGTTAAGTCTAACAAACACCACCGCTTCACAAATAAACCTATTGTTATTTTTAGCGGTCGGTGTCACATAAGTAACCTGAGCTCCTCTTGTGAAAGGAAAACCACACTAGAATGCATTTCCCTTTGAAACAACGGAAGGCAGTACTATTCTCAGTGATACTTCTGCTGTCTGCAGCTGAATTGATACTCTTTCCCAATTTATTCTATCTCAACATCACGAATACCATCACATTATTGTTTCTCTTAAAAAACACACCAAAAACTCTTTCAGGGGACACAGTTGTAATGTTCCTGACTGTCAACGTTTTGAGAGCAGGCTATTGTATCATGCACACCCTCTTTTCATGCATACAAATTGCTCTTGCCATTCCTCAGACAGCCTATGTCTGCACCAGCATTAGCCATGCATCCTCTAACCATGTTCTCTCTTGAATAGGCTTTCCAAACCCTGACTACAAAGGGTGCATGGGTTAGCACTGACCATGCCCAAGATCAGTATAGGCATAAATCCTTGACCATGGTTAAAGCTATGAGAGGAAGGGTGAAATGAGTAAGTGCCATAGAGGGATGAAATACACAATCCCACAGCTTGCTCCTAATATCGTAATCATAATAAAAGATTAAGAGCAATACTTCTACACCAAACAATAGCTGTACTTTATCATCAGCCCAGAGGCCTGTAACTTTCTGGACAGTCAGTTTCACTGATTCAGTCATCTTTACATTGTTACTGTGTTGAGTCTACAGAAAAACCCCTGAAAATCAGTATATATACTGTATTTGCTTGGTTTCAGCTAGAATTAACTAGAATTAACAACTGAGATGAAATTTTCATGGTCCTTCTCATTCTTTTTTGATTAAGAAATGGAATAAATAGGGGCAGAGACATTCATGAGTTACGAACTTAATTCGTTCCGGAGATCTGTTCTTAACTTGAAACTGTTCTTAATTAGCGTGCTTCTGCTAATGGGGCCTCATGCTGCCACTGCGCCGCTGGCACACGATTTCTGTTCTCATCCTGGGGCAAAGTTCTCAACTCAAGGTAACACTTCCAGGTTAGCATAGTTTGTAACCTGAAGCGTTTGTAACCGAGGAGTTTGAAACTCGAGGTACCACTGTATATGTATGAAACAGCCCCCCAAGTAAACAGACAGAGAAATTGTCAATTGCAAGAAAGACTGTACCACAAAGTACAAACTAATGTGCAGAATGGCTCCCCATTTGTGGAATGCTTTCCCCAGGGAGGCTCACCTGGCACCTTCATGATATATTGATAGGTGCCAGACAAAAATGCTCCTATTTAACCAGGGCGTTGGCTGATTAACATTCTATATCCTTTTAAATGTGTTTGTAGGAGGGTTTTTTTGTTCTCATTCTTGTTTTTATTATATATTTGCACTCTCATTTTGTATATTTATGTTGTGAACCACTCTGTGATCTTCAGTTGGAGGGTGATATACAAATTTAATAAATAGTAATAACAGTAACAATAAGAATAACAGAAAAGTGGATTCCTAATAAACAAGCAATAGAAATCAAACCCAAACATGAAACCACCCACCCCTCAAATTCAGAGATGGTTTTGCTGCTGTTTGGCAAACATTCATAAAGAATTTGTGTTCTCAGACTAAAGGTGTCACTATACATGACAATGAAATATAGGGGGGGCAGTGAGAAACCTACAAATTCTAGGTGTTTTTGAATACTTTTGAATAAATTGGAAGATGGGGGAAGGCCCATTAATGCTATTTACACCAAAAACTAAAATAAAAAATTGAATACAGAGTTCATGGTGGATTTATAGCAGGAACTACAATGACAATATACACACAAATCTCCAATGCTAATTTTGTGTCAGTTACTATGTACTTACTGATTGAACGGCTTGTACAACGGCTTGCACACTAGTTACAAACTTTGTACGACAGCATCAACAATTCCAGCATTTTTAAAAACTGCCTTCCCAGAAATCAGTAGCTGGTCACAGTGCTCTCTCCTTCTGTCTCATGAATCAGCATCATATATTCTGTAGAATATACAAGTATTAGGATCTCAATAAAGTGGACTAAAATAAATAAGGACTGTGTTGAATATTCACTGCAGAGGAGTACAGGATATTCATAGCATTGTTTGGCATAAGTGAAACTACTACCAAACTATGGTAGGTAAAGGTAAAGGTAAAGGACCCCTGGATGGTTAAGTCCAGTCAAAGGCAGCTATAGGATGCAGCGTTCATCTCGCTTCAGGCCGAGAGAGCCGGGATTTCTCCACAGACAGCTTTCTGAGTCATGTGGCCAGCATAACTAAACTGCTTCTGGCATAATGGAACACTGTGACAGAAGCCAGAGCACACGGAAATGCCATTTACCTTCCCACCACAGCGGTACCTATTTATCTACTTGCACTAGTGTGCTTTCAAACTGCTAGGTTGGAAAAAGCTGGGACAGAGCAACGGGAGCTCACCCCATAGCGCTGATTTGAACTTCCAGCCTTCCGATTGGCAAGCCCAAGAGGCTCAGTGGTTAAGACCACAGTGTCACCCACGTTCCTACTATCAAACTAAAGCAAAAGAAGTTTGGTTATCATCACAGAGGAAGTATGAATCTGTGTTGTGTAAATTAGCAGAACTCCTATGCAGATAAAAATGGGAAGTGTAAATGTATCCTAAGATACAAAAGGAGACAGAATGGCACAGTGGGAAGGCAGGAAAAGAAAGGAAAGTACTAATTACACAGACTTAATTCTGGCACAGGAATCAGGTGCCTGATTTGTGAGCGTCTGCAGGGTGCTGTCAGACTAATACCCTAAACTCAAGTGACTTTATTCAGAAATATTTCCCACTGATTTCAGTGGACTCTACTTTCCAGTGAAACACAATTATAATCAGGCTGCAAGTTCTTGAAAACAAGATACTTAAAAACCATTCCAATGCAATACGTATACACCATCCTATATGTTTCTATGGTCATGGTCAGCACCAACTAGTTTCCCAGCTTAAGATGGATTGGGGGGTGGTGGGCCAGTTTGCCCCCATTCCTTGAATAGCCTTCAATAAAGGTGCCACAGGTGCCACTTCTCCACAAGTCACTTGCCTTCCAACTGGCAATTGTAGTGTGTCAGGTAAAAGGTAAAGGGCCCAGTCGCGGACGACTCTGGGGTTGCAGCACTCATCTCACTTTACTGGCCGAGGGAGCCGGTGTACAGCTTCTGGGTCATGTGACTAGAATGACTAAGCCGCTTCTGGCAAACCAGAGCAGCGCATGGAAACGCCGTTTACCTTCCTGCTGGAGTGGTACCTATTTATCTACTTGCACTTTGTGCTTTCAAACTGCTAGGTTGGCAGGATCAGGGACTGAGCAATGGGAGCTCACCCCATTGCAGGGATGCGAGCCGCCAACCTTCTGATCGGCAAGCCCTAGGCTCTGTGGTTTAACCCACAGTGCCACCCGCGCCCCTGGTATGTCAGGTAGCATCTTTTAAAAAAGCAGATTTAACTCAAGGTACTTCAGTTGTTGATATCCCTTTTAAAAAGATGCAAAGCATTGCTATCAGTACAAAGAACAAAGACAATGAAGCTGCAGGCTTTGAAAACATGCCCTCTATGTGTAACATTAAACACAACAAAAGGGAGCAGAACCACATCCCCTGGTCCTGCCCCATCAGTCATTCATGTCATCAGTAGTACTTCAACAAATGGGGGTGGGGCTTTATGCATACACTTTTGTACACATAGGCTTCCCATGTGACCTGCTACCACCATCACATAGGGTTCTTGAATGCATGGAAGCCTATGCACACACAACTGTGCATGTGTAAACAGCCGTTTTCAATCATCCTGAAAGGGGGAACATGATCCCTCCTCCCCCATTTCTAGGCTGCTAGGACAACAAAGTGTAATATGTGTGGATGGGTGTTGATTGTGTACTTTCCTCCATGCTGCAGTCCCCTTTTAGTAGTAGTGGTAGTATTTATTTCATCCATTTGTCACTTATATATAAAATGTTTCAAAACAACTTACATCTTATACCTTTACCTCATCTCTCCCACTCTTTCATACAGATGGTGAACAGCAACATTATTTTTTAACCCTGAGGGTAGCAAAATATATTGATACAATCTCTGGTGCCTAGGAATATTTCCTGGGAAAGTAGACAAGATAATTGTTTCACCACAGCTATCTCTCCTTTTCCCTCATTCTCTCCAAGTAAAAGAGAGCCTAGTGCCCATTTATTTTAGTGCTAGGCTGCCAGTGATATAGTATGGTCCTTTTGTATTGCATCCTGAGGACTGTTGCGACCAGAAATTGATCAGAGTGAGGGAAAGTGTGTTTCTTTGTGTGTTTAAGTGTTTGTGTAAGTACAAGTGTAATAAAGGGTTTGGAATTTGTGTAGGTATTGAGTGAGTGGAAGAGTATTGAGTAGAATATTATTTTTGGAATGCCCTTCCATTAGATGTCAAAGAAATAAACAACTATCTGACGTTTAGAAGACATAGGAAAGTTTTTAATGAATGATGTTTTAATGTATTTTTAATCTTTTGTTGGAAGCCGCCCAGAGTGGCTGGGGAAACCCAGCCAGATGGGCGGCGTATAAATAATAAATTATTACTATTACTATTATTATTATTATTATTCTGATGTTTTGCTTTCCATACTATTTTGCTCTATTTTGTTGTTTGTTTTCCTGGCTTTTTCATAAACAGTGGTATACAAAATCTGAAAAAAGAAAAGTAGATTTACTTTGGCAGCAGCCCCTTATCCCCTGTTCCATACAAGTGAATGGGGGAAACTCTATTCAGACCTTCTAAAATGTTTAGCTTGGAGAGGGCCCCTAATGGTAGTTCCCACCCTTTCCCTCTGAATATGAGTCATTTTTACTGATTTTAATACTGTATTTTTTAATTGCCCTGGAACCTCATGGTGAAAAGTGGATAAGAAAGCAAACAAAAACTCCCATTCACTTGTACGTGGACTTGGCTGCAACAAGGAACAGGAGCCGCCATTAATCCATCCAACCCAAAGTGCCTTGGTCCTCAGCTGCAGGTGTCAGGCTCCACTAGTGCAGGGATTCCTAAACTGTTGTCCATGGGCATTGTTTAGGGGCAGGGGATGAGAGCCCCTCACAGGGGCCTGCCCAGGACACCTTGCTGTCTGGGACAGAGGACCAAATGGTGCCCCACCCCAGTAAAGGTGTACAGCACCTACAGACTATTCAAGTTATTTTACACAAAAATTAGCTGCATTAATTATTGTTATATTTATTTATATCCCACCTTTCTCCCCAGAAGTGGGATTCTAGGTGGCTCGCAAAAATTAAAACAAACATTAGGCTAACCAAAACATCACAAAATAAGTGTGCAAGCTTCCAAGTTGTCCAGAACTCTTCCTCAAGTCAGATCAGCCTTTGTCAACCTCATGCCCTCCAGTTGTTTTGGACTACAACTTCCACCAGCCCTGAGCAAAATGTTTGGAGGGCACCAAGTTGGCAAAGGCTGGGCTTAGCTATTAGCCGGTGTAGAAGAGAGAAAAATGATGCTTAACTGAGGCCTTCCCCTGACAGCCAATTTTTTCTTTTTCTCTTGTCCCCACCCCATTTTGCTTTTTGTCTGCCTTCTAGGGAAGACTGATGAAAAAACCTAGAGGACTTCGGAGCTTGCACACTATTTGGCAACATTTAAGTTGGCCCCACAGAAACGTCCCCAGGCAGAAAACCCTGACTCTCCTATTCCTGGTGGTGGTAACAGCAGATAATAACATCAATCAGAAAATAGTAATAATAATAAATATTCAATCTGAATATTCAGCATTTGAAACACACAGAGAGACACACACCCCAAAACCCACTGCCTAATGGCAGGGCCGGCCTGAGCCACCCGCCACCCTCCTCGCGCTGCCCCGACACCCAAAATAAAATAAAATAAAACCTTTTGTGGCGCCTGCACTGGCGATAAAGAGAAACGGGACCTCGGAGGCAGCGAGAGAGAGGCGCAGAAAAAAAAGAGAGCAGAAAAAGCCGGTCTCCTTCCGCCGCCGCCTCGTCCCACCCGCTGCCTCTGAGGTGAATCCCTGAGGCACCTCGAGGGCGCCCAGCCCACCTTGGCTCTTCGCTCCCCTTTAAGCCTCGCTTCTCCTCCTCCTCGCTCACCTCACGCCCCGCCGAGCCGGAGGGATGCTCAGGCGAGAACGCCAGCCAGCAAGCCGGGCAGCCTGCCTGCTGCCGCCTCCCGCGCAGGCGACCTCTAGCCGAGCAGCTTCCTCCGCCTCTCGCCTTGTTTTGTTTTCCCCTCAGCGAGGGCGGCGAAGGAGCTGGGCTGCCGGCCCAAGGCCCCGCCCCGCCGCGGCTGAGGCGCTCGCCTGAAGAAGGCCGCCCTGGTGGTGGTGCTGGTGGTAGCAGCAGCGGCAGCGCAGGCGGCGGCCTGGACGGGGCTCCTCCCACCGCCGACGCCCTCTGGCGTCTTCTTAGCTTCTCGCAGGCTCTCGTCAGAAAGGCCCGGCGGGCTATTTTGGTTTCTCAGGTCGAAGAAGCAAGACCACCACCGCAAAATCACGAGAGAGAAAGGGTTGAAGAAGGGGAGCAAGGCGGCGGAGGGGGGGGGGAGTAGGGGGCGTTTACATATACACAAGAAAAGGTGAAAAGATTTGGCACAGACCCCATTGGGGTCAGCAGGGTTTGTTCCTAATAAAACGTGGGAGGAAAGTTATAAGGCGGGCAAACGGATGGGCACACCCCAAACTACAGGAGGAACAGGCATTTGTAGTGAAGTCAAACAAATAATTACGATTATTCATCAAAACTATATTACTAGGTGACCAAGCCAACTCCCTACAATGCAAGAATCTCAGCTAAAGCATCCCGTACCAGATGGATTTATTACAATTTATTATGGACATTTTCTGCAGGCAACGTGCAGGATTCCCTTCCCTCTGTTTTATCCTCACAACTGCCCTGTGTGAGGCACGTTAGGCTGAGACATGGTGACTGACTCAGCATGTTAAAAAAAGAAGATGGGGGGGGGGCTGATTATATGGGAGGCAGCACATTGCAGAGGAGCATGGATTTTCATTGTAAAGAAAAGTGTTTAAAAAGCATGATGTTTTTGGGAGAGAACTTAGTTCTACACCAGCTGCATAGAAAGCTTAAGTTGACAGTTCCATTCTTAAGTAAAATAATATTTATTTTTAACATTAAGGGTTTCAAATTTTGTAAGCAATATTGTTTCTCTCCCTTTAATACATGTATCTCTTCTTCATTTACTCCATCTCCTGAGCCTCAGACTGACAAATCAATTAAAGCTTAAGGCTGCCATCCTAGGCACACTTATCTGGAAGTAGGTCCCATTGAATGCAACGGTATTTACTTCTGAATAAACTTGGATGGGATTGCAGTCCACATATGTAAAATGGCCACACCAGGCCGTCAATAAATATAAACAATACAATAATAAGTCAATAATATAATGAACATGGTGACCATTCACAATGTAATAACAACAAAATGCACTGTGTGAATATTGAAATATACTCGGAGTCAAGAGTGGATTTCATGCTCTTTATTCAGCTCATAGTGGTGAGGAGGAATGGAAGTTTCCCCACAATATCTGCTTTATATACATTATTTACACAATGGGCTGCACGTGATAGGCTATTTCCGAGATTCTCCTGTAGGCCAATCAGGTTGTGGATTCACTTCCACCTGGAGCTGGATTGGGTGGCTCCTGCGGACCAATCATACTGCTGCATTTTGGATCCTATTGTTCTAGGACCAATCAGACTGCTGCATTTTGGATCCTGTTCAACTCAGTACATAACAAATATTAAAAAGAAAAAACAAGATATCCTCATCAGCATCCCTTCCCCAAGATGCTTACAATCTAAAATTCACCACAGGAAACAACAGAAAGGAAGAGCAGGGGCAAAGAGGAAAGTAGTAAGCAGTTTACTATATGTCTCTAAGCTTAGCTACACACAATAGGACAAGAGAACAGGCTTGGGGACACCCTTGGGCAGCATGCCTTCAATGGCACTTCCTTTCTGAGTGGCTCAGAGCCAGCTCTGCCATTAGAAAGTGTGAGGCCTGGAGTAGCACAGTGCTCAAGGACAGAGCACTGTGTGCTACTTAACCTGGCTCACTCACTGGATCATCACCTTGTCGTGTTGAGTGGGCTTGCACGTTCCTATGACCCTTGTGAGCAAAGCCATCAGGAATCTCGTACTCCCAGCAGGGTCACCCAAGGTGGTAAGGTCAAAGGGAAGGAGCTAGACAAAGAATGATCCAAGAAGTCCTCAAGGGCAGAACAGGCGGGTGATAACAAGCGGTATGTTACAACGGCTGTGAAGGTGGATGAAGGCTGCAGCAGATAAGAATCTACCGGTTGTCGTGACTACTCATGCCATCAGGACAGAGCCTTACTGCGAAGACTGTGTGTTGGTCAGCGTGCACTGATCTACACACATAAAATAAATTCACGCACAGGCATCTTCCAGAAACCCACCCCAAACCCAAACCCCCAAAGTCCCATGGCGATCAGCAAATTGTAACGGGGGCAGGATCATTAAATCTGGAAGCCCCTAGTCATGAATTGGCACATGGGCGGTGGATACAGATTCAGTCATTCTGACTCAAGAAATGAGGCAGTTGAGCAGCTTGGCAGCTGTATCCATGAGTGAGCAGCCCTTTTTAGGATCCATTCTACTCACCCCGAAAAGGGGGAGGGGCTAGAAAAGGTGCCCTACGCAAGGGAGAAACGTGCTAAGAGGAAGGCACACTTGGCAAATTCACACTATGATCAACTCCCACCCGGAAACTAATGTCCCCACTGTGGAAGGACATGTGGATCCAGAATTGGCCTCCACAGTCACTTACGGACTCATTGTTAACACTGTGTTTATGGAAGACAATCTTACTCAGTTACGAGTGATCGCCAAAGAGGAAGAAGACTTAACCTGACCTGCAATCCCTAAGCTAGTCTGCTGCCCTCAGGTGCCATGGAAGACACTGACTCATCACTAGCATTGAGAGTGCTTGGCATGCATATCTATGGTATGACAAAATTAAGGCGCATAGGGCCTTTAAGAATCATATTGTCAGAAAAGCACTGTACAATGTTTGGTTAAGATATAAAGATTTGTTAGAAAATAAAACCCCTAGATGGTTGTCACCCTTGGAGGCCAAGGCACTCAAAAAGCCCAATATGGAGGCCAAATGGCCAAAGTATTGGGAAATTTTGGAACAAGATGGAGACAAATTGAAATTACAGAGTCATGAGAAAATGAAACTTAAAGTACGTGATTGGCTCCATTATTATCAAATAATGGAGGTTTATAAACAAGATAGGAAAATTGGCTTCCAGGTGGAGAAATCAAAACTAGAAACTGAATTGTTAGAACCCAATACTAAGAACTTGTCAAGAATGTACAATTTGCTGCTGAAATGGAATACGCAAGATGAAACAGTTAAATCGGCTATGATTAAGTGGGCACAGGACATCGGTCATAACATAATGTTTGCTGACTGGGAATGGTTGTGGAATACAGGTATAAAATTTACGGCCTGTAATGCTTTAAAGGAAAATATTATGAAAATGATCTATAGGTGGTATATGACCCCAGTCAAGCTAGCAAAAATTTATCACTTGCCTGACAATAAGTGTTGGAAATGTAAAGAAACTGAAGGTACTTTCTACCACCTTTGGTGGACGTGTCCGAAGATTAAGGCTTTCTGGGATATGATATATAATGAAATGAAAAAGGTACTTAAATGTACTTTTCCTAAAAAATCAGAGGCCTTCCTCTTGGGCATTGTCGGCCAATTGGTGTCAAAGAAAGATAGAATTTTCTTTATGTATGCTACGACAGCAGCAAGAATACTCATCGCAAAGTACTGGAAGACACAAGATCTACCCACTCTGGAAGAGTGGCAAATGAAAGTGATGGACTATATGACACTGGCTGAGATGACTGGCAGAATCCGCGATCAGGGGAAGGAGACAGCGGAAGAAGAGTGGAAGAAATTTAAAATTTATCTTAAGGACTATTATAAACTTGATGAATGCTAGAATGTTGAGGTTATGAGAAAGAAAGGGTGACAGTGATATAAGATTAGACTGAAGGAAAGATTAAAAGGACAGAGGCTTGACAGAAATATTTAGAAGTTGCTAAAAAACTCTGGACATTGGGATGCAGAAAGGGGAGGTATGGGGGAGTCTGTGAAATAAGGTTTAGGAAAAAAAGGTTACGAAATTATACACGTTTGTATGTCTTTTTATATGTTTGTATTGTTTTAAAAATATTGTAAAACCAATAAAAAATTTTATAAAAAAAAAAAAAGAGAGTGCTTGGCTTCTGAACAAGGAATGGGGTGCCATCTTGCCCTTTGCCAAGCCCAGGCAGCAAGCTATCTTGGTCAGGATCTAAAACACACTTGTTCTGTTTTAAGCAGCAGGAGACAAGGTTTCAGTGGCACCATGGACAGTTCCCTGTGCATTTCAGACTGGAGACTCCTTTGAAGCAAAACTTAGATGTTGTTTCAGCAGTAGTCATCCTCATTTTATGCTGAATTTTTGTTTTAATGATACTGTTTGCTTTTATGTTGCAGACTGCTAAGATATATATATATATATTGCTTTATGAATACTTATAAATAAAGAACACATGATTTACAAATATGTGTTAAGTGGTTTTAACAAATTATTTTTTATTGGTGTTTCAATTATCTCATTTTTACCTTTTTTTTACTTTATATTCTATTGTTTTACTATAATATGTTATATTCTATTGGATTTGTATTATGGGCATTGAGCACCAATTGGTGGAAAGCTAGGGTACAAAGTTAGCAAACAAATGAGCAGGAATCAACATCCCAACTACTTGCTGGAAACCGAGATGCCTAGATGAATTATCCAGAGTTTATTATCCAGCCCTCACCAGCTCCAATCCTAAAGTTACAGACTAGGACAGTGGCCCTTTTAAAGAACAGATATTTCAACAGAAGCAGGGCTAATAGGATGTACCTGGCCAGCAGCCTTCATGAGTCCTCAGAAGCAGCTATCTGTGACAGAGTTCATGCCACCACATGTCCAGTGGCCTGGATTTTGGCAGTACCTACCTACCTACCTACTTGGACTGGACTACTGGATGTGACACAGCACTAGACTAGGCTTGCTGTGACCTGTCCCTGCTGTTTGAGGTGCAATACTTCTGTGGACCCCAGTCTGTGAGAAGACAGAACCTTCAGTTACCTCAATTCCTATATATTTAGTTATTTAGTAATCTCAGTTTGTTACCTCATCTTCACCACAGTGGTCCTAGGATGGGGTACATTTATTTATTACAGCATATTAAATAAAATTAAAACATCACTTAGAACTGTAGTTAAAATGCAGTGATTACTACAGTCCAGAACAAGATGGAAGGGGGAAAAGAAAATCAAACCAGATTTTGGCATCCTTGGCTCAAATCTTCCAAAGCAGTTTAAAAATTAACTATTGCATTATCAAAGGAGGGAGAACAGTCAAAAGAGATCCTCTTTCACGATATATGTCAGAACCATAAGCAGGCAATTCCAACCAGCATGGTTATCTTGTGCACAGTTTAAACGCAACTGGGAGTGACATTCCATTGTAAAGAAAAACGACCTATGCAAAGGAGAAGGCCCATTCATCCCAAAATGACATCATAAGGCAAATATAGTCATAATCTTTACCCAAATAAGCAACAATAAAGCTGGGCAGGTTTATATCCACAATAAAGAGCTTTCCAAGTTAGAGAAAAAACTGTTTAAAGAAAAAACTGTTCAGAGGAGGTAAAAGGAACTGAAGAAGCAGAGAAGTATGCTTGCTATGAACAAAAATTATTTTGTTTATATTGTACATTTCCTGAAGCCTGTTTTTAAAGAAAGGGGCACTGTCAACCTTTAAATCTAGTTTAATATTCTGCAGTGATGGAGAGGTTACAGAAGAGCAGACTATTAGATCATTACAGCAATGAATACAAGAGGGAGTATTTTGGCAACTTTAGATACTAGTAGTTTATTGTGGAAGGAGTGTTTGTGCCTGTTTCCTACTCCTCCTGTTCCTCTCCATGATTTTGCTTGACCATTGACTGCTGTATAAAATCCTCTGTAAAAGATTTAATAAACTCCCAGTTCTTTCAAAACAGCCTGACTCTCCTCTTCCATTTTGATTGTAGCCAAGGTTAGTTCTACTCAGAGTTAACCCTTTGAAATTAATGGGCATGATTAACTTAAGTCCATTAATTTCACTGGGTCTACAGTAAAATCCCAGACTTCCAATGATTAGTAATAATAGCCCATGCCCTGAGAGTTAAAATCAAAGAGACATGAGACAAAAGGAAAAGAGATTGGGAGGGAGGAAGAAAAAAACTAATTCAAGCTCTTGAAATCTTTAAGGTTTTTTTTCTGGCAAGAAGTGAGAACCTCAGAGGATTTGGCTCTTGCAGTGCTTTGCTTTGCTTTGCAGTGCACACTGGCAAACATCTGAACTCTCACCACCGACCCTGCCTGCTTGCTTGCTACCTGCTTAACCCACACAGCCAGTTAGTCAGGGTGACAGGGAGGGCAAATAGCACTGCTACCAGGATACCATGATTTATTTTTTTAAGAAAAAGGAAGCAGTGGGAAGGAGAAAAGCTTAGTGGCCAGACTGTGAGGCCGACCAGAATGCATCTCATCTGTGGCCCCCTTCAAACCTGACAGAACCAGCATATGCACCCAAATGTTACAGTTACGCATAGTTACCACAGGCTACAGGTTAGTTTGTTCTCAGGCAGCTCCAGTTATATCCTATTGCCTAATAGCAGATCAAGCAAGTTTATCAGGTTGTGGGAAAGATTCTGAAAATGATTAACGGTAAGTAGGAAATGTGCGGGTTTGCAATGAAGTAGTTGGTTCCTTGGTGTGTTCAGATGCCTTTCCTTGCCCCAAAGGGCTGGGCAACATCATTGCCTGGGGTAGGTGACATTTTCAGGTCCAGCCAGTTGACACCAGGTCTGCTGGGGTTGTGGCAACTGAGTCCTTATGTGGGGTGCAGTGCCAGCTAATAGGGTTGTTTATGTTATTGGTTATATCCTACCTCATTTTTTAAAAATAAAAATAAAAACCCTCTTTTAAGGTGGGTTACAGATAATGTGTTGAAGCCAGACTGATTTTGTTGAACTTTTTGGTGTCCTCACCCCTGAACCAATTCACATGCCACACGGCTATCACATGTTAGTGACTGTGCTGTATGCCAGCCACTCCTTCAACCTGGGGAATTGCACTTGTCCTGTCAGCCAGCCCTCAGGGCTGTGGCTGCTGTTGCTGAATGTCAAGTTGGCTCTCCTTCACCCATGACCTGATTGCGGATGAGGAGGTTGTATCACTGCAACCTAGGTGGGTGAGACGCCCCCCCCCCCCCAGGCCACAGGCAGGGAAGGATGGAGAGACAGGGACAGGACCTAGCAGGACATGCCTGGATGGAATGGGGATCCCTGTGGAAGCCAATGCCTGCATGGGGGTGTCTGGCCACAGCCCCCTGCCCCCCCCATGCCACACCCCTCATGCAAGTTGAGGCTCCCCATCCCTGTCAAAAAGTCATGTGTGAACATGACCTATATAGAATAATCTCACAAAGATGTGGTGTGCTTGAAGATTGGCATGACTTGTTGGCTTATCCCAACTGCTCCCATTGAACTTTACGCAATCCAGGCAGCTGAATAAATATTTGGCACTTCCTAAGATTTGGCACCACAAGGAGAAAGAGCCAATTGCTTCACTATGCCTGAGGCTGGCTCCACCACAAATCCCAGAAGAGATTTTTGTTGCTGCAACAAATGTTTGTAACTGTGAAACAAGAACCTCAGCATCGGAAGAGACTTAACCGGATTATAACATGGTTGTGGGTTTTTTTATACAGCAGCCTACTTTCTCAAAGGCCTCAAGAGGTGTTAAAACTCAGTTGAGTTAACTTTTGGCACTGTGGCATGTTCCTGTTGGGTAGAAAAGTGTGTTTGATACCCTCACTTCTCAAATCAGTGGCAATGCGGTCTCTCAATGCTGCATTAACAGCTTTTATGAGTAAGGAGCTGTATGGAAATGAATGATACTTTTGTAACCCAAGGTAACTGATTGACAGTGTCATCTTCCAGCCTGAACTGCTACTCAGGGTAACAAAGGTGTCCCTTTTTGCATTGCTCACTATGGAATAATGGTGGCAAAATCATGTAGATGAGCTGTAAGTCAATGGACAAGCATATGCTTTGAATAATAATAATAATAATAATGCCTGCCAACCTAGCAGTTCGAAAGCACCCCCGGGTGCAAGTAGATAAATAGGGACCGCTTACTAGCGGGAAGGTAAACGGTGTTCCGTGTGCTGCGCTGGCTCGCCAGATGCAGCTTGTCACGCTGGCCACGTGACCCGGAAGTGTCTGCGGACAGCGCTGGCTCCCGGCCTATAGAGTGAGATGGGCGCACAACCCTAGAGTCTGTCAAGACTGGCCCGTATGGGCAGGGGTACCTTTACCTTTTAATAATAATAATAATAATAATAATAATAATAATAATAATAATAATAATAATGCGATACAACATTAAAACTTCCCTAAACAGGGTTGCCTTCAGATGTCTTCTAAAAGTCAGATACAGTGGTACCTCGGGTTAAGAACTTAATTCTTTCTGGAGGTTCATTCTTAACCTGAAACTGTTCTTAACCTGAGGTACCACTTTAGCTAATGGGGCTTGATGGTGTCAGGTGAGGCTACTCTTCTCAGCCTCATCTTCTCCGCCTGCAATATGCAGATAATAATATTCATCTACCTTACATGGAGTGCTCTCAGGATTCCAACAAGATAATGCAAACTGTGCATTAAACATCCAAAAGCTTTTAAAAAATAAATATGCTACATAAATGCTTAATTTATGTGCAGTGACACTTTGGTGGGAGATGTTCAGGCCCTTACTCAGCTGAATGCAATGAAGGGCTCTTGTTCAGCAACATCTGGAAGGCCAAAGTTTCCCCACACCTGGTCTAAAACTATCAGACTGCACCACTGTTCCTGTCCAGATGGAACCAAGCCCAGCTCACGGTCATCCCTTGCTACCTTTGCCTGTCTCTCAACTGGGTGAAAGTACATTCACCCTTTCACTGCCTGCAAGGCAGATGGAGCACAACAGAGTACATAGGCTGAATTTCCAATGTACTTCAACATAGTGTGTTAGACTCAAGCAAGTGTTTCATTGACCTTGTGGTCTTAACTGAAAACTGGAGAGCAGGTCTGTTTGTGACAGAGTAGAACTACATATTTGGATCAGAAGTTGTGTAGCTAACAGATGTTCTGCTCTAAGGGATTTGAACAAGTTGGTGCAACAGCAGAAGCAGTAATTGGTTTGGGCCTTGTGGCTGTGTCCTCCTTTCTTTTCAGTGATCTCTGGAGGTTTTTATGCCCAAACAGAGCAATCTATGGGACTTCTGATTTTGGCTGTTGACTTCAACAAGATGTGGACTGCACAGACAGATGTTTCATAACAAGCCATGTTGCCAGAGAACTGTTGGCAGCTGTTCATGCTACAGTACAGTGGACCCCCCCCCCAATAGAGAGAGCAGGATTTTGTACTGTACTTTCTTTAATATCCCTCTTTACAATCTTGCACATAATTAAAATTTATCACTAACATTAAGGGCTTGGAACTGAAGGGCAGGCATCCATGTAACTTCCCCCTGGTTTTCTTTTTTTTGGGGGGGGGGAAATGGGCAGTCAGGTAGCAAGGAAGGGTTTTTTTTAAAAACTGCTTTCATATTCCAGATTCAAAATTGCTCCTCTTCCTCTAAAAGCCACAACATTGTAGTGAGGGGAGCTAAGGAGGCTGGGAATTGCCACTGAACAACCAGAATGCAAATGCAGAATATATATATACTTGAATACCAAACAATACTGTACATTATGTGGCATTGGATGGAAGTGGTTACTCCAAGTTGTAGTCAGTGATAAAAACTGGGGGGGGGGCAGGAATAATGGGGGAGAGTTGGGGGGTCAAGTCCCTTCCCTGAATTTTCAGGGTTTTTTGGTGTGTGTTTTTAAAGAAGTTTATAGTCTTATAGTTTATTTTATTTTATTTCCTATTTTATTTATAAGGAGATATGCTGGTAAGATCACTCCCTCTAATAGCAAATTCAGGCGGTTGAGTGTCAACAGGGTTATAGCCAAAATGGGGCCAGTGGGAGATAACAGGGCACACTTGGACACATCACAAGATCTGTAGAAGTACAAAACCCTAAAACGGGGGCAACCCCCTACGCAGTAGCTCAGTGAAGACTGAGCACACCCAATAGCTACAGACTCCTGTGTGTCAGGGGGAAAAAAAAAGGAAAACTTGAGGGTTGGGTGAGAAGGAGAGACGGAGAGGAGGTTGCCCTGCTTGTGCTGCAGGATCCTTAAACAGAAGCACTCCTGCGAAGTGAAGATATACTACAACATTTTTTTGTTGTGGGTCCCACTTGCTCTTCCCAATTGTTGACTATATCTTCAATTGCTTACCTGTATCTTCCTTCTAGCATACCATTTGGGGTGCAAAAACACTAGAAAAACCAAGAAGTCTGAAACCCTAATTTTAAAATCATGCAAAATGTAAAAATGTATCTTACTAATATTTAAATACATTTAATTTACTTAAATGATATATTCTGCATTTGCATTCTGGTTGTTCAGTGGCAATTCCCAGCCTCCTTAGCTCCCCTCACTACAATGTTGTGGCTTTTGGAGGAAGAGGAGCAATTTTAAAGAAAACCCTTCCCTGCTACCTGACTGCCCATCCCCCCCCCCCAAAAGAAAAAACAGGGGGAAGTTACATGGATGCCTGCCCTCCAGTTCCAAGTCCTTAACATTAGTGACAAATTGTTATAGGACTAAGAACAGAGCATGTCAGCTGTATTTGCCTCTTGTAATTCTAGATCCTGCTTGTGTTTGTTCAGAGGCTCTCATTCACAGCAGCCACTCCCAACATCCCTACTTCTAGTAGAAGATGCCTCCATGATTATGCAATTTGTATACGCATGTTAAAAATCTCTCCTTCCTTTGCTTAGCGGGGAATGACCGCCCATTCATTTCATGTTCATGCAAAAGGCAAAGAGTGGGCAAAGTGTTTCTTGCAGCAGCTTGAGAAGTTCCATCTCAACAGAAACATGTAGGTTATGGTTTTGGCACTAGTGTGATGATGCCTAGTTGTCCTGAGGGAATTTAGAAGCAGAACATTAAACTGGGGCAAATTGTTGAGCAAGAGGAAAGATATTATGCATCCATTCTGCCATATAGCACTGATCCAGCAATAGTGGGTGCTCTGATGCACATGTAGAGCTTCCCCTGCCTGTAAGTAGGACTGCTCATTTTTGCATCCATTCTACCACATAGCATTGATCCCACAGTACTTTGCAGCTTTGGGCACACTAACTAGGGAGCTCCCTCTGTCTGCAAATAGGATTGCGGATTTAGGCATCTGTTTATGCATAAGAGCCTGCTGGATCTGGACCATCTAGTCCAGCATCCTGTTCTCACAGTGGCCAACCAGATGCCTGTAGGCAAGCTGGACACAAGCGCAGGAACATTCTCTCTTCCTGTGGTTCCCAGCAACTGGTATTCAGAAGCATTGCGTGGACAGGTGGAGTCCCCAGATCCCACGCGGTCCCCCCGTCATGTGGAATAACGACTCAAGACAACGTGCTATGGGATTAAATTGGCCACAACTTTATTAAATTTCAAATGTGGGTAGACCTTGGCTCAGGCATTGGGCGTTCTCCCTCCCTAGTCCCCAGCCGGGGACCTAGGGAGCATCAGGGTTATCCAGTGTGTGTGGGGGGGATGGGCCGGCTCTGGAGAACATATGTTCAAGCAGAGATAGCCGCCCCCGTAACGCCGCCACCGCAGGGGAGAGCAATGACGACCTTTCAGCGTATGGTCAAAGCCTCCCTTCAGAAAACCCCTTTAACGAGGAACCCTGGTATCACCGCCGCAAAGAGGAAGATGGACAAAAGGATTCCGCCCAAGGCCTGATACCGCCAAAGTTGTGGCGTTTTGCTACGGGAAAGGCGAAACCTGCCAATGCAGGGAAATTCCTTTCCGGCCCTTTAACAGCGACCTTAACGTAGCAGCGCCCGCATACCTGTGAAGAAAAGTTAACCTGCAAAACCTGTGAAGAAAAGTTAACCTGCAAAATAAGACATTAACTGAGGGTGGGTAGGGTGGGAGAAGCTCTGGAGCCAAGTGAGGATTCCCAGGTAAGATCCTCCCTCTATTGTGTGGGCAGGTAATCCCTCCCCTACCTGGCCTGGTCTCCTTGGCAACGCTTCCCCCAGGTGGGATTGGACAACTGACTGAGGTAGGCGGAGACCTCCAGGTATCCCACCTGAGGGAAGGCAAGGCCAAGCCTATGCTGTTGGAGCCGCTCCAGATCTAGGGGCTGCACGCGTCCACGCAAAGGGCGCCCCCCGTTTTAAGCGGGGAGCGGTCATTGCTGCCTTCAGCTGTGGAGGCAGAACACAGCTATTGTGGCTAGTAGTGATTGATAGCTCTCTCCTCCATGAATTTGTCTAATCTTCTTTAAAAGCCACTCAAGTTGGTGGCCACTGCCGCCCCCTGTGGAAGTGAGTTCCATAGTTTAACTGAGCACTGGGTCTGTTACAGCATCGGTCCAGCAATAACTTGCCACCTGGGTGCTCTGATGTTTTATGTGCTGCTTCCAATGCCTGCAAGTAGGACTGCTTAAAATTTCTAGTACAGAGCCTCTGATTCAATGCAGCTGGTGAGAATTTTTGCCAAGTGGTGCCAATACAGTGGTACCTTGGGTTAAGAACTTAATTCGTTCTGGAGGTCCATTCTTAACCTGAAACTGTTCTTAACCTGAAGTACCACTTTAGCTAATGGGGCCTCCTACTGCTGCTGCACTGCCGCTGCACGATTTCTGTTCTCATCCTGAAGCAAAGTTCTTAACCAAAGGTACTATTTCTGGGTTAGCGGAGTCTGTAACCTGAAGCGTATGTAACCTGAAGTGTATGTAACCTGAGGTACCACCGTATTCACTTGCTGAATATTAAGGTTTGGGGCAGTTGTTAAAGGCAGGAGTCCCACTAGGGGGGAAAAAAGATGAAAAGACTGACACTTACATTTCAACAGAGCCAGCTAATCATTACACAGCTCTGCTGTTTCTTCCCTGGATCATTTGTACAGCAGGTCTCTGGAGTAGGGTGTTGGGCTGCGCTTGGCATGCCTCTGAAAAATTACAGCTGTTTTCAAATGTAAAGGAAAAGGGGGGTGTGGGCATTCACAATTTCTTGCATTAGTCTGGAGAAGGGTCATAGCTCAGTGGCAGAGTTTCTGCTTTGCGTGCAGAAGGTCGCAGGTTCAATCCCCAGCACAGCCATGTGAAAAATGTTTATTAGGATTATTTGCTGATATTTAATTTTACATGTTTAGATGGCTGGCTCCCTGATCAGAACTGTTGAACCTGGGACCTTCTGTGCTGTGCTGTGAATTATGTCCCCCAGCAATATATGTTTACTTCAACAATTATGGGGGGGGGGGTATAGCTGGTAGCAGAGCAGAGATTTTGCATGCAGAAGGTCCCCGATTCAACCCCTGCATCTCCAACAGGTTGGGACAGGAAAGGCTCCTTGTCTGAAATCCTGGAAGAACAGTTGATAGACTTGGTATAAGGCAAACTTCCTGTGTTGATGCATTTGCTGTGGAAAGTTGGTGTGTGTATTTTTTTATGCTTTATTATTCATTTTACACACACACACACACACACACACACACACACACACACACACACTACCTAGTCATCTTCACTGTCATCAATCCAGTAAAAATATCACAAAAGATACATGCAATTTCAACTATGTGCTTTCTACACGAACCCATGACTTCCCATCCTCTCCATGTTTCCTTTATATTAAACATCTTGCTTTGATTTGTCATTATTAATTTATAAAAATTCTTTTTTCATTTTCGGTATCATTTTCCATCATATATATTATTTACAGAAATCATTCAAAGGCAACTACCATGTTTAAGTTACAGCCATTTTTCAAATAGTTTTTGAAATTATCCCATTCTAGAATGAACTCTTGTCTGGGTTTATCTCTGATCCTTTCCGAAAGGGAGGCTAATTCTGCATATTCTGTCAATTTGAGTAACCATTCGACTCTGGTAGGGAGTTTGTCATTTTTCCAATATGTTGCAATGAGCACTCTTGCGGCAGCGGTTGCATATAAAAAGAATTTTCTTATACCTTTGGGGATGTCAATGCCTGTAATACCCAGAAGAAAGGTGGTGTGTGTATTTTAACAACAATGTTTATGAAGATCTCATATCACAATCTCTGCTGAAAAACTAAGCCTGTTGTTATTACTATTGTTATTCATTACATTTGTTGCTTGTTTATAAAACATTTGGAAGCAAACTACCTTTAAAGAAAGAGTTAAACTACAGTTTAAAGAGCAGTTTTATCACATGTTTATTCAGTTAATGCATGATTTTAAATCATTCATGCTGCATGATGCTTACACAGATTTTTGTGGTCAAACAATAAGGCTTATTTATGAGTAGTTTCCTAACACAATCTTACATAAGATGGCCTCAATTTTTATTTTTATTTTTTTACAAAAGGCACAAGCCATCCATTGAAAGTTCAGAAGGTTTCCTCTCTCTGTCCACACATATGTATTTTTAAAAAGTAATCATCCCAAGTCAGGCTCCAAACTTTTAGAAATTTCACAAATCAAAGAATGGGTTCTAGTCACTTTTGCGCCAACCTTCACACTGGGCATAGCGACTCTCATTTATCCATGTGGGAGCCTCTGGAAAGCTATTTTAATTCATCTTTGCGTGCATATTTTCACACGCTCAGCTACTGCTTGTTTCAAAAACTGCCTGATTTTTGGTAATAAAAGCATATTGTACACCATTCTGGAATTTATTGAAAGGTAGTAGACAGTAATTGTTTCAAATAATTTAAATAATTGTATATAAACCTGCCTGTCTTTGGTAGCAGGTTGATCCAGGTGCCTACATATGGCTTCCTTCCCCACCATCCTCTGGGCCTCTGCACACGGCCAAGTACACAACATCCCCTGCTGATATCAGCAGACACAGCTGGCAACAGAATGCTAACAGTCTTCAGACTGGCACGTTCAAAAGCATCACTTCAGAAGTTCTCCACATTCACGCCACCTAAATTTCAGGTGCAGACACCAAAAATAATTTGTTCAAGAACACTTGAGCAAAATGCCTCACTGACTGCTTGAAAGCCTACCTGAAACTCCGTCATTAATGAAATTTTGTTTTAAATAAGGTGCCTGCTGTGGTGATGGCTTAGTTATATTTAATTCTGCTCACTCTGGCAGCCTTTCCTCTCTGCTTCACAGGGGCAGCACTGCCCTTAAATGCCCTTTCCTTTTTAAAAATTATTTGCCAAGTTTCAGCAATCTGCTCTCAGACGACAGAAAAACAAGGGGTCCTGTGGTCTGTCCTCCTCGAGTAAGAGCCAGGAGCTCAAGAGCCAAAATTGACCAGCCACTCCATCATTCCATCACTGGGTGACTGTATTAAAAGGATGCAGCTGTTACTGCTTCAGGCAGCGGGTGGCTTGACCTTTTCATCCAGCTCATGCTTCTTCTTTCAGAAGATAACGTTCTCTGAGCAGAAGTCATGCAAGACTCTAATCCATGACGCAGGGTAACGATGGTGCAAAGGATCGAGGCCGCTGCAAATCATCAGTTCGCAGACTTTTTTCCTTTTTAACCAACTCTCCAAAATGCTGGGAGATAAATCGTTTAATTTACTGTGTTTGCCTGGATGCTTCGTATGAAAGGGCTGCACTTGCTGGCTGACAGAACAGCCACCACAGTCTGGGCTGCCTTCTCCCCAAGGCCAAGGCAAGTGTCGAGCAAAGCACGGGCCCGGCCAGTCAAGGTGGGGAACGAAGTGATCATTTCGTAGTCCGTCCTGGACAAGAGCTGCTGGGAACGCAGAACATCTAGGAGGTGGTTCAAGCGCCCTTCCGTCATGCATCTCAAGATAGTTTCTCGCCCACAGGCTAGGATAGAGCAGTTTCCCTCTTTACAGTAAGGACCTGGGTCCACAGAAAAAAAATATTTTTTTCATCAAATACAAAAGTAATAGCCAAGCCATTTGTAGCCCCACTAACGCCCTCCCCCCATCTCCAAATGCTGTGGGAGGTTTCCTAACTAGTCCTAACAGGCTATACTTTATTTATGACTCCTCTGCTCCCAACCAATGCCACTTAATACAACTCTGTGAAGTGGGTTAGGCTGAGAAGCAGTGACCAGCCCAAGGTGACCTTCCTTACTGAGTGAGGATTTCAACCTTGGGCTCACAGGTTCTGGTTTGACACTCTAACCACTACACCACACTGGCTCCATCCAGTTACAAAGCACAGTAAGTTAGTACCATATTCCAAGTGGTGGTAGTGTATCTCCCCTGACCTCCCAAATGCAGCACCCCTTTCATTTTTAAATCTCACCTGTTACAGGGTTTTCAAGCCCATTGTTCCGAAGGTTGCTGTACGGGAGGCTGTCATCAGCTGCTTGCACTAGTTGCGGCAGCCGCGGTTGCCAGCCCTCTGACTCTTTGCAAAACGTGGAAGGACTTTTTACAAGTAGGCTTGAATCAGGAATAAGGAAAGGGGATGAGGAATGTGGAGGACTTGACTCTCTGCTGCCACAGAAGAGATGACCTACAGAAATACCAAATATATATAAATATATAGTGTGAGTTGTGAATCAGGGAGGGAATAATGGACAGTGCATGAGTTTTATGTACAGAAGCCACTAGATACTTTATTAACTGTTTGTTGCTGTGATGGGGCGACAGGGTGTGTGTGTGTGGGGGGGGGGGGATTCTGAGGCTGGTTCTCTCCCCACCCATGCTGGCTGTTTGGAATTAGGCCCAGGTGCACTGCAGGAGGGTAGACTTGGAAGAACAGAGGCATGGACTGGAGTTGTTTCTGCTATATAAGCCACAGAGAAAAATTGAGAAAGAGAGAAGAAGAACGACACACTGTAGAGAATGCTGCAGTGGGTTTTTATTGGGCGTATTTGGTACCTAATAGGAAGCTGTCTTATTATCCAGTCGGACCACTGAGCAACCTAGCTCAGTATTATCTATACTTACAGAATTGAGTTTGCTGTTAGTATATGTGCTTTATATGGTCCTGTGGAAGGACAAGGAACTACACGGAATACCACTGCCCTGTTCCTAGACTACCACAAATGTTTTAGCCACCATCTGGGCTTTTTAAAAAATATATGTCTGCATGTACTGCTAATGCATTTTCACCCATTTTCACAGCAATAAGGACTAGAAACTTGCCTTTAATTTTTTTATTATTATTTTTAAATTAAGCTGGTATTCTCAGGAAGTGAAATTATGCACTTAATACCAATCTTTGTGCTCCTCTGTGGAAAGTAACTCAGTTTAAGGTCCTCAGTGGCAATATAATTATTTTTTTGAGCTCTATAAGAAGAACATCATGACTTTGGTTCCCAAAACCATTTCTGTCATATTAATAGTGTGGAAGAAATGTTCCACCTCAGAATAAAAGCTGCTTGGCACATTTTCTATTCACACCCTTAAGATCTGTGAAGCGTATGGAATGTCTGCAGATGCTTTGGGCAAGCTTTGTGAAGTTTCCTGGATGCTTTTTTTTTTTTTTTTTGCACATTTACAAAAAATGAGCTTCTTTGCCTGTTTCCCAGGCACTTCCCTACTTGTCTTAAAAACAGAGTAGAAATCAGATGGGAAGTGACTCTAAGGTGACCTTCAAACTTTAGACTTGTTTGTTCAGACTTGTTTTGCATCCTGCTGAAATGTTGGGATCCTGTCAGGAAAACAGTGCAGTAGGACAAAGCCAGGCAGATTCCAGTTACACCTGGCTTTTGCCTGTGTATCTAGACCTTGATTGGGTTTGCTCATGCCAACAGACACTTCTTTCTCAGATCAACAGAGCCAACTAAAGAGCAGATGTCAGTATTAGGAAGGATGTATTAGGCAGGTTGCAGCCATCCTTGTGAGTTACAGCTACATAGGAGGTGCTGCTTTAGTACTTGACCTGTGCTCTCAAATTGTTTTTGGAAATGCATCTAACTGCAAGTCTACCAATGGGGCTGGGAAGCAGAAGACATGCCCCCACTGCGACAGATGTAGCTCTCCAATTGTGCTTTGAATGCAGCTATTTTGTTTGCCAAGGTGGACCAGGAGATCTGGGGCTCCTCCACACTGACATTTAAGGTGGATAGGAAGCTTCCTGCATCTCCATTAATCCTCCATTGTCCATATGGTGTTCCCTTCCAAATCCCTGATTTCCCACACTTTCCCTTCCCTCAATCTGGATTTTCCCATACCAGGGATACTCCGAAAAGGAGAGAGACAAACAGGGATTTGAACAGGACAAGGTACAATTTATAGAACTTTGGAATAGTGAGGTGGTGGGGGTTAGTTATAACCCTTTCTTAAATTTTATGAGTTTTGTTTATGATTATTCTTCAGGCATACGTCTTCTTATTCTACTTGAATCTTGGATCCTATTTCAACCTTTACCTCTTTTTTCCTTATTATGCTTACGATTAAGTGCTAGATGGTGTTATAATACAAACTTCATTTGGTGTGTCTATATGCACATCTTACCATTTACTACGATTTGTTTGTTAAGGATATTGGTGCTTGATAAGGATATGTGTGCTTGATTTTAAAATGGTAAGTGGAAAAAGGACGCGTTTCTTAAGAAGTAAGATCCCTGCCCCGCCCCCATCAGCTCAGCTGGGTGCTGGGACCAATGCCCAGTGAGAGTCTCCCCTCCTGTAACAGGCGTTGCCCATCATGTGAATTCATTATGTAACAATATCAAAGAGTTGGACACCACAATTCGATTTTTTCCCTTTTTCCTATTCCTTTTTTTAAAATCAAGGAATGGGAGTGGGGCTGATTCTGAGCAGGACTACAGCGAGAGTAAAGGGTTAAAGCCCCCTCTCCGGACTCCCTCTCACATTTTTTTGTGTTGTAGTTTTATGTTATGAACTGTCCTGAGACCTGCAGTTATAAAGAGGTATACAAATTCTTAAAAAAACAAATAAGAATAAACAAAATTTTTGTACCAATTTCTCCTGACACTATTCACATTTCTGCATGCAGTTTGGACTGATATAAACATTATTTTATTTTATTTTCTGGCAAGCCATTCCCTGTGACATAATGCATTGTTGTGTTACTTTCACTACGGAATGCATTTTTTGTACATAGTTTTTGGCTGGAGAACTACATCACAAAACTCGTAGTTTTGTTTCAGTTCGCGTGTTGATCTGAGAAGTGTGAATTGAGGTAGCTTCTCGTTAAAATGCAAACAAAGCTGAATTTCTCCCCCCATCCCTACCCATAATTAAGGTAGATTTAGGAGTTAATAAAAATGCTACCTCTTTCTAGCGCTCTGTTTTGAGTAGTGTTGCTGGCCAAGTCTGCCTGGCTGCCGTCCTTCCCTGTCCTTCCTGCACCACGCTCAAGGTGAAGGTCAGACAAGCTATGCGATTTTAGAGTAACTTCCTTGTTGAGCCTATTGTTGTTCTGAGGACAGATAACCTGCAACAAACAAGAAACAGTAAATCTACTTTGGATAATAATATTAGTAAATGCACTGGCTTTTGACACCAGAACCCAGAGCACTGCATAAATTAAAAACAGAATAAATAAAATAGTTATAGCTTAGAGCTAGACTTCTCTCCCACAGATTGGAGGAGGTGGTACCTTTTGCTGATTCCAGCCTTCCCTCTGCAGCCTTCCATGGGCAGGAGGATCCTTTCAATCCACAGAAGGTGGAGTCTGACTCCATCTAATCCCATTTTTGTAGCTTCTAGTAACTCAGAGACCATCAAAAGGGTCTCTGCAGAATCACAAGGAATGGGAAGGCTGTCCTCCTCAACCATTATTTTTTTAAAAATAAAACAAATGTGGCAATTACAAACTTCAAAACATTGTTTCCTAAGCATCACGTCCAATGGAGTTTCCAAGTGGACGGGCAGAGGAGGAAAGTGCAGTGAAGTTGTTTGAGAAGCCTAAGGTTTTCTCATTTTAAAGAAAAATCTGCGTTGTGGTTTTGTGACATATTGAAATCAGCAGAAGTAATGTTAAAGTGAGTGGTAGACACACAACAGTGAACCTCCCAGAAATTTGCTAAGATGAATAAGAATAAAAATAAAACATTATGCTGGAAGTACTGATCCCCCAGGGGTGGTTATAGCACATGTATGAACCAACCCTCATAGAATGACTGGCTTACAATAATTTGGATCTGATTAACAACTTACTTTAAACAATATGGTATTGTTTATTATAACCTTACTAAATCTAGATAGATTCTAGTAACATGTTATGCAGATAACATATGACTCTCCCACCCTATTTTCCTTATTATTTTTAACACTGTCTTGGCTTTAAAAAGAAAGAAAAAGAATACATGTATTACAAAACGTTATCGTGAATATAGAATATAGACTAGGATGCCATTGAAAGATAAGTAGGGAAGTCTTTACTTACTATGGTAAGATGATGGGTGGATGTAATATGTTTTATGTAATTTGAAAAATGTGTAAAAATAAAGTGGGAAAAACCCCATTCCCTTTCCATCCTTGCACAATGACATCCAGGTCAGAGACAGCCCACATTAGTAGCCTGCTCAAAATACTGCAACATATCTGGAAACCAACACCTTGACCCTTCTACAAAATGGCCAACCTCTGGTATCTCCAAGTAGGGCTGGAAAAGGCCCTTGTCTGAAACCCGGGAAAGCCTCTACCAGTCAGCACAGGGAACAACAAACTAGATAGACCACTTGGTCTGGTGTAGTATTGAGCCACTTCCAATGCTCACCTCTAAGTTGCACGCATGTGTTTTAAGTGCATGAGAAACTGGACCTTTGGCAGAATCTATTGCACAGTCCTGGAAGAGAGGAATACGGCATGAAACAGAGTTAAGAGGAAGTGCGGGTATATCACATTAATTCTGGAAAAGGCCCCCCTGGAATTGCTTAATACTAAATATCTCAATGTTCCCTGCTTTCATCGGATTAACTGCTGCTCTTAGTTTCATAACCAGTGTCTTTGTCAGTATAGGTAGGTTTTCTGAAAAGCTCATCCAAATTTGTTTACATTTTTGGAGGAGCAAACCTCTTCTTCCTTGCTTATATATTCCCAGTGCTCTAAGCCATCGGGGATGTTTGCCCTGGAACTCATTGAACAACCTGCTAGTCATGTGCAACAGAGAGAGCCTGGAGATTTGGGATCACCTTTCTCAATAGCACTGGGTGTTCTTCTTCAAGGCATCCAGGTGCACGAAGGGTATCTGAACGGCACTGTTACCTCATAGTATACCTGCCAATTTGTTTAACCATACTTCCGGTTAGTTTGGGCATTTTAAAAAACCTCACATGCTACAGAGAGTACACATGCATAACTCTCCCACTGAAATCATTGGGACTTCATACTTTATTCCAATTCCAATAGAAAATTTCTATTTTCCTCCAGCAGTCAGCTCAGCGATTCCTGCCTGCCAAGCATGCTCAGTACTTATTCAGTTGGTTTTAGGAGGGAGTCTACCTGATAGTTTTATTATTATTATTATGATTTTACAGTTTTGCATACCTCAGAATTCCACAGAGTCTGGTGATGGTATTTTACTTAGGTGTGAGTAGTTTTCGTTTGGCTACATAGGGGCCATTATTGGGAGAAACGAGATCACTATTTCTACAAATGACTCACCTTTGCTTGAATCAAGTTGTATATTGCATCGGAAATCATCTCCTTCCTAAACGTGCCAAGAATTTCCCTTAGAAGTATTGAGCATTCTGTAGAAGAAAAAACAAATAAAACAGCATTTATGTGCCTGTAGGCAAATCTTTGTACTATCACAGGTCAGAACCAGTTGCTGGCTTACATCTCCTCCTTCTCTCTCTCTCCCTCCTCCTCCTCCCCCCATATGCTAGCATTTAAGAGACCAAAAACCCCTTGACATGTAACCTTTGCTCACATAGGTGCTGCAGCATCTGAGCTGGCTTCCAATTACGCAGTCTTGCACCCAGACGTCTTGTAGAAACACCATATTTACACACCGTGCAGCAGACAGATTATCAGCTGCGGTTCAATTTGGAACTCACATAACCCTTGTTTTAAAACAGCTGGCCTGATTGTCAGTTCATTTCCAGGCCAAATTCAATTTGTGTTGGTGTTTGAAGTCCTAAATAGCTGAGACCACAAATTCCTAAAAAGATCACCTCCTCCCCATAGACCCTCTGACAAACAAAGCCATAGCCAGAGGCAAGCCTTTCAGGGTAAGGGCTCATCCAGGCTTCCTTCTTTGCTCTGCTTTTAGCAGTGCTGGATATACGTATAAGCTAAACAAGCTAAAGCTTAGGGCCCCACTCTACTGGGGCCCCCCAAAAAATGTAAAGGAGAAGAAACTGGATGTACATTTCCAAAATATAAGAGAAAAAACAAATAAAATAAAACCTACATACAGCAACAGTGTTTTGTGTTCTGTAGGCTCCAATTTGTTATGTGCAAATGGCTTTAGATACCTAATAGGTCCATAAATTACTATATAGCATATATTCAACACAAAAAACAGTGACAATTTGTTGTTGACAGCTGGACATATAAAGGGCCCCATTACCTTCAGTAGCTTACGGCCTCATCAAACCTAAATCTGGCCCCGGATTTTAGGCACAGGTTTGTACTTTAAAGCTCTGTGTGCAAGTACTTCTTCTTCTTCTTTCCCCCTGCCCAGGACTTTCCCTGCCAAAACCCACTCTTTACTGCTGAAAAGAATTGCATGGGAACACCAAACTGCTGTTTGTTCCAACTCGGCGTTAAAGAGCAGGTTTTCCTGGGGAAAGTCGCAGGGCAAAAAGAAAAAGTGCTCATACATAGACTGGGAAAGTGTGGGCCTGTGCTTAGAAAGTGCAGGGAAACAGATGAGCTCTCCGTGAGACAGAGAACAACTGAGGTAAAGAGCAGAATCAACAAGGTTTATGCTTTATTGCTGTCTCTGCTTTTCCTCAGCTGACACACTCATTTTCAGATCTGACCTATGAAATGGTAGCCAGATGGTTTGCCAGTGGTGAGCAACAATAGATGTTACCTGTAGCATGTGGTCTGTAGCTGGGCTCTTGGTGCCAGCAGAGAGCCATGAGCTGTAGCAGCTTGTTGCTATGTGGCAGACTGTTTGGTATGAACGCTGGTTCAATCCCAGGGCGCAAGCCACTGCAGACTCCTGTCACAGCTTCCATCAAAGACTTCTTGCCTGAAGTAGGAAAAGAATTTTTTTTGTGTGTGTGCACGCAAAACTTATATCAACAGTCTGTAATTTGCATGGCAAATCAGTTCACTCTCAGGATCAAATTTCCATGTAACCAAAGAAAGCAAGAAAACAACAGCCACAAGAGGGCAGCATATACCTAAAAGTAACTGTAGTTACTTTATTTTCCATTCAGAGTAGGAAGGAATTCCTTCCAGACCCTTTATCATCTTGGTTTCCCACCTCTGCACATGTTCCAGTTTGTCAATACAGTATCCTTCATTTTGTTAGCTTTGGCCCCAATACTAGAAGAAGATGCTACGTGCACAATGTTTGAAGAGAATGAAGACTGTGAAAAGATGCTTCAGTTGTGCCACCTATTCCTGGAAGGGGAATGCAGCTAACCCCACCTAGTTGACTGCTGGTACCAGGCAAGAATGGAAACCACAAAGAACAAACAGGTAGAACAATTTGGGAGCTACCCAAGTCAAATGTGTTAAGAAGAAGTGATGCATGGAGTCCCTGACCTGGAAGTCCTATTGAACCCTGCAAGATTTACTTCTACATAAACATGCATAGGATGGGGTAGTATAGGGTATATTGGTCATAGCATATTGTACATGCCACCCCAATCTCTGAGTGGTGAGAGACTCCAGAGGTTCTAGGGCTAATTTGTTTGAGATGCTGATGAGAACCCTTAGGTGACCATTTATGGTTGTTGTCTTACAGAGAAACTTGTCTGACTAGTTCAGCAATAGAAACCTCTGCTAGATTCTAACCCTCACTGGGTACAGGGCCCAAGAATTGGATGGAACTCTGGTGAATCTCTGGAGAGGAGTGGCTAATTGTTTGCTACTCCCTTTGCCTGACTATTTTAAAAACATGCAATGCATGCTTCCTTGGCTGGTGTTGGCTGTACCCAAATGCTAGATCTCTCCTGAAAGCTACCTGCATTGTTAGGTTATGCACAGACCAATTTATAAGTCGCCCAACAATAAATATTCTCCAAGTAATATACATGGTTGAGTAGGCAAAAATAAACCATACTGCACAATGACTCAATAAAACCACAAATCACTGGAAACAACTCAGCAATAGTAGAACAGCATAATCGAGTCATAAAACATAAGTGAGACACAAATCAATGCCCAAATCAATCCAGCAAAACTCAGCCAATCTACAAATGAACGAATTGCCATTGTTCTGCAGAGAGAGAAAATAAAATCGCATCAAATGAGCACAGACATGCAAAACTGACACCAACCAGAAATAGACGGATCTGCCCAGCCCTGTGACACATATACTTAGTAAAGGAGTTATAATATATGTGTCAGGAGTTGGCAGACTCACTAGAGGATCCTTCAGCCACCCCCAGATTATGAAGATGCAGAAGTCTGTGGGTTGCATCCAACTGAAGTTCTACACAGAGCACACCCACAGAACTGAAGGACTTAATTAGTTATGTCCACTAATTTTTCTTTTTCGTTAAAGCAGGCAAGTCCTCTAGGGGCTTATCCACACTTACCTCTTTCTAGGCATAGTCTGGGATTTAAAGCTCTGTGTACAAACACCACTCCCCCTTTTTTTTTGCCCCAGAGCTTTTCCTGCAAAAACCTGCTCTTTAAAGCTCTTTAAAACTGGAGCAAGCCACAGAAAACCTGAACTGACATTTGCTCCGATTCAGCTTTAAAGAGTGTGTTTTCGTGGGGAAAGCTCAGGGCAAAGCTGCACTCGGACACAGAGTATTAATGACAGACCTCTGCCTGGAAAGAGTGCAGCAAAAGGTAAGTGTGGTTAAGCCCCAGGATAGAGATGTATCTTATAGATGTTTGATGCAGATTTGTAACCATCAGGGAAGAACAAAAAGCAGCAGTAGCCATGGCCCTTAAAAGACTCAGAAGGCATTTGAAGCTGCTCCTTTTTCAAATGATAGCCAGCAGAAAAATATTCCAGTATGATTGCATTTAAGAAGGGACCAAACCAGATAGGAGGAGGTGAAATTAAACAGCACTTATTTTATATTAGGGGGAAGAAGCTAGGAGGAAAATACAATGAAAGGCACACATGCAGCTGCCTACCTTTCAATGGCTTCTGTCTGACTAGGATTTCCCAGCACATCATTCCAAAACTAGGCACAAATATGGAAAGAAAAACGTCTGTTACTTTGGAATATCTGCTACCCATACCAGTTGGTTCACAAGCTTCATGGAAAAATCCATTTTTCCTCATTGACCAAATAATTATTTCAATTGTTTTCAAAACTTGAGTTTCCACAAGTTTTGGTCTACACCTGAGTTTCCCCAGAATGTAACAGTAAAACTCTTCTGTGGTCAAGAAAGAAAAAGCTAACAGCCCTGAATCCGGAAATGGAAAGCAAAAGAAAAAAGAAAAGAAAAAACACCTATGACTAAAAAGACCAGTAGTTCCAGTTTATCTAAAGTATACATCTGCACGAAAGCTTGGGAAGGGCTCCAGGACGCTGCCTTATCACTCAGCCCTTCCACAAAAACAGAAAGGTTATTCAAACAAGTAGCCAGTATTAGGAAATTGTATCTTGGTATTGCACAGAAAATGTTACTATGATCTTCTAGCTAACCCGGAGAATGCTTAGAAGTAAGTGGTATGTACAATTGATGATGATGATGATGATGATGATGATGATGATGATGATATTGAACCACAAGTTGTCAGGCTCCATCTGATTTCTTTCTTTCTTTTTATTGAGTGCAAGTCTTTGCATGTCTACTCTGAAATGTCCCATTAAACTCAATTCTCATCACTCTCAAGTAAATGCACAGGACTGCAGGACTGAGATGTTTAATGCCCCTTCCTTCCAACTTCAATGGAAAACCTTCAGTCTTACAATAACTTTTAAAAAGAAAAATTATAGGAATGTAAGCACAAGCAAGGTACAGTGGTACCTCTGGTTGCGAACGGGATCCGTTCTAGAGGCCCGTTCACAACATGAAAAGAGCACAACCTGCAGTGGCGCATCTGTGCACACGCGGGTTGCAATTCGCCGCTTCTGTGCATGCATGTGATGTCTTTTTGCGCTTCTGCGTATGTGTGAGCAGCGAAACCCAGAAGCAACACTTTCTGGTACTTCTGGGTAGCCGCGGGACATAACCTGAAAGAACGTAACATGAAGCGGACGTAACATGAGGTATGACTGTATAGGCAAAAGCAGCGTTTTCATTTAAAAGCCAGAACATTATATGGCAGCACTAATTTAGCAAATTAAACCACCTGAATAAATTCAAAAGTCACATTGTGTTGAACAGATGCAAGACTCGGTGCTGAGGAGACCATTTCTCAGACCGAGTGGCACAGCCTTTGGTCCATCAAGGGATGAGATTCTGTTTTTGAAATAAAAACTCACCTGTAAACATCATCTTCTTGTGAGAAGCTACCCCCTTGAAGTATTTCTGGGGAGAGATAAAGCAAATCCCAACAGCTTCTGTTGTTACAGTTCTGTAAGACAGATCTTAGTTGCTGCCTTCTCCAGGTGGCTAGGCCATAGTCTGATATCTGAAAGAAAAAAGTGAAGTTTAAGAAATAGGATATGCTATTAACTGACCCAGCCCTCTCCTATGCAGTGCCCCCCAGATGCTTTGGACTACAACTCCCATCAACCCCAGCCAACACTCCAGTGTTGGCTAAGGCTGATGGGAGTTGTAGTCCAGAACATCTAGAGTGTGCCGGTAAATGTTTAAACAGACCCACCTTAGCTCTGTACTGCAGATCTAGTAGGACATTTGAAGGTTTTAGACTGTGGTGAAGGACGGGAGGCTTCAAACTGTGTAGATAACTTAGGCCCTCTGTGACATCTGCTAGGATTCTTACACAGAGAGGAAAAGGCAGTTCTGGGTAGAGTTCATGCTAAACAAAAAACAGGTTCACAAAGCCATTATGTCAGTGTTCAGCTCTATCACTACTTTACTAGTATCAATATTACCTAATGCACTATTTAAAAATGGGATTGCCAGTGTAGCATCCTTCAGATGTTAAATGGACTGCAACTCCGATCCTCCCTGAGCATAATTTATTCTGGTTTGGGCTGATAGGAGTCCAGCTACATCTGCAAAGTACCAGACTCTCTTTCTCTACCCACACCCCAATTTAAAACATGCATTTCCAACACAATTCAAAGTAAATATCACTGTGGGTCCTGAAGAAATTTTAGCCAGGTATTTTTTGGTGATTATGCTAATGTTGTGTGTGGAAGATGTGTTCCTTTACTGATAATAATTAGTAGAGGATTAGTTTTAGTATGTTTGGTTTTAAATGCTGCATTGCTATGCATTTTGTGGTGTTAAGTCATTTTGAGATTCTTCTGTAGCAAGCAACAAATAATTTTATGCCCCTCCCCCAAAAACACAGTTGGCCATGCAATTCTATACATGTTTGTTTCTGAGACAAGTGGGACTGACCTCCAGGTTGAATGTGTACACAGAATTGCAGCCTAAAATGCCTGCTGGAGAAGAACCTAGAGGTTCCAGCCGAAAACATACCCATTCCATATCCCAGTTGTTCACTCCCCAGCCCACAACCAAGGCAACCTAAACCTTGCTCTCATTGGCGGTTAATTCAGAATGACCAGTACCAAAGTGTTCCTTTACAGAATGAACAATTAAATGATGGAATTTGCCGCCACCTTTCCTTTTTTAACTCCTTCCCTGTTACAATACCCTATCTGCAAAGATAACGGGGTGTCATGTTACTGAAGACAAATGCAGGCAGAAATGAATTATACCCTGTACAAGCAACATAAAGGGGCTCAGTAGAAACTCACAAAGGATACTTTGGAACCGCTAAAGGAGGGCTTGACAAAAAGACTCCACTGCCTCTTACATACCTCATGAATGAGCAAATTGAGAGATCCATTATGCATCCATTCAGTGGCCACCCCAAGGACTCCTTGGAACTGGTAGATCCCGACAGGAGGCATGAGCCTGTTGCACTGTATGCAATGTATGCTGGCTACCTCTTGAAGAAGTGCCTTTAAATCTCTGCAGACATGATAAGGATCAAAAGACAGCAGTTATGCAATAAATATTTCATTGATGAATTCAGTTAGAGAATATTAACTCATTACTGCAAAAGTACCTGTCGAAAGTACCTGTGTGGTGCACAGCAATTAAACTCAGAAGTCTACAGTTAACTATTAATTTCACATTTTTGCCTGAACCAGGGGTGCTGTGGTCACTAGCTCACCTCTGGACTCTTGGCAGCAGGGCTTCTATTAGCCTTAGGGGCTGAGAGGCAGGGGAAGTTTACAGTATGGGATGTACTGAAAGTGCACTGTTAATTTATAGTGCCTGAATATAATCACACAGGTAAAAGATGACTCCATTAGGGGTGCCTTGCTGAAGGACTTTAACAACCCCTGGAGCGAATACTGAAAGTAATCTACAATCAGTATTTGGGACCCACCCCCAACCGGTTTCTAAATCCTTTCCATATTGTAAGTGAAGGGTGGCAGACCTTGGGCCCAAGTGCCAAAGGTGGCTCTCGAAGCTGCTCTACCTGGCTCTTGGAACTCTGCTCAGGCTATACCCCCTCTGTAGGCCACGCCTCTTGCTGGCACTGCTCCGCCCCCTCCTCAAGGGCTTCTGCCCGGTTGGAATGTGCTCTTGGACTCTCACGGATGGAGGATGGAGAGATGAGCGCATGTTTGTGTGCACAGAAATTCTGACTTTGATGCAGCCTACCATACATCTCTGTGTTGCTCCACTCACTTTTGCCTCTGGCTCCCTGCCCCTCTCACTGGCATGTGGCTGTCATGAATTCTGACAGTAACTTTAATTTTTAAGTTTCCCCTTAGCCTAGTGGTAGAGCACATTCTTTGCTTGCAGAAGGTCTCAAGTTGGCATATCCAGGTATGGATTGGAAACTCTAGTCTGAAATCCTTCAGTGATGCTACAGCCTCCTATGTTGTAACCATGTACCAGTAATCCATATCTACTTCCTTTCACTTTCTCAATATTACATATTTGTGTGCATTCCCACCACTGTAGAGTATTCTGCTTCTGTGCAATTCACACTTATTCCCAATGCAGCAGCAGAAGTCACCACCCATTCTAGGAATGAAACAAACAAACAAACAAACAAACAAACAAACAGGAAACCCACCTCTCTGTTGTTTCCTGGCTAGTCAACAACTTCAAGGAGACATCTATATTCTGAGGTGCATGGAAGGCTTTGAGAGCAAAGCCAAATCCCGTCCTAGTTAGACAAATACTCTCCAGATCTTTCTGGGAAAGGATGGGCATCAGGTCTGACATTTTGCGATGTTTAGAAAAGGACTGAAACAGAGAAGTGAAGCATTTTGTTCTGATTGCTTGTTTTTAAAAGATCACTACTGCCAGCATATCACACCGCAATACAAAAAGTCCTGAATTACGCCCAAGAGTGCAAACCGTTGAACTCCAGAGTCAGGAGCATTATCATATGTAGCTTGAGGCTCTTAGTTGAAGCAGCACGATTTTTTTGTTTCTGGTGTTGTAAACTGAAGGGGGCTATGTTGAAGCAGGCTGGCCAAGCCTGCCATAATTTGCTCATGTGATTATTAGATGACCAACTCTGCATTAACTGAAGGACAAGCCAGGGACACCTCATCCTCTGCAGCATACATCTGGGTCCATAATTCTCATGGAACTTGTTGTCATGGAACTAGAGCAGGAGAGTCATCCCTTACAAATTAGGAATGTAGAAACAGGTGCATGAATCAGAGGAGCACCACATGTTATGGGACAGCAAACTCCTACGCAATACCTCTGGGGCTGGATAAGAGATAGCATCAATAAATCAGGTCGTGTGTTCCAAAAATAGAAAGGGACTTAAGCAGCATTAATCCCTAAGTGCATTATATGCAGACATCGCTGAGTGAATTAGGAAAGCCAGGCTGAGATTAAATATTCTTCAAAATAGGGAATTTAGGACTGTAGCTTTCAAGTGCTGTTGGGTGAACTGAAAGTCTCTTTGGAAGCTTTGCAAAGTTCACCTATTCATGAATGGGAATGAGCATCAACGGTCAGTGGCAGATCTTCCTCTGCTACCATTTACATTTGTATCCTATCTTTCCATATGTAATATCTCAAGATGACTCACAGCAATAAAACATGCTATTTACAATAAAATAAAAAGCAATGCAACAGAAGGATATTGAGTATATTTTAGGGTTGCACAAGCAACATTCAGGCACAACAGGTCTATGCACCATTCAAAATCTTTTCCATATTGACAAATCTGCCAAGGAATCCTTGTATATTGCAGAGGATTGCAGAGGATACGCCCTAGGGTGCACCCTGTTTCAAGCAGAGTGCTAGACAGATATATAAGGCAGCTCTGAAAAGCTGCTTCACATGAAGCAAAATGTCCTACAAAGATACATAGAGAAGTGTATGTTTTGTATCCCATGTATACCGTATTTCATGCTATCCATGTGCATCAGCAAGCCTCAAATGAAGACAATTCCCTATGGCATATACAGTGGTGCCTCGCAAGACGAAAAGAATCCATTCCGCGATTCTTTTCTTCTAGCGTTTTTTTCGTCTTGCGAAGCAACCCCATTGGCGGCTAAGCGGATTAGCGCTATTAGCGATTTAGCGCTATTAGCGGCTTAGCGGGCTTAGCGGCTAAGCTGTTAAAAGGCTATTAACAGCTTAGCGGCTTTGAAAAGGGGGGGGAAGCAGGGGGGGGGGAATGGCGAGACTCGCAAGACGTTTTCGTCTTGCGAAGCAAGCCCATAGGGAACTTCGTCTTGCGAAGCGCCTCCGTGATGGAAAACCCTTTCGTCTTGCGGGTTTTTCATCTTGCGAGGCATTCGTCTTGCGGGGCACCACTGTACTTGTAGCACAACAGACATGTGTACACTTTTCACATTGCATTTACCCACACATACAATATCAGTTTTCTACATGGAAATGATAAGGCCTCATTGATTGAACCGCGTGCTTTCTGCAGGAGCGTGGGGGGAGAGATACCACACTGGAACATGGAAAAGCTGTGTTCATTTCTGAGCTCTGCAAGTATAATCCTAGATTACCTGCCTAGATCACATCATTAAATCAAGATGTCTCCATACTCCCAATTTGTACAGCTTGGATGGTCTTCCTTCAGTTTACGAGCTTTTTGGTATAATCTTTGTCATTGTGTTTATTTACATGACCATGGAAACCAGCGCCCCAAACTAGGCTTTTACCTCTGTACAAGCCGTATTACTTCCAGTCACATAGCCTTGCTAGTCTGTTGCAACAAAGAGTCTTGTGGCATTTTAAAGAAGAAGAGATGTATTGCAGCATCAGCTTTCCCGGACTAGAAGAGGGATGGGAAACCCTCCAAATGTTGTTGGACTACACCTCCCATCATCCAAGACCACTGGCCATGGTGGCTGGGGCTGATAGGTGTTGAAGTCCAACAACACCTGGGAGCCACAAGTTCTGCAGCCCATTGTTGTCACAGGCACAGTCAAGTTTGCTATCACAAAAATAGCCACAGAATTCAATCATACTCACACACAACTGGTTGATTGTTACATTTCCAACTTTAACATTTGAGAACCTGACAATGATTTTCCTTCCTGTAAGATTTAGCCAGAGATACCATCCTACAACATGCAAGGATTTCAAGTGAATAAAAGGAAAATAATCCAAGGCTTTATGCTCCAGTGCACACAAAGATCCTGACTGCATAACTATCCCTGAGAGCTTGCAAGGTGAAGTCCTAGTTTGAACCCCCACAACCCTGTTCCCCCTATCTCCCCTGGACCCCTGCCATCTGGTTGAGTGAGCAAGAGTGGAGCAGTTTTTATAACTCTGCCTAATTCCTCATACCTTCTCGGAAATAAGGCTATTTTAAAATGTGACTTGCTTATGAAATATTTCTAGCCATAGTTGGGGTTTTTTTAAAAAAAAAGATGCAGTGAAATTGGCAAAGCCAAAGACTGTTGTCGTTCTTTTAATCTATTTTGCTCTGCTGAAGAAGCACATAGCCTTGGCTTTATCTTTCACTCCTCTTTTATACACACATTCAGTCTGTAGCCAAACGTGCTGCTTCTTCAATTACAACACAGGAAAAACATAACCCTTTCTCAAAAGCCCTGGTGAATGCTCCAGCCACCTCTCTCGTAGAATACTGCAATCTTCACTCTGGCCTCCTCACATCTAACCTGAACTCTGCTATCCAAATCATTAAACTCTCTCATTATCCTGGTCATGCCACACTCTCTTCTTGGCTGTTCCCAGATACAGCACTGGCTCTATGTCCTTAACTTTGAAGTCCACTATGTCTTTGCCTGCCACCACTTTATCTCTTTGTTATTATATCTAAATACACCCCTGTCCATGATTTCTGCACCACTTGCTCCACAATCCAAAGGGCTCCTGACCCCTTCTAACAGCTCCACCCTTTCTTCCTTGCTTGGGACTTCCTCCCAGATCACCTCCATGATGCCACCTTCCTTGCTTTCTGTACTGAAATCCATAAAAGTTCATAAGGCAAGCTGGAAACAGGGACAAAGTCCACAAATGTCTTGATTTGCCCCCAATGTGGAATGTGTGTGGAGCAGAACAAATAGAAACTAAGCAGAACAGAAAGTTAACTAGCAGCTCTGGTGATAGGGCTGAAATAAAAACTGTATCTGAGCTGACCCAAGACCTCAACCCTGACCAAAATATGGTTTAGCAGGCCAAAGTTTGCTTTCACTTTCACATTGTATCTATTCTAAGCAATCACTTGGCATTTCTCTTCAAGAGGAATCGTCAGTGGGAAACAGAACTTGTTCACCTACTAATGTAAAATGCATTGTAAGGATGTTTAGCTTGTTTAAAACCAGCAACTATGCAACTAGCCCCAAGAAGAAAAGTGGAGGATCTGATTCTGCAAACTGCACCCATCCAAGGCATGGCATTATGTCACAAACAATGGGTTTAATTAATTGAGAAATGTAATAAAATCAGCCTGTGACAGCACAATCCTTTTCATGTAAATCCCATTTAGTTCAGTGGGTTGTATCTGCCCAATTCATAAGTGTGGATCAGACTGCAGTCAAAAAGACATGTTGTGCAATCCATTTCAGCATTGCTTTACAGAATAAAGACTTGGTTTCAAATCGGACTAAAAGTGAAAGGGCCGGAAAAGTGACTTCTTAAAGATATAAATATATAAGTAATTCTTATAGGACCCCTTCTCATTAGGCCGGGTTTTATACACGAATTGTTTAACAATCATCTGACCAGCAAGCATTGGAGGACATTTGAGAACTTGTCCCACGTTACAGAATTTTATTTTTGTTTGTCAATTATGCTTCAAAAGTACTTTCAACAGTCATGAAAATTTACAGAGTCATTCTAGTACTAGTTGGTACAACACAACAAAGCCTTCAGCAGATCCCATTGTCACCTCCCGTTGTGGGACGTCCCCTGCTTTAACAACCTCCCACTAAAACAAGGCAAAACACCATTCCATAAAAAACCCACTTTCTCCAGCCATATGGGGTGGGGTGAGAAGAGAACACTTGCAAAGAGAGCATTAAAACTTACCTCTAAGAATGTGAGCAGTGAATACACAGGCTTAATAGCGGTCAACTGCTCTGGAGAAGAGAAGAGAGTATCTCCAACCCAGCACACTTCTGCAACGCACTCTTGTGCTCTGCTGATTATGAGTCAGATGCACAAGCTCCTCCTTTATTGGCTGCTGACAGAGGCCAATTTCCCCCCCAGGCTAAGTTACAATTGTAACTCTTCCGTGCCCACAGATGACTTCATTTTCAACCGTGTCTGCCTTCCTTCTGACATTCTGCGAAACACATTTAGCAAAAATTCATACAACATGCAAGAAGGGAGGATTCTTGTTTCTTTGTCAGTAACAAACCCTCATTAGTTAATTCAGACAATACCTCAATACCTTTAATCATGATCCTCTATAATAATAATTTATTCAGATCTTTTTTTATATAAATGTGGCTTACAATAATGTTAAAGGTAAAGGTAAAGGTACCCCTGCCCGTATGGGCCAGTCTTGCCAGACTCTAGGGTTGTGCGCTCATCTCACTCTATAGGCCGGGAGCCAGCGCTGTCCGCAGACACTTCCGGGTCACGTGGCCAGCGTGACAAAGCTGCATCTGGCGAGCCAGCGCAGCACACGGAAACGCCGTTTACCTTCCCGCTGGTAAGCGGTCCCTATTTATCTACTTGCACCCGGGGGTGCTTTCGAACTGCTAGGTTGGCAGGCGCTGGGACCGAGCAGCGGGAGCGCACTCCGCCGCAGGGATTCGAACCGCCGACCTTTCGATCAGCAAGTCCTAGGCACTGAGGCTTTAACCCACAGCGCCACCTGCGTCCCTTCACAATAATGTTAATAATATGCAATTAAACATTAGCATAATATAAAACAATACAAAGATAAAAGGCAACAGTTTAAAAAGAAAATGGAATTCAGACAATACTATGGTAGGATGTGAGGAAAAAACTCCACACATCAAGTGTATCAAGGCAAACTTGCCCCCCCCCCACCGCTTGAATGTTTTTTAAAAAAAAATTGGTAGAAGTGAAGATTACAAGCAGCAGCATTAAATGTAAACCTGACCCACATGCCACTCAATTGCCAAGGGTATGAGAATAGAGAAAATTACAGAATGGCAGAGAAGAACAGAAAGGACAGGGGAAAGAAAAAGGACACAAACTCTTACTCCACTCCCTTGGCTGTTGCATTTTTTTTTTAATGTTTTCTTTCTATTTCTGGAGGGGAGAGAGACTTTCTGCTGGCCACCAGGCAATGGCTTTTCCACCTGCCTTGACCCACCCTCCAGTCCAGGAAGCCTTTCCCAGACCATGACTTCGAGAACAGCAGAAGCAGCTGGGAAGAGAGGCGTTCAGGGATATTTTAAAAAAAAATATTATAAGTTGTCTGTCCTTGTTTCTCAATTTGACCCTTTTACATGGTTTTTATGTTTTGTGGTAATTTATGCTCTGTGTTTTGCTGTTACTTTTATTGATTATAGATTAGTAATTCTTTATTGTGATTGATAAGTGTAAACTGTTTAATTATTATTTGCTGATGTGTTTACTATTGGATTAAAATGGATTATTGAATATTGTTTTATTTGGTATAAGTTGTTTATTTTTAAGTTATTGTGACTTTTTTATATTGGATCAGATTGTTACTATTAATGTTTGATGTTTTATTATGTTTTTATATGTGTTGGAAGCTGCCTAGAGTGGCTGGGGCAACCCAGCCAGATGGGTGGGGTGTAAATTATTATTATTATTATTATTATTATTATTATTATTATTATTAATTCAAAGGCATTGGACTGAAAAAATGTGACTACAGTGGTACCTTGGTTCTCAAACTTAATCTGTTCCGGGAGACTGTTTGACTCCCGAAACCATTTGAAAACCAGGGTGCAGCTTCCAATTGGCTGCAGCAGCTTCCTGCATTCAAGTGGAAGCCGTGTTGGGTGTTCGGCTTCTGAAAAACGTTCACAAACCAGAACACTTACTTCCAGGTTTGTGGCGTTTGGGAGCCAAGCCGTTTGAGTACCAAGGTACCACTGTACTAGTAACTCTGGATTGCCAATGAAATAAATGAGGTAGCCAAGCCTGGTAACCATTTGGCACCCGGGGGCAGCTGATGGGGTTTCACCCAAATATCTACCGGTAAGCCCTGATCTACCTCCTGCCCAGCCCTAGTATGAAGTCTCACCTGAAGGCTGAAATTGCTGGCTGGCCATTTGCAGGCTAGCTCACAGCAACAGCTTCATCATTTAATTCTACTGAATGTACAGAGTGGGCTGCACAGTTGTATTCATTGTCTATGCACCAGCTTGTCCTGCACTGGCTCCAGAAGCATAAAGAGTGGCTGAGGAAACCCAGACAGATGGGCAGGGTATAAATAATAGAAATTATTGTTATTACTATTGAAGAAAAAATATTCTTGGAGAGCTGCTGCGAAGCAGTGAAGACAAAGCTAAGCCACGTGGATCAATGGTCTCACTCATTTAAAAACAGCTTCCTACATTCCTATGATCTATCCCTCCTCCACCAATCCATTCACTCTCCTGCATTGAATTCGTTGTCAACTACCAGGTGAGTTGTTAAATACAAACCTGCTGTGTGCAAAATGGCTTGATATGCTACATATTACATGACTGAAGAACAGCAACGTAACAAAATATTATACAGTATCTCAAAATGGGATCTGGCCAGGACACCAGAAACCAAACAGCAACACATTGCTGTTGCAGATAAGACTGCAATTCCTTTAAAAAAACCACCCAACTGTCAGGTGTTACATCTTTAATAAAGGATTCAGCCTTTTGGGGGTTCATTGACTCTTGAAAGGTTGAAGAAAATATACTTTTTTAAAAAGTGCCCAGGTTTTGGGGAAAAAATATCAATAGGTATGAGTTTCAGTGAAAGAAAATGTTATGCAAATGCCAGTGTGGGGTATAGATTAATTGAGTTGGTCCCATCAACAACATTCAGAAAGGATAATATTGTGGATGAGCAATGTATTTCTGAGTAAGAAATAAATGAGTCAGAGTATCAGGTGGCAAAACATTGCAAATAAGCAGCATGTAGGCTACCAAATACCACAGCCATTGCACACCACTGTTTAGAAAGCCTGTGGGAATGCTAGGAAGGTGTTCTGGTGAACTCTTTCTGTGTCATTCTGGTTATTCAGGTTGGGCAGCACCTTCATTTGTCTGGATCTGACAGAGACTGAGGACAGACCTATGCTACAATGCCTTGTTGATCTTTGTTATTTGCCTCTGCACAGAGAAGATGAGCATGAAATGATGCACCAAGCAATTAAAGTGACAATGAGCTGTTCAGGCCTGGAAGGGCTGCCACCTTCACCTATTCACAGGTGTGCTTCCCATCGGCAGCTGTGAGCTCATGCATTTAGGTGTACTGCAGCCAACAGCAGCCTCCTCCAACATGGTGCCCACAGCTTCATTGGTCAGGGGCCAATGGGAGTTGTAGTTCAAAGCATCTAGAGGACACCAGACTGGCCAAGTGTATTGTTCAGAAGCCTTGCCTATGGTTTCTTCCATGACATGATAGTTTTTGCATGCATAGTAGTGTGTGATTAATATGGAGTACCACTCATTTACATGCATCACAATCTGCAGTCTGATCTGATACTATGCAGTAGTGAAATATGAACCATGTTCAGCTTCTGCCCATTTGAGCTGCCCCTTGTGAATGCTTTATGCAAAAAAAAAAAAAAAAAGAGCTTCGCACCCATCCAGTCATGTTTAGTTCAAGGTCTGAGCTCTCTGAATGTAAATCAAGAGTGAGAAGTAAAACAGTGATGCCTCTTGGATGACTTGGCATCCCAGAACTGCCTCCATCAGCATCCATTCCACCTGGCTCCATCAGAGGGAGAAGCAAGACAGTGAAGCCCCCTGTGCTGGTTTAGTGGGATAGGCTCCTCCCATCCCAGTGTGGACTTTTTGCAGTGGCCCTTCCACTTAGTCATTATGAAACTCAATGGCAAAGTATAGGCTCTGCATGCAGAAGGTTGCAAGATTAATTCCCATAATTGCTTGCCAGAGGATTTCAATGAAAGACCCCCGAGAGTCCTTGCAATGCTGTGATGCATATATGGCAGACTCACATGAACTTGGATTTGTGTGTTTTCCTCTTCCCTCCCCATCCCTCTCTCCTTTTGCATTGTATCCATTAAGAGCTCACAAACTGCAAAGCTTTTTACAAGTGGTCACAGAAGGGCACTATATAAATTCAAAAAACAAACACTATGCTACTGTAGCCTAATGATGCAGTTATGAATCAGAACATTCCCAGTTCATATTTCACCTCTACTAAAAACTCGCTTAGGCAAGTCACTCTCCCTCAACCTTAGCCCCCCATCTGCAAAACAGGAATAACAACATCAGCCAACCTTACAGTGCTGCTGTACAGACAACAGCATGGTAATACAGACAGCATACTTTGACCACCCTGAAGCACTTTATTAACATTACCAAGCAAAGCCTGTCCATTGCTGCATTTAGTCAAAATATGCAGAATATTTATATTCAAAATCATCTAGATGTGGAAACACATACTTCCCATCTCCTCGGAAGAACACGGGGCTTGTTAATGTCCACACCCCCTCATTAACATCCACAACCCTTTGTTAACGTCCACACCCTCGGAACATCAAGTGCCAGGCCTACCTAGTTCCAGGATGAAGTCTTTGATGATTTAAGAAGCACTGATGATTCATGAGAAGCACTAGGACTCCCAGACCTTTCCCTGGTTTCTATAAATGCAAGAGCTGTGATACTCTCATAAGGGAAAATGAAGACACAGTAGTGGTTCACCAGCTTCTTCGACAGCTCACAATTCTGGAATGAGCCCTTTTCAATTTGTAGGTCACATTCTTTATTGGGGCTGCATGCCAGTGGCGGGCAGTGCTAGAAGAAAAAGTGAGTGGAGCAATGGGCATGACTACATCCCAGACCTGCAAAAGTCAGAGATTACACACACACACACACACACACACACAGAGAGAGAGAGAGAGAGAGAGAGAGAGAGAAGGAGAGAGCAGTGTGCAGCTATATGAGAGTTGTAGCTACACCTGGGGTAGAGCAGGAATGACAAAGGTGGTGGTGCTATGGAGAGTCCCGGGGTCTGCACAGGGAGGCATTAAGGGCTGCATTTGGCTCCTGGGCTTGAGATTCCCCAGCCATACCTTAGTATACATCATCCTATATAGCCTTAATCTACATGATACGAACACCTTCCACAGTTCCAACTTCATGCCATTATTTAGCAACATTAAGATTACATGCCGAAAATGCTAGCATATTAAAAGGAGGTTGTCAGCACTGGCTATCAGTTTTTGTGTTCTTTCTGGGGCCAGTTCAGAGTACTGTAATGTTTTTGACTTGTATCTCTGCCTGTTAGTAATGATCGCCAGAGGCTCTGGGTTTGGAGGTTAAAAGGGTGGAGGAAGAAGGGAAACTTCAAGTTGCTCCAAGGACTTCCTTTTGTTTCTTCTGAATCTTCCAACACTGAGATTCCCTGGCTGATCCCAGCTTCCATCATTATGAGAGACTCTATTTTACCCACACTGCATAATTATACACACCTCTATCATGTCTGGATCTTAAGTCTGATCCTGCTATACTCTGCTTATGTTTTTAAACTGACCCAAAGTGAAGTGGTGGTTCTAGGGTGCTTTCCAGGCAATGCTAAACTGCCCAAGGCAAGTAAGTATCACTTTCAGCTCTTGGCAGAGCAAGCGACAATGATGAAAGGGACTTTCCCAAAACCACTATTAAATTTAACTGTCTAATTTTAGAATATAGAAAAAAAAATTTTTTGAAAACCCAAAGGAAAGAGCAAATGGTATGTAGGGTATATAGCAGATAACATGAATGAGAGAATATTCTTATTTACTGACTGCGGGAAGTGGAAAGAAGAGAGAAAACGGAGAAAGAACTAGTGAATTCTCTTATAACAACCCGAGCTCAGGCACAGTGACTGGACTTTGAAACCTGGCCCTATACATCCTAGATTTGAAATGCCATGGTGCATCTGCAGCAGCACAAATGGATGCCTTCATCTGTCCTACCTGCAATAAAACATGTCTCTCCCATATCTGCCTCTACAGCCATTCTGCAACCTTCCAACAGTTTGACTTCACCCACAAAGTCGCACTCCTCCATTGTCAGAGAAGACCCATGGAAGTTGATGGACTTGCCATTGAAATCAATGTATTTTAAGTTAGTCAAGTCCATCAACTTCCATGGGTCTTCTCTGAGCAGGACTAATATTGGCTAATAACCCACACTTTTACCCTCACAGTAACCCCATGAGATAGGTTAGGCTGAGAGAAAGTGACTGGGCCCAAGGCCACACAGTGAGCTTCACAGCTGAATGGGGATTTTAACCCCATGTCTCCTAGGTCCTAGTCCCACACTCTAACCCTTACACCATGATGGCTCACTTAGTACCTTCCTGACTACAAGAATAGATTGGAGCTTGCTTCTGCTGTCCTGGTGCTAAACGCATTTGCTTGAGAATAACCACTAGACCTTGCAGGTTCTGTAAGAAATTCTATAAACCATATTGCTATGGTGCCACAGCCTTTCCCTGTGTAAATGCACATTGTTCTGAGGAAACAATGCAATTTTGTAATTATGCTTGCAAGCAATCTGTTGATAAGAAAAGCCCAAAATGATTTCATTGTTTAGTGACCTTTCATTCACCTCCTGTGGTAATTAACTCAAAATGATCTAATGCTCCTGGAATTTAGAACTGGCATGATGTAGTCTGGAGTGATATTCTTCCTCCACTTTTATAGAAAAGCAAAAGGCACACCACTTGAAAATGAAAAGCAAGGAGGGAAAATGCTGCTAGCCCTCCTGCAACCAGAAGCGGTTTTAGGGTGGCACGACTAGTGTGGTCACACTGGGTGCTACCCTGCAGGGTATGTGAAAACAACACTATAGAATGGAGCACAAGAGATGGAGGGGTACCAGATTTTAGTGTCACACAGGCGTGCTGAAATTTGAGAGCCCAAAGTCCACCACTGCCACAACAGCTCCTCACTACAAACAAGACCAGAACTTTTGTTGTAGGAATGCTGCCCTCTACAGGAATCACATGGCTGCACATGGTTCACCTGCTTCCATTTTTTCTTCCTACCTTTGAGGTAGGTTAGGCTGAGAAACAAACAGGCCCAAGGCTCAAAGTCACCCAGTGAGCTTAATGGCTGAATGGGGATTTGAACCCTGGTCTGCCAGGTCCTAGTCCAGCACACTAACCACTACACCTCACTGGCTTCAATGTGAGTTATTCCAAGCTAAGGTGGCATGGGCTTTTGAAGTGATTCTGCAAGTTCATACAAAAGTTATAGTGACACGAGTTCTCCATATCATTCTTTTAAAAAGGTAATTCCCTGACAAGAGTTAAAAACAGGAATCTAGCTTTCTGTTTACTGAACTCTCAACTCACCCAAGCAAAACTGCATATAACCTATTTTGTTGCAAAGTTTCCAAGGGCATTAACTCAAAGAGGAAGTTTTTAAAGATCAGCAACAGGAAACATGACAACAGACCCAACCCTAAACATTCTGTATTCTTTGTGAGACATGGCTTCTCCATCTGTAGCAAAATTTATACATGACACCAACTTTGGGAGAGAGAGGGAGAGAGAACCCTGCAAGACTCACATATCCAACTGGCTGGGTAGACAAGGGTAAACAGTGAAGATGTTGCTCAGTGGTAGAGTGTGTGCTTTGCGTCTGTGTCTGCAGTGGGCCCCACATCCAAACCCCAGTATCTCCATGTAAGGCTGAGAAAGAGCTCCTGGCTAAAACCTATTGGCTGATCTCTGGCTGCTTTGCAGGAGATTGGCAAGGGATTGCAATTGCTTAATGATAGCAACAACAAAACAACTTTTCTCCACCTGAATCAGGTTGCTGACATGACAAACCAGGTGTAGACTTTTGTGTAAAAGCATTGTGAGCTGAATTCGGTTCTAGTACCGAAAAGCAATCCTGAGACTCAAAGGCACACTGCTTTTTCATTCTTGCTGTGTCTTTTGCACATGGCTCTGCTTAGCAGAATTTAAGTTCTAGTAAAAAAAAAACCCAGACGTGGGTAGCACTGTGGGTTAATCCGTGCGCTGCCCTGGTTCGCCAGAAGCGGCTTAGTCATGCTGGCCACATGACCCAGAAGCTGTACGCTGGCTCCCTTGGCCAATAAAGCGAGATGAGCGCCGCAACCCCAGAGTCGGCCATGAGTGGACCTAATGGTCAGGGGTCCTTTTACCTTTACTAAAAAAACCCCAAAGAAGATCCAATAAGTCTGAAGTCTGCTCATCCTTGACACTGATAATATGGAACGAGATGGGTCAATGGTTTGTCTTGAGACTGCTTCCTATAGTACAAAAGCAATGCTTTAGAAATGAATAATGCTCAGTAGCAGCAACTTATTCACCAAGCAGATTAAGTCATGGCGAAAAGCTTTGTGAGTGGCAACATGGGAACACTGCCTTCTGTCTGCTACAGGTAGCATTTCGCTTTGGGTGTCAACCTTGCATGAAGAAGGCCACAGGTCCCTCTACTGGCTGGTCTGAAGGCAGGTGCAGTCACCATTTAGGTAAACCTAAGCAGGTTTGGGTCTGGTCAGTGTCTGTACAGCTTATGTATGCCAACTTGGGTTTAATGATGAAGAAAGGTGGTTTATAAAGTATATTCAGAAGCTTTTTAGCTTAGGTGTGAGCTGTTAAATGTTTGTTTATTCAAAATATCAATATGCTCTCTTTAAGAGGAAATTCTTCAAAATAAATATAAATACTCCTCTTCGCGGTGGGGGAGGGGGCGGGGACGGACCGCGCGTGGCCGCCATGCCTCGTGAGTCCAACCTAGGTGAAGGAGCGCAGCCGAAAGCGCCCTGGCGCCGCCGCAGCGCGCCTTCTTACCTGAGCAGCGCCAGCACCTCAGTCTCGACGGGGCGGGGCCACGAAGGTGGAAGTTGGCAGGGTTGGGCTGGAGAAGCAGTACCTGCCGCCGCCGCCGCCCCGCCCACACTTTCCAGCGGGCCAGATCACCACAGGTGCGTAAGAAGGAGCCCGCGCGACGTCTCTCCCTTGGTCCGACGCCAGGGGCGGAGCTTGAGAAGAAGAGAAAAGCGCGGGAACGGAATCCGGGGTCCCCCAAGCCCCGCTACCTGGGCTTGGGTAGGCTGAACGGACGTCTCGCGCGCTTTAGCAAGGGCACGCGCAAAGGCGTTTGGGTGGTAGCTCGGAGTACGCGCCGTGGCGCCCCCCCTCACCTGTGCGTGTCTGGGGGCGTGGCCCCGCTCACCTGCGGGGCGGTGTCGCAGGCAGACCGAGGCCAGCCGCTGCTGCCTGGACTAGCGGAAGAGACGGACTGACTGGCCGGCGAAGGGCCGAGCGCGCGTTCCGCCCTGCCAGCCCATCGCCGGGTGGCCGCGGGAGAGGCTGGCGCGCAATTACTCCCCTCACAAGCAGGTCAGGCTCCCGCCGAGCCTGCCTGCCGCTTCTGCTGAGGTCGACCACCCCGACGACCGCATGGCCTCGGGCTCGTACGACGTGAGCGGCGGCCACGCCTCGGCGGACGGCGGCCCGACGGCGCAAAACAAGCCGGACAACACGGCCTTCACTCAGCAGCGACTGCCGGCCTGGCAGCCTCTGCTGTCGGCCGGCACGGTGCTGCCGCTCTTCTTCTGCTTGGGCGTGGCCTTCATGGCGCTGGGCTTGGGGCTCCACTTCTCCTCGGAGGACATCCACGAGCTGGAGCTCGACTACACCGGCGCGCCAGGCTCCAGTTGCTCTCGCTGCGCCAACGTCACCAGCAGCCCCACCCGCCATGCACCTTGCACCTGCGTGCTGCGCTTTGAGCTGCCCATGGATTACCCTGCGCCCGTCTGCCTCTACTACCAGCTCTCCAACTACTACCAGAACAACCGGCGCTACAGCATCTCCCGCGACAACGCGCAGCTCAGCGGGGACTCCTGGGCGCTGACCAACCCCATCACAGAGTGCCAGCCTTACCAAAAGAACCACAAGCTTCCCATCGCACCCTGCGGGAACATCGCCAACAGCCTCTTCAATGACACCTTTGCCCTCTACCAAGTGCTTCGCAATGGCTCCATGGTCTCTGTGCCCCTGGACAAGAGAGGCATCTCCTGGTGGACCGACACCAACGTCAAGTTCCGGAACCCCGAATTGGTCAATGGGAGCCTGGCTCTGGCCTTCAAGAACACCACCAAGCCTCCCAACTGGCCCTACCCAGTCTACGACTTGGGCAACAACACGGGCCCAAACAACACGGGCTTTGTCAATGAGGACTTTATTGTGTGGATGCGCATCGCCGCCCTGCCCACCTTCCGCAAGCTGTACGCCCGCATCCGCCAGGGGAATTTCTCTGTGGGGTTGCCCCGTGGCACGTACCAGCTCAATGTCACCTACAATTACCCTGTCCTCTCTTTCAATGGTGGCAAGAAGGTCATTTTCAGCACACTGTCCTGGATGGGGGGAAAGAATCCTTTCTTGGGCATTGCTTATCTCGTTTGTGGTTCGGCCTGCATCCTCACTGGCATTGTCATGCTAGTTGTGCATTTGAAATATCGGCACCAAAATGAGGAAGATTAATGGAGCAGACTCCGACAGTCAAGAGGTTTAGGGGGAGACTGCTGCAGAAAGATTGCTGGCCAGATTATTTCTGGTATTAGAATTGAACTTAGTTTGTAGCCTTTCTTTTTTAAAAAAGAAGCCTCATCTTCAGAGTAGTCAAGAATCAAACAGATGCCTCTAATTGTGTGTGAGAATGTGTGTGCTGCCATCTTCAGTCACTATAATTCAGACATGTGGGGTATTTCTGCCAAGGATAGCCAACCATGGTTTTCTTTATTCCCAACAGAGATGCCCCCAAGGAAATCCATGTTTAATTACAGGGGACTCTTCTCTTGTTTAGTGCTTATGAAACATGAACTGTTTTCAGAATACTGAGAAGACATGTCCTTTGAAACAGGGTACTGTGCCAAAGTTTTAATACTGAGAACATACTTCAGCACTTTGATTTGTTCTCCAGCAGAATTGTTCCCAGGTTGAGAGTCCTACTGGAATGACTTGAATGTAGTATCATACATTCGTGTGTCTTATTTTACAGCAGTCTTCTGTGGATATGCTGTCTGGCTAACTTCAGAAGTGATGCATAAATACCTGGGGGATTCTACATGCAGTGATACACAAAGTGTGTTCACTGGTGGAGTTTACAGCATTCTTCATACTTTATTGTGTTGACTATGAGCCAGCTGCACTTGCTTAATAATGCATTTTAAATTCTTTGTTGGGATTCAACCATCTTTGGATGCCTTGGGTTTTAAGATATCAGTTACTTTAGCCTTCTCTTTCACTTATGAAGACATGCTAGTGGTAAGCATGCTACTTGGGGGGGGGGGGATATAAAGTATCATGCATAGGAAATCCACCCATGCTGATTTTCTAGTGTTCTGTTTTGCTTGCAGACAACTGACTGGAAACTTTCATGCTTTTTGGTGACTAATCACATTTTTAAATTCTCATTCCATAGAAGGTTGAATAAATCTGAATGACTGAGAACGGAAACATATTTTAGTGTCATTCCATTTCAAAAAACCTCACCCACCTAGCAGGAAGTCCTACTTATTTCACTGCAGCTAAGCAAAATGTAGTCAGGAGGAGGACTTGGTTGTTGGAGTGACAGAACACTAAAAGATTGCTTGGTTTTCAGTGACAAATGAATGGATAAGAAATCACGTTGCTTGGAGATACACTTGAGTTCACTTGTTCCCACCCCACGCCCCAGGCTGTATGCGGAAGGCATATCCAGTGATAAAATGATTGTGGGACATCCCAGTTTGGGTGTGACTTTCAGCATATAGTGTGATGCATAGGAGGAGGATGGAAATGAAGCATCCAAGCACAAGGACCCTTCCTGATCTTGCCCATTTTGTAGAAAGAGTGGAAATAGCATCTGAACAGCCCTAGGCATGGACAATGTGAAATGTGCCCTTCTGCCAAGGGGGAACTCAAAAGCTTTGGTTGTAGTTGTGTATCCTCCAGCATGTAGAGTGAAAAGAAAACTTTACATGTGTGAGGTATGCAAGAAATCCAATTTGCTGGCATCCACAAAAGGCTTCTTTCTTCCAGCACCCAGAAGAAATGGCAGCAGTGGTGGGGAACCAGCCATGGGATGTTTGGAACTGTTTTCCAGCCGCCATGACCAAAAGAGGTAGCCAGTGAGCCTGACCTCATGTATTCAGTCTTTTAAAGAGGTTCATGGTTTTAACTGGTTCTCAAGTGGCTGAAATGGACATGGTACAGGAGACTCGTGATCAAAATTTCCAGCTCTGTTCCTTTTTTTAACTTCACGTAGATGGGATTGTAATAGGCGCACTTTTTATAACAAGAACACAAAGCTGAAAATGAATGAACTGCTGCTAAAATCTTATGTTCATTTTTCGCAAGGTCTAGTCCTCATCTGAAGACTGCAAAAAAACAAAGCCCTACTTCCCCTGCCCCCCCCCCCCCCATATTCTTATGAGGGTTCCTTCTCCAGCCAGAGAGTGGCTGGAAGTGGGGAGGCAGAAAAAGGTCCTCCTTTCCTTCCAGCAGTGGCAGTTTTAATCTGAAATCTTAGGCATAGTACTGCACCCAGAGCTCAGAAACTGCTTGCAGTAATGAAATTCCCTGTTGCAAAACACGCCTGGAACAGTTTTGAACTGTTGCTTGAATGCCTTCATCAGACTTCGTTAACCAGAGGGTCAAGATGTAACAATAGCTGCCAATACAGCCACAAAGGTTATCATACACCTGAAAGCTACATCACATGTTATTGTTAACAAGCCAGCCTGAGCCAAAAGTAAGCAATATAATATAAATGTTACCTTTGCTCTGTATGCCAATTTCTGCACGTGCACACACACACACACACACACACACACACCATATTGCCCTCCATTCAGAAAAGCAGAGGAGACCCATTCCAGCCAAGCAAAACCACTCATGGAAGATGTGCAGCAAGGCCTGAATGGAGTGTGGAGGGAGAGGCATGTGGCCTGCAGAGAGTTCTGAGAGCCAAATAGAGGTTTGGAAGGCCATATTTAGCTGCTGTGTCTGAGGTTCCCCACCTCTGTTCTACTTCCAGTCTTGAAGTCAGTCTCTCTCCGAATTCTAGTTTCTCTCCCAAGTGGGGAGAGTTCTGTTGTGCGCTAATCCTACTCAGAGTAGACCCACTGAAACTAATAGACAATGGCTGCTTTAGGTCTACTCTGAGTAGGACTTAGTTGGCTGCAACCCTTAGTATCCAGGTCTACCCTGCTTGGATAACTCATTTCATTGGTTACTTATTAATTGCAGCAAGAATATGGAAAGTTGGAAATTGGAAAGAAGCAAAGGGTTTAAATACACAAAAATGTTATAACATAATTTGGGACATAGCACTCTGAAAAACTGAGGCAAAACTTGGTTAGAGGGCAAAACACTTGATTCCCTCATGGCAGACAGGCGGCACACCATTCATACAGCACACAAACAAAGTATCTCCAGAACAGAATGTATCTGCTGCATTTCATAATATATGATTGTGTTAACAGTCTCCTACATATTGATACTGTACTAGCAGCTTTCAGTTTCTATGCAGTTCAGTGCTTGCATTAACTTTACTATTATGGTTTACATCTAAACTTTGCCTTTGGGTTGGGAAAAGGAGGGGGGAATGTTCAGTTTGTAATTATTTTCTTTTCCATAAATAAAAATAAAATAAACTGAGTTATATTGAAATAACAAAATCTTTGGTCATGATCAGCTGCAAAATGGAGTGGGTGAATTTTTTCCCTCTACTGGAAAAAAACCCATGCTGTCACCTACTCTGGACAGAGCAGAAGACTCTTGGGAATTTCCTCCCTGCTCCTAAAAAAATCCCTTTTGCCTGATAATTGCTGATCCATCAGATAACATTATGTACATTCTCGTTCCTTTGTATTTTTATAGGAAACGAAAGCCTTACCCCACCTGGCTTATAAATAAAATGCAGATTGGGAAGTCTCTTTTCACACTCAAGTACTCCCCCTCTTTTCTTCAGTTATGCAATAAATATATTCCTTAGCAAAGTGCAGTATCCAGAAGTTAATCATTTCCATAGAGGTGATAGCAGAGTGAACTGCTCTATATGTCCTGTGGAAAGAATGTAAGCAGCATGTGTGTTTTACAAAAACTCTGGGCATTTCCCTTTCTTCTAATGCAAATCAGCCAAGGGACTTTTCTGCTTTTTGTGGTGTTTTTTTCTTAAGAAATACTTGCAACATGTGGCAGGAGACTTTCACAACCACAGCTTGAAATGGAAGAACTATGTCACATGGATAAACATTACTCAGAGTCAAAGAAAATGAGGTATAATATCATGAGATGTACTTGCTCCGACATAGCCTCTTTCTTTTTGTGTGCAAGGGAGCAGAATATAGTCCAAAAGTCAGAACAGCCTTTGCATAAAAATGCCAGATACAGGTTTATACATGCATTTGTTGGGGGGGGGAATAACTGCAGACTCAAGAGAACAGTATTGAAATTATATGAGCTTTGTATATTAAGTATTTTACAAATAAAATTTGTCCAAACCTAATTTCTCAAACTAAGGCTAGGGCCACTCTGGATAACATGACTTCACTCCAAATCCCAAGTCATTGGGCTGGGCAATAGGAGTTTCAATGGTACAGCCAGGATTAAGAAACCCTGTTCTAGAGAAAGGAAGTGAGGACAAGCATAGCTCTTATGGAAATCATGTGATGTAGGAAGGCATACAAACACTAGATTCTGTTCTGAGAAATTAATGCATTCTGCTCTGCCAATTTTCTGGAGTGGAATCCCAAAATTGGAAAGAGACACAAAGTTCATTGTAGCCCAACCCTCTAATGATGGAGGTAATCGGTTGCTACAGCACCCCTGATCATCCCTTGTCACCCACCTATTTTTATTTGCACTTTTTAATTTAGTGTTTCCATCTACTCTGCTTATGTTGTGATTCTGAACTACAATGACCCTTGCTTATAAGGAATAAGGCTCCAAATCCCACTTAGAGCTGTTTGTTTTGCTGGTGACGCTTTAGTGATACGTTAAAGCGAGATGGGGACAGTGTGAGGCCAAAGTGGGGTGTCAAGTTGGGTGCTCTTGACTTGTCTGGCCGTGATAGCTGGAAGCTTTGCAGAATGGTGGTGAAGAAGAGGAACAGCTCCATCTGAGCCAGATTCTCTCCTAAGCAGACTCTCAGGCCTGAAAATTAAAAGATGAGGACTAGTAAGGCCCATGAGCACCAATGTTTATCACAGGGGTGTGGAAACTTTTCTGGCCCTTCAGCCAGATTCTTATATCCCCAAGCCTTGGTGGGCCAAATTTGACTAGTCAACAGAGCTGCCTACCTACCAATTGCCTGACACCACAATGGTGTCAAATGACACTGCCCTTTGAAGCATGTACAGTACATGCACACGAAAGCTCATACCAATAACAAACTTAGGTGGTCTCTAAGGTGCTACTGGAAGGATTTTATTTTTATTTTTTTTATTTCAGAAGACTGTTACTGAAGTGTGACCCACTCATTTTATGGAATAATTTTTGCACAATTGTGGAATTGGTTTTATTGCTTTTAGTTTCAGTTTTACTGAAACTGTAACCTTTTATTATTTTATCATATTTTTATCTAATTGTCAACCATTTTGAGGGCTTTGGGTTATGAAGCACTTCATAAATCTACAAGTGAATAAGAAATAAATGGAAATAATTTTGATTTAATTGTGATATTAATTGTAGCATTTAAAAATAATTCTTTATTTTGTATTTTTTTGTGAGCCACCTTGGAAGCCTTGGCAAACCAAGGTGCATGTGGGAAAATATAGCACAAATAAACAAGCAACAAAAACAAAACAGGGCTGGCTTGGCAGTACAGTTTTGTCTGGCTGCCATATGCCAACTGACAAATTCATTCACCTGAAGAAATGAAAACTCATGGTTGTCCACCTTTTAGTCCTCAGACATTCTGTTTCCTCTATTGCACACTTGATTCAATTGTTTATTTTATTTTAATATTTTATATCCCATTTAATACTGCAGTATATGTGGTGTACAATAAAAACATAACATTGGTTTCGTTGAAGTGGCGTCCCCCCCGTTCATAGTGTATTTTTACGTTTTATGGTGTGTGTGTGTGTGTGCACACTCAAATATACATTGCCCTGATAACTGAAGAACAAAAAAGAGAAGAGCCTGCTGGATTAGGTCAGTGTCCCGTCTAGTCCGGCATCCTGTTCTCACAGTGGTCAACCAGATGCCTGTGGCAAACCCACAAGCAGGAAATGAGCACAAGAGCACTATACCAGTGTGGTGTAGTGGTTAAGAGCGGTGGACTCGTAATCTGGGGAACCGGGTTCGCGTCTCCGCTCCTCCACATGCAGCTGCTGGGTGACCTTGGGCTAGTCACACATCTTTGTGAGGTGAGTGGGGCTGAGAGACTTCAGAGTGTTTGTTGTGGGGGAGGAAGGGAAAGGAGAATGTTAGCCACTTTGAGACTCCTTCGGGTAGTAATAAAGTGGGATATCAAATCCAAACTCTTCTTCTTCTTCTCTTCCCACCTGTGTTTTTCAGCAACTGGTATTCAGAAGCATTGCTGCCTCCAGCAGTGAAGGGAGAGCATAGCCATTATGGCTAGCAGTCATTCATAGCTCTCGCCTCCATGGATTTGTCTAATCCTCTTTTAAAGCCAGTCAAGTTGATGGATATCACTGCCTCCTGTGGGAGCGATTTATTGTTAACGGACAATGTGAAAATCCTGTAAATAAACATGTTCCAGGTCTTTCATAGATGCAGGTACAGGGTGTCCAACAGGTGAATTATGTGATCATTGGGACACATTTTTCTACCGTTGCTGAAGAAGTGATTAGAAGTTAGAAAGACAGAAATAATTTACCTACTGAGAAAGGCAGAAAGGCTTCCTGTTTTATAAACTCTCCTTTTTTGTTCAGGAAGTTGGAGGGGGTTGAACTCAAATGGGTACTTCCACTGAGACTCATCATTAAGGGCAGAAGCAATATTGGTTAGCACTGTGGTTCCCTGCAAAAAGAAAAAGAAAAAGAAAAGAGAAACACAGGAAACACAAGAGAACTACAGAAGGAAGCATTAATGCTGTGGTTGGCAATGGTGCCCGTGTGGTTTTTTCCTGGCACCCACAAAGCCTCTGAGCTCCCCTGTCTTTGCCCTGTTCATCATGAGATAAGGGGAAATGAAATGGCGAGTTACTTTTCTCTCCTCCTCTTGAAGGATACATAGGTGGAATCCACACACATATTAAAAATGCTGTGGAAATGCTTATTTAAAAAACGTTTTGAAAAATATATATTGAATTTGCCATAGCCCACTGTCGCCATCTAGTGTCACAGTTGTATACTGCACTTTACAACAAACTTAAAATGTTTTATGTGAAGCTGTATAGCTGCGTCCATAGAGGGGAGTGATAAAGTCCAAAGTGCAATACACTTTCCTACTTCTTTCAGCTCTAATGTGCTTTTCTTTTCTTTTTTAAAAGATATTTATTAACATTTTCAAATTTAATACATTAAAAAAGAATCAAAAAGAAAAAAACAAAAAAGTTTAAAAACACATAAAGTTCACAATACTTATTTTTCAATAACACATTTCCCTGACCTCCCCACACCTCCCCTTCTTGTATTCCAATTCAAATTGTTAGTTCAGCAAATCCTTATCCATAATTTTTAACCTATTTCTATTTCTAATGTGCTTTTCAAGGCTCAAATTGGAAGCAGAGAGAGTGAAAGTGCAGGAGGGAAGCCGGAGCAAATGATAAACAGATGTAAAGAAACACACACACACACACACACACACACACAGAGAGAGAGAGAGAGAGAGAGAGAATGGATTTCCTTGAAACTGCAGAATCTTTTCACCACCCACCACCAAATTGCAGGTCACAGCTATCTCTATTGCCTGAATCATAAAAATAATGGATCTTTTGCTTTTCAGGACTGCCATGGTGAAAAACCAGATCAAGAAGATGTGCTATATTTTTATTGGATCTGATTTTTACCCAAAACTTGTAGATAAGGAAAGTGTCTGAATCTACACACTCAGTGATCCTTGAGAGGGAAAAAAATAGACAGCCCCTGTTAGGATATAGTTCCATTCCACTTTTAAAACATATGTGTGGATTGTTGTATGCCACATGTTTGTTTACCTCCAGCACAGTCTGCTGGGAACTTCTGTTGTATATTGCTTTTGCTATACTGCTGTTTGCTTGGACACGAAGGTACATGTTTTTCCTTTGTCCTGCTGCTGAATAAAATGCTGTAAATATGCTTACATATGCCTCTGTCCACCACTTCCGTTGTGAAAAGTTATTCACTCTGCTTATTAGAGTGTGCTCAGTCTCTGAAGGCTTCTGAGGCTCGAGTTGCTGATAGATGCTGTTCTGAGAACCGGAGTTTGCCCGGCTGCCGGTCAGTGGCTGGAGCCAGCTGGGGGCCTGCCAAATGCCCCCGTCTCCCTGGACGCATCCCAACAGCCCCTTCCCCACCATCACTGCTGGGTGTAGGATACCAGCCTCCTAAAGTTGCTTTCTGCTAGATCAGGGCCATCCCATCCATGAGGCAGACTGAGTGAGGTGCCTCAGGCGGCAGAATCCAAGGGATTCCTCCGCAGGTGTGTCACCCACCACAGCCAGAGAAGTGAGGAGAAGCAGCTGTGGCAGCTTCCAGGTTCCAGGGAGATGTAACAGCAGTCCTGCTTACCAGGTCTCAGGGAGGTGGCATGAGGCCTGCAGAGGCCTTTGCGAGAGCTCACCAGAACCCAGAAGCTGTAGCTGCATGGCCCCAGTAAGTGAGGTTTGGCAGAGGTGGCAAGGGGCAGGGGGCACACAGGGCAGCACCTTTCCATATATCCTCAGGTGGCAAAATGAGATGTGCCACCTCTGTGTTTAGATAAATGGTTTAAATAATCAAACAGCTACACAGAACTCATAATGTCTGCCATCCACATGCACAGGGAACACCAACATGGTTCACATTCAAATGTTGCAGAACTTACCCTGGGCATTGCATACCCCAAAACCTCTGTGTCTTGGATGGGTGTTTGGGGTATTCCCAGGTGCACTATGCTTGAAACATGCTGGATTTAATGGATGACTGTATTGGTGTAGGGAATGTTCTCCCGATCATCATGCACCCTAGCCAAGGACAGTGTTCATTTCCCTTTGGCATTTCTCTGAGGACCAACAGTCTCAGTTACCACCAGAAATAAAATTCCATTGTCATTATGTGTCCGTATGTTGTACTCACTTAAACTCTCCTCCTCCAGCATCTTTGAAGAAAACACAGGAAGGAGACCAGAGATTCATCTTAGTCCATCAACCTCTTTCCCACAGTGGCAAGCCAGGTTCTTTTGCAACCCACAAGCGAAGCTTTACAGCAATCCTTCCACCACTCCCTGAAACTGGTACTAAATAACCAACTGATGCTGAACCTTGAGGTTGTGTGTAGCCAGCATGCCTTGTAGGCATAAATAGTTTTAATGTTTTTGAGGCCTGAGAGCACATTCAGTAATGCCAGAAATGGCCGTGGGTACCACAAAATACTCATTTTACAGAAGAAAAGTTGGTGATGCTCAGAAGACCCAAAATACAGGTAAAATGTCTCCCTCAGATAAAGCACAGACAGAAAAACAGGCAACCCCAGCCCCAAACAATCTAGGACTTTGGAGACCAGAATTCAAATCATCACTCAGTCATGAAGCTCACAAAGCGACCGTGGGCCCAGTCGCTATCTCTCAACCTAACCTACATCACAGGGTTGTTGTGAGGGTAAAATGGAGAGGGGGAGAACCATGTATTCCACCTTGGGCTGCTTGGAAGAAAGGTGGGATAGAAATGTCATCAGCTATGACAGCCACTTCCCCCTTGCCACTGCCTATCACTAATCCAGATCCAGCATTAACAAGCTGGTGTGTTATACAAAAGAGTGTTCTTTGCGGGTGAGAGTTGGAGTCAGCTGATACTTACCACAGCTCTTGATTACAGAATGACCTAAGTCTATAGAGTGGTTAAACCGACAAACCCATCTGAGAATGAACTTGTAATTTTGTCTTGTTTTTTTTTTAAAAAACCCTAAGACAGGAAGGAACAGGATCTTGAATTGTAAATAAAGAAGATAAGAGGGATATAAAGCCTTCCACTGTATCAGTGGTGGGAAGCCTTCAGCCCACAATGGGACTATTTAGACCTGATATATGTCCTAAACTGGCTCGTGAAGTCATTCCCCCCACAAATGGTACCCATCTTCTGTGAAAAACCTTACAAAACACATACACACTTTCATTGCAGACAGATGCTCAGTTATTTCCTTGAGTCAAATTGATATGTAACTTAGCAGGTAGTAAAATGCCACCTGCTATAGCTTCCAAGTGACTTTCCCTGTGCCCAGTGGAAAGCAAATATTTAGTCTCATGCAAAAAAGTGAGCTCCAGGCACACCCTCCTGCTGTGCCCTTTCTTCCAATTGCACTCACTCCTGCAAATGGTAGTCAACCTTCCTTTGTTCTCCATCAGCTCTTTCATTAGATAATGGTGGTGGTGGTGGAGAAAAAGGAACCTTACCTTTTTGAATACCTTCAAGGGATTCCGCATATTGATCTGCAGCAAGTTTCCAATGAATGGCAGAGGCCGTGGTCCAGGGGGAAATCGTTTTGGGTGGATATTCTTCCAGAAACCATACAATAGCAAGGAGATAACCAGCAGCCAGCTGAAGAGAGCCATGGTAGCAGTGTGGGAACAGCTACCGTGTCTTAGACTCTGTGCTGTTGTTTGTGGCAGCGATCCAAACATAATCTGATAAGCGGAGCTTTCCAGTTCGGCTGTGTATGTGATTGGAAACCTTGAAGGAGTAGGCGTATCTGTCCATCACACACCCTGGGAAAAAGCACAAATGTAAAGTTGTTGGTGTGTAGTGGCAGCGGCAGAGCATATGCCCGCGCTGCCCACGGTGTGCGTGCTCCTGAGGGGGGGCAGGGCTCCTTGGCTTTGGGGCAGGGGGAAGGGTCAGATAACTCCATACTCTCCAATATTTCTCCAATGAAAATAGGGACATCCTAAGGAAAAGCAGTACATTCCTGGATTGAATCAGAAACTGGGAAGGTTTCTGTAAATCTGGGACTATCCCTGGAAAATAGGGGTAGTTGTAGGGTCTGTGACTCATTTCACACTTAGAATGACATTTTGCTAGATAACTTTCATTCTAGGAGGGCTAGAGACTGACTTCTATTTTTAAAAATGCTCCGAGTCTTGGACCCCTTGTTTCACCAGAGAGACACCAGTTCCTGCCTTCACCTATTCCCTCCCTTGTGGTGCCACCTGAAGTAGGTCTCTTCACCCCACTGAATGGCAGGGTTGGCCCAGGGTTGGCCCAGGCAGCAGTCTGTCAGAGCTCTGCACGCTCTCTTTTCTGTTGCCATATCATCAGGGTGGAAGAATTGTATGCCAGCAGTAAAAACCTGGCTGAGCTGTGGCACAGGCCCACAGCGCTCCACTTGCATCAAGTGGTGCTGAAGTTCCCAGTACTTTTTGTCTTGTTTCAGAAAAGGAAGCCCAGCTCATCATTGGAGCAACAGAATAATGTGAGCTTAGCTTTGAAGTCTGCCTTGACTCTCAGTTGTTGGGCTGCAGAGCCCTCTTGTGACTTTACCCCATCCCTGCATGCCTCTCCTCTTCTTTTCACCTGCACACTACTCTTTTTTGTTTAGACTAGATGCTTTTTAGGTTAGTTTAGATCAGGAGTTGGGCACCAGTGGTCCTCCAGATGATATGCAGCCCTCCACACGATGCTGGACTCCAACTCCCATCATCATCCCTGACCATGTGCCATCCTCATGGCCTTATGGGAGTTGAGTCCAGTAATGTCTGGAAGCCCACAGGTCTCCCCACTACCTGGCTAAAACCCACCATGTGAGCAGCTCATTCAGTTTGGGGGCAGTGCATTGCCCCCTGTACTTGACACCGGCCAGACAGCTCCAGTGGGATATTGGCAGGGCTCCAAAGAGTACTGTACATTTCCGTGTATTTTTTTTATTTTAAAATAAAGTTAAAAATCTGGGGGCGTCTTATACACGGATAGTGCATAGGCCCATTTTCTAAATTTGGGGTCCCCAAAAGTAGGGGCCGTCTTATACATGGAAAAATACGACATGTGGGGGTGTCAGGGGGCCAGGAGTGTGACCCAGGAGAGGGGCCCAGTGATTTATGGGGGTTGGTGCCACCCGCAAGGCAGGAGCCAAGCCAGAGGGAGGAGGAAGAGTCAGGGCAGTCTGAGATGGAGGAAGCCACACGGGATGTGGTGGAGGAAGAAGAAGCTATTCAGGCAAGAGAAGGACCTGCTGTCTCCTAGAACCAGGAGGAGCTTGAAGAGAGAAGAACAGCAGCGACTTGCAGAAGAAGTCTCAGGTCATGGGTGCGACCTGTCAGAGGAGGGTATCTAAGCTGGAAGAGGGGCAGGGCCCCACTGTTGCTGCAACTGCTCTGCAGGCCCTAGAACTGTGGACAGCTGTTTAGAGGCTAGAAGCATGCATGCATGTTTGTATCCAGAGCATTATGGAAGCTGTTATAAGTACTTCACTTGTCGATAAAGAGTTAACTATCTGACACATGCCTTCCTTAGCTGGGGTGGCAGGCAGTGACAAGACACTGACCTGCTGTGGAGGAAAGGAAACGGTGAATCAGTTACCATTTAGATAATGAAAAATCAAAACAAACAATGGGTGCAAGAGAACACAGATATTGGCCTAGCAATCACCAAGGGGGCCAGTACAACCCTCTGTAAAGTGACACCAAGCCCTCTACACTGAAGTAGCTTTGGTCAGCTGGATGATCGCTTCAGTGTGGATGAGGTACAAAGGGAAACTAGCTTGAAATCAAAGGAAGCCCATTGAAAATGATGGCTCTGAGTGAGTAATGCCCATTCATTCCAGTGAGCCCACACAACCCCATTAACTTCCATTATTGTTTGCAAGCAACTCTTTGAAATTGTGCTGTATTTTTTTTTACCACTGGGCGGCAGTGAAGGACTGTCAGTTTTGTTTCTTTTTTCTTCCTCCTTTTCTGAATGGACTAATCTGCCTGCCCTTTGATTAGTGTTCAGGTATATAGATGTGCACATGGCTAACATGTAGGCAGTCTTGCTGCTGACCAGGTGGGTGTTGTTTGCTCGGGGGGAAACTGAGTCCGCTGTTTTTTGGGGACAGGGGGCGGGCTGATGTGGGGGACTCTCTGGTCCTGAATTGGGTAACTGTGTCCCTGAAGGACCAGGTGCGCAGCCTGGGAATCATTTTGGAGTCACAGCTGTCCATGGAGGTGCAGGTCAATTCTGTGTCCAGGGCAGCTGTCTATCAGCTCCATCTGGTATGCAGGCTGAGAACCTACCTGCCCACGGACTGTCTTGCCAGAGTGGTGCATGCTCTAGTTACCTCCCTCTTGGACCGCTGCAATGTTCTCTACGTGGGGCTACCTTTGAAGGTGACCTGGAAACTACAATTAATCCAGAATGCGGCAGCTAGACTGGTGACTGGGAGTGGCTGTCAAGACCATATAACACTGGTCCTGAAAGACCTACATCGGCTCCCAGTACATTTCCGAGCACAATTCAAAGTGTTGGTGCTGACCTTTAAAGCCCTAAACAGCCTCGGCCCAGTATATCTCCACCCCCATCATTCTGTCCTGACACTGAGGTCCAGCACCGAGGGCCTTCTGGGGGTTCCCTCACTGTGAGAAGTGAGGTTACTGGGAATCAGGCAGAGGGCCTTCTCAGTAGTGGCGCCTGCCTTGTGGAACGCCCTCCCATCAGATGTCAAGGAAATAAACAACTATCTGACTTTCAGAAGACACCTGAAGGCAGCCCTGTTTAGGGAAGTTTAGGGAATTGTTGTTGTTGTTGTTGTTATTTTACTGAACAATGTTCAGTCATTGGAGCCTCCACCATTAGCACAAAGGGGTACAGCTTAGACAGAAGCCGACAACTTCAGTGAGAATGAGGCTGCCACCATGGAAAGCCAAACAAACGGGAGAGTTGAAATGAAATGTTCTGGTCTTGTATTTTAAAGTAAACAGGTTGAATTCTTTTTGCTGACATCTTTTTCTGAGACCAGATTTTCTCAAGTCCCAACGCAAATGATGGCAAGATGTTAGAGGACTGAACTTGGTGCCTACTAGGGAAGCAGCTGAGTGGTAAAGTATCAGCTTTGCATACAGGAGGTCCCAGGCCCAGTTCCCAGCATTTCTAGGTACGGCTGGGAGAAACTCCAGTCTGAAATCCCTACTGCCAGTCAGTGTGGACAATACTGAGCTAGGTGGACCAGTTTCCTGATTGAAAGAAAGTCCTTGAATGGTCCCAGACATGCTACTGCTTCAGTATTTGCATGGTTGCGGTGAATTCTTTACCTCCACCCCTTTTCCTTATTTTGAGACAGAAAAGTCTCTTCTCTGTATACAGGCTTTATCATGCTTTGAATTTAGTAAGCATCAGTGCTGCTGCTAGAAAAACAAAACACAAAAGGGAGTGCATCAATGTACTCAGCTGACCTCGGAGCTCCATCTTTGAGCCGCACCCCAAAGATTTCTGAAGAAGCTTTTGTCCAGCTCCCTGCCGCTAGGTGTCTGGTTACATGGTTGTCATGGGAGCAAACGTTGCTCCGTGATCCCTAACCAAGAAACCAGACTCTGATGTCTTACATAACTCGCTTGCCTCCTTTCATGGCAAAGCCAAGTTCCTTGAAATCCTAATCATGGCACAGTACAAAAGGGTGGAGCACTCAGTGACATAACAAGATTAGGAAACCTTTTTTATTATTATGAAAAAGCAAAATGTTCCTGCTTCACTTGAGGCAGAGTTGTTGTCAATGCCCTCAGGTCAGTCAAGCAGAGGCAGAATGAAAGTAGGGGTGGAGGAGAAATCCAACTCAGTTTGCATTTAAAGGCAAACCTACCAAATTAGCACTTTCTGAAACAACCCGTGAACCCATGTTTTGGAAGCCTTCTGAAACAATACACAACCATCTTTTGGAAGTCACACTTCTCCGAATTTTGCAGTGCAGTCAACCAGCCAAGTATTATGTACACAAGTGTGTCTACCAGAGTGAAATGTGCATACTAGTGAAAATAACAGACAGTGACACATTATACTGTGATACATTGCTTTGCAAAAATAAAATAAAAATATGCCTATTGTAATTGCCAACAAAAGATGCATAGATTTGAAGAAAAACTAAAATGCTGATGAATTTTCATGGAGAGCTTTAAAGAAAGGGAATATTCACAACTGAAGCAGAATTATGTAAAGCTGAACTTCATACCGGAAAAATGAGAAACTGTGAGAAACCAAAACCAACGTCATCCATCCCTAGGTGAGAGCAATTCATTCTGTGAGCTTATATAGGAGCTCCCCACCCTGTGATGCTCTGATCCTAGCAAATATTTCCAAGTATTCCCCCTTTCCCCTGAATAGCCTAGCTAGCTGGGTGCTTTGGTGGTGCTTCTGAAGTGCTTTGCCTGGCTTGCTGGATTACCTGCTTCTGTGGCCCTGAGGAAGATGGTGCATTTGCCAAAGCTGGCTTTCCTCAATGACTGCAGCTGTGTAGGTCAGTTTTTCATGATCTTTGTACTTCAGCAAGGCATTATTTCCAATAAGGGTGCTTGTTTCCTCTCTCTCTTTTAGCATATCTCTACAGAGCAAAAAGTCCTGCATTGCATTGGATTGGACTAGATGATCCTTAGGGTACCTTCCAACTCCACATTTCTATGGTTCTTTGATTCTAAACAAACTTAGATGGAGTGATGTGGTGGGTCTGTCACATTCACCTTAAAGCCCTCCCTATTCCTGGCTCTGTTAACAATTGACTAGCTGGCCCTGGAGGATAAATGCTTCCCAAGGGTAGAAGCCATGGACCTTCCAAGGTTTATTTGTTTCTCACCTTTTGATCTCACCTTTCCTTCAAGGAGCAAATAACAGACAACATGGTGTCCTCTTTTCCCATCTCTTTATCTTGCCTGGGTCTCATTAGGTAGATTTGTGAAGAACGCTGCTGGGGCCCCTATTGAGTGTCATGGAGAAGTAGGGATTTGCACCAAGGTTACCCTCACAATCTGACACAGCACTGCCAAGCTATAAAAACAAATCCAGTTTAAATGGGAGTACAATCCCTGTCCAGAAGAGGCTGACTACCACCTACCACCATCTGTATCACCAGCCTGTCTGAACCACCCACCAGCAGTGCCTCTGACCTTTCTAAATTTAACCTCAGTTTAATGGCCTCATCCAATCCATTACTGCAGGGGTAGGAAACCTCAGGCCCAGGGACCAAATATGGCCACCCAAGCCTGTCTGTTTGACTTGGGACTCTCAACAGGCCACCTCCCTCACCAAGCCTGCAATAAACTTGGGTTACATCAAGTTATAGGTTATATGTGATTCCAAAAAGCTGAATGATCTCACACAAAAGTTGTCTGTTGATCAGGGTGGATAACCTGCTTCACACCAAGGGCCACAGTCTCTCCCGGGGGCCATGTGCCAGTGGTGGCTGTGCCCAGATGCACACCGTTCTTCATCCTTTATCCAGGCAAGCAAGGCGTATTATCAGAGTTCATGGACCCATTTCCAGCAGGTAAAATCACCAGAGGAAGGCACTGAGCAGGGCCAGGGAGGTCTGAGGTCTGGGAGGGTGTGGCCTGGGCAGAATCCCAAGGGCCAGATAGAGAGGTCTAGGTGGCCACATTTGGCCCATGGGCCTGAGGTTCCTGATCCCTGATGCAATGCAGAACAGCAGAGAGAACAAAATAAATCCCTGTGGAGCACTATCACATAACTTCAATAGGGCACAACAAGTGTTTCCCAGCATAGGAAATTGCCATGCAGATAGGAATGGGATCAATGAAGAACAGAGTCCCAATTGCCACCTTGGACAACTCAGGCAACATCCTATTTGGGTTAGCACAATGTGCTTGTATGTGGAGCTGCTAGAGGCACCTCTCATATTCATTTAAAAGTACCATCCAGCCTATTCAATGAGGCTCAGATGAGCGCTAAGATACATGGTAAGTATCTGCATCAGCTACACACCAGAAGTTTCCTTTGTGCATGTATCTCCCTTGTGGACCAGGGCAAATGTCCTTCTCCAGAAGATTATATGTAAAGATGGAAAAGTTGTATTATTTGCAGTTCATTGGCTGCATTTCACCTAGACCTTATAGAGCTACAAAATTGAATATCATTGTTGGTATGTTTGCTTTCATTCTCAAGTGTAAACACTTTCAAAGGACTTTGACTTGTTTATACAGCACTACCAATGTACATTGCACTTTGCAGAGTTATATTTGTGGGAGAGAGGAATGGCAGGTCTTTGCCTCAAACAGCTTACATTCAATAGCTGATACGCAAATTTATCTCTGTTTTGGGAGATTTCACTCTAGAAGCTTTGCTTCTCTTTCTTCAGTTCCCTCCCTTTCTGCAAAGCCTTTGACTTAATAATTTAATCCACATCACAATCTGAGCCCCCATCCGCACCTGGGGAATGGCATTTCTGTCTGTTATCCACTGTGACACTCATTTCTCCCCCTTCTCCCCTCCATCATCTCCCCAAGCGTCAAAATCTAGATTGCAAACTGTTTTCAGCAGATGCCTGTCCTATTTGCTCACAGAGCTTTAAAAAGCTCCATTTATGTTGACAGTGTTATGTAAAGAATAATTATAATAAAGCTACTATTGTTAAACATCATGCCTGGTAATGAGAAGGCTGAATGGGACCCTAGCACACTCTTCAACTAGCCACAGAGATCTAATGGCCTCCAGAAACAAGGGGGTAGATTTGGGCTGAACATTAATCTTGACAGTTTGGCTATACACACATTGGTAGTTTAAAATGCAGTTGCAAGGAGAAGCGACTACTGCAGTTTCTGGGTTCCAGCAAGATCTTGTGAGAGCCCTGCAAAATCTGGCAAGAGCCCTGTGCAGAGGCCTCTACACAATATCATGGGGCTCTCATGTGGCCTGGAAGTTGCAGCTGTGCCCCCCCCCCCGGAGGCTTTGGTGGGGCTGGCAAGGGGCGTATGTGGTGCAAGTGCAGGGCAGCACCTTCCTGTTTCGCCTCAGGTGGCAAAACAGGGCAGGCTGCCTGCGCCTACCCTCAAGACTCTCTCTTAGCCATCTTCTTTCCCTAAGCCTCACCCCACCCACTGGCCTTGCTCCACGGTCTCTTTGAGTGCTTTTGGCATGTGTTGCAACTCCACACTACAGCATTTTGTTGCAGTTCCAGCTTGTCTTGTCTGTGACGCACATGCGTGTAAAAGCAAAGGTTGGGAAAGTTAACCTCTCTCCCCCTCAAGAGACAGAAAGAGAAGAAAGAGACATGTACATATTTTGCTTTTCTAAAGGTTCTGGGTAAAAGTAGCTCTTGTGTTCTGCAGCAACTAGTATTCAAAGGCGTTCCACCTCTGATACTAGAGGAAATATGTAGGCATCATGACTAACAGCCATTGATATCTTTCCACCACAGATTTGCCTGATTCCACTTTAAGGTCATCCAAGTTGATGGCCATTGCTGCCCCTGGTGGTAGCAACTGTGAGCTGCGCGAAGAAGTCTTTCCTTTTGTCTGTCCTGAATCTTCCAAAATCCAGCTTCATTAGATGATCCCCCAGGTTCTAGTAAAATAGGAGGACAGGGAATCTCTCTCCACTTTCTCCACACTGTGCAAAAGTTTACACACCTCCAAGTCTCCTCCACCACCACCTTCCTTGACTTCCCCTCCCCAAGCAAAAGAGCCTTCCCTCCTAGGGCAGTTGCTCTAATCTCCCGATAATTGTGCTTGCCCTTTTCTGCCTTCTCCCTGACATTGCTCATTTCCTATGTGTAGGGGATTTTCACTGCATTCACTGCCACAAGCCATCACCTGCAGTTTCAGATGGTGCAGCCCCATCCCAAAGTTTACCATTTTGTTGAGACCTAAGCTCTAGATGTCAAAGGCACGAGTAACTTCAGCTAATGGAGATCGCAAAGGTCATTTTATGTCCAGTAGTAACCTATTTTTTAAAAAAATAAAAATGCAAAAGCTGAAATTGTGCAAGTTATTTTACTGTTTTTAGAGGGAGGAGAAAGAGAATTTGGACCCAATTCAGCATTTGTTGAGGAAAACAGGTTTGTCTGGCATTGGGCCAGGAATGCAGTCAAAAAGTGGTACGGCACACCTGTCATTGTGTGCCTGTCCAGTACATTTAATCTAGATGAGGCCTCACAGAGCTGGTTCTGAGGTCGTGCTGTGCTGAAGCCTGTCCTCAGATTTCACGAAAGCTTTCTTTTCTCTTCCTAGCACATTTGCACAGTGCTTTCAGATTTCTTTGCGATTTCCATGGGTGTGAGGCTCAGCTTATCTAGCGAATACAAAGTGGTTGAGGGTTATGCCTGTGTGTTTTTGTTCACACCACACATCCCTCCCATCATGCCACAGCTTCCACACCTGCCTGTGCATCCTAAACTGAAAAGGAAGTCTAATGCCACACATGTGAGGAACCTCTAGCCCACAGGCCTAATTAGGGTCACTGCCATGGCCCCATGGAGATGGCTTGGAGGGAGCAGCCCAATGGGGAGGGGGAGGACCAGGAAAGTTTGCAGATGTGGCAGAGTCTCATCCGGAGGAGGAGCCTGGCAGGATGGAAGGTGGCAACTGGGACAGGCTAGAGGACTCTGGACCATTGGGAACTGGTGATTTGGGACTTATAGACCCAGTTTCTTAGGGGGAGCTGGGCCAGCCTTGTGGCACACACAGCTCTGCCCTCCAATGCTTCATTGCCACTACCCAGCATCTGCCGCTGGAGGCAGATGCTTCACTCTGCCTAATAGCAGAGCCAGCGCTGAGTAAAAATTGTGCTCTTAATACTGAAAAAGAACCAGCCAACCATCCTTCAGTACAGCATGTTCTGAATCGTAAATCCTAAATTTACATTTGAAATAGGTCCGGTATTAAAACTTGGTTAAACGGAGTACATGGAGTCCATCTATGTAATGGAATGTTTTCACATGTTGAGATTCTGTCAAGAGAAAATTTTAATAATTGCAGGATTATTTGGTCAACCAGAATATCATTGTAATCTGTAGGAAGAGGTGATTTGATCAAAATGTACTGTTGCAACTATTATTTTCCCGTGGGTACTTGTAAAAATAAATAAATGCTTGCCTCTTATCCTCACCTATTTTATCTCTTTTAATATTTAGTTTAGTTGTTTCCGATAGCTGACCCGCAAGAGATGCAGCCATCCATGTATGATAGTCTCCGATGCTGCATGCAATATTAATCTGATAGTTGGCTTGCAAGAGCATTCCACGGATGTTGTTTTAACTTCATTTGTTTGTTCAATCAACTTCACCCTTGAGTAGGTGAGGGGAAAACACCTACTCAAATTTTGATCCCAAAATAAATAGCTTAATTCAAAGGCCCTAAATCAGCCTTTGAGGCAGTGGCGCTCCAAGCATCTCCAGGTAGTTGCCATTTCCCATTTCCCACAATGCTCCAAAATAGCAGGGGCTCATTTTAATTTCCCACAATGCCTCAAGGCCGATCTGCATTCTGGGAAATCAAAATGGCACCTGGAGCCAGATGGCACCCTTGCTGCTCACAGTGCTGGCCCAGGCTTTTTTTCATGCGGGTGGGGTAGCAGCAGAGCAGAGCACACACACCAGTACAGGGCCCTGCCAGGCCACAAGGAGGGGAGCAGGCCCAAAGGTTTCTGGGTACCGATTCCAGCAGATCCTATACAATGGGAATGATCAAAGATCCCCTAATGGTCTCTCCAGTATTTTTGCTGTTTCTGCCTACCCTGACAAGCCACTTTGTGGTGGGATCAACCTCTTGCATTTCCAAGGAATCATTACATAATTTCTAAGGAACCTTACATTTCTAAGGAACCTTACATAATTTCCATCATCGCAGTCATGACATTGTGTATAGGAGTGGCTTGCCATTGCTTGCTTGTAAGAACAAAACCGTCTGTCATTCGGCATTATCCCACCCATGACTTATTTATACAATGTTCTGACTTTGTTTTTGTTCCAGTATCTAAATGAAATCCATCTTGATGTGGGTGGAGGGGAGCTGTGCTTATGCCTCAGAGCAGTACAACTTTGAAGAGCCAAGTTTTGGCCATGCCCTCATCGTGCTAAGACTGAGTGAGGTTGAAGAGGAGAGGTGAATGCAAGGTTATCTACACACTGGCTTTTGAATGTCCTAAATTTTCTGACACAGTGATTAGATAGATAGATAGATGATAGATAGATATAGATGATAGATAGATGATAGATAGATAGATAGATAGATATAGATAGATAGATGATAGATAGATGATAGATGATAGATGATAGATAGATAGATAGATAGATAGATAGATAGATAGACAGACAGACAGATGATAGATAGATGATAGATAGATAGATAGATAGATAGATAGATAGATGATAGATAGATAGATGATAGATAGATAGATGATAGATAGATAGATAGATAGATAGATGATAGATAGATATGAATGAAAGATAGATGATAGATATGAATGAAAGATAGATAGATAGATGATAGATGATAGATAGATAGATGATATAGAGATAGATGATACATAGATAGATAGATAGATAGATATAGATAGATTATATAGATAGATAGATAGATGATAGATAGATAGACACACAGATACACACCCACCCACCCCCGAGCAGCTTTGGAGGGAGGGACAGTTGCAGTTGGAGGAGAGGTTCTGTTGTGTGAGCAGAACTCACACCATAACTTTGTTGAACTATGCTTAGAAATTCGTATTTTGAGAGAAAATATAAGAACATAGGGAGCTGTCTGATTCTAAACCAGACCATTGAGCTATCTAGCACAATCAATGGCAGTGGCTTTCTTGAGTTTCAGGCAGGATTCTTCCCCAGCCCCATCTGGAGATGCTGGGGATTGAACTTGGGACCTTCTGCATGCAAAGCAGTGTTTAGAAAAATATATATGGGGACAACAAATGAGTACAATTTAGAATTAAATATGTATTTGCACACAATTTTTCATTCAGATTTTTTAAAAAAGAAACTGACAGATTAATGTGGAAATGGAACCAACTGGACTTGGGGCAAACAAATGGAAATAAACTTAGTATATCCATTCCTCATTGAATCCAGTTGCAGCTGTACACAGTTACATGTGATTTTTATTTAGATACAAATGTATGGTGCTATCGGTATAGATAGTGCTTTGCAGAGTGACATAATACATATAGCGACTGCTAATTAATGTGTAGTCAAAGCCAGTTAGGAGGGAAGGTAACATTCTATCTACCTACTGGAATATGATGTGACCTTCTCTCCTAGCTGGCTATGAGTGGCACCACATATGCACCAAGAGAGAAGAAAAGAGGAAGTTTTAACTTTGTTTAGGAGGACATTGTGCCTGATTCTTACAAGATTCTTGCCACTCTTGGGGAGTGGCAATGGCATATTGTTTATTTCAGAGGACTGTTGCTGTTTTGGAACTAGTACTGCTAGTCTACGTGCCCACTTGATTACCACCTGCTCAGTCTGTGTATATATATAAACATCACAAATCCCCAGTTTCTTAGTTCCCCTTTCTCTTAGGGCTTACGCACACTTACTGTGTGCTTTAAAACTCTGTGTCCGAATGCCCTTTTCTTTTGCTCCAGAGTTTTCCCCGTGAAAACTCTCTTTAAAGTTGAATTGGAGCAAACAGCAATTCAAGTTTCCTGTGGATTGCCATTTGCTCCAATTCAGCTTTAAAGAGTGGGCTTGGAAGGCATCAAGGAAAGTTAAGTGTGGATAAGTCCTCAGAAGAAAATTAACCATATAAAGCAGCAGTGGAACTTCCTAACTGTCAGGGAAGTGGGGAATGTGAAATATGCTCATCTTTTTCCCACATGGAGCAGGAATACTCTTGTCACAGTTACTAGTTTATCAGTGCTTCTAACTCTTCCACTCCAAAAGCTGGTTGAAGTGACTGCATACCTCCAGTCTCACAGAACATTGTTAATGACTACCTGCTTCACCTCTCCCTCCTCTGCAAACTGTCCCTGCTGGCTATATGTTCAAACACAACCCTTCCTGCAGAGACAAGCTAGATCCGCATTGTCTCCTCTGACATGCTACTTATGTGAATGGCCATAAAGATCACCATCGCTTCTGATGTGTTGCTGCAGGCTGAAGACCTAGAGATTACTCTTAACTGTGTAGGTGTGCACTCCCCAGGAAAGGAATGTTGTTGCATTAGCTTGAGAGCATTGGATAAATGCTACGGCCTAGGACCCTCGTACCTACGGGACCACCTCTCCCGGTATGCTCCACGGAGAGCCTCAAGGTCCATAAATAGCAACACCTTGGTGGTCCCGGGCCCTAAGGAAGTTAGATTGGCTTCAACCAGAGCCAGGGCCTTTTCAACTCTGGCTCCGGCCTGGTGGAGTTCCTGGTGGAACGCTCTGCCTCATGAGACCAGGGCCCTGCTGGATCTAATTTCTTTCCGCAGGGCCTGTAAGACAGAGTTGTTCCGCCTGGCCTTTGGCTTGGAGCCAATTTGATTCCCTCCCCCTCTTTCTTTTTACTTTCTCCTCCTGTGATGAGTCTGCATTTTAATATTTTAATGTTTCAATATTTTAATGTTGTATTTTAATCTTGTTTTTAAGTTGTATTCATTCAACTTGTTTTTATTATTGCTTGTTAGCCGCCCTGAGCCCAGGCTTGGCTGGGGAGGGCGGGGTATAAATAAAAATTGTTGTTGTTGTTATAAAATCTTAATAGAAGAGGCACACTTTTGCATTTGGGAAGAGAAACAATAGATTGGGATCCTAGAGGTGGCTGGCAAGAAACCTTGGGGAACTGCAACAGTTCCCCTGCAGCAATTGGCCGCACAATGACATTTTCCACCGGGAACTTCAGTGTTGAACAAGAAGCCCACTGGAATCTACACCTACAGTCAACTCCAAAGCTCACCTTGAATTGAAGCGCGTAATGCAAAGAGTGTTCCTCTGTGGGCATGGCTCAAACTGTACCCACAAAGGACTTTGTTTTTCTTTGGTCACCTGACCTCATTATAACCTCTGGTGATTGACAGGTAGGAAGTCCTCCCCACTCCCACCCCGTCCAATGTCCTGAGTAGGGTGGGATCAGGAAGATCAGGTTCTGTCCTACTGGCTTTAGGGTGAATGATGCCATTGTAACTACAATCCAGTAGTTGTAATCAAGACTCTACAAGGCAAAATTGTGTGTAATGTTTGCATTCGTATATAGATATAGAAATATCTACTTTTCAAAGGAAGGGCTGGAACTCTGTGGTACAGCATTTGTGTAGCATGGGAAATGCCCCAGACCCAATTCCCATCTTCTGCAGATTGGGCTGCAAAAGACATCTGTGTCTCTGACCATTTGAAGAGCTGCTGTCAGTCAGTGCAGACATCTCTGAGCCACATGGACCAATAGCCTGTGTTAGTGGCAAGGAAGATTCCTATGTTCCTAAATGAACATGATTCTGTAGAGTAATACACGTTTATTAAAAATGCAGTCCCCTTGCCTGGACAGCGTACATTACAACTTTTTTGGGGTGGGTGGGGAATGGGCATTCAAGTAAACAAAGGATAGATATGAGTAAACAAGTAAACCCCTATGGTTATAGTTATAATTTGCAGGTAGCCATCTGATATTATTTTGATTTTAAGCTGATTTTAAGCTGTATTTCAGTCTATTGCTGAATTTTATATCTTACTGTATTATATATTTTGATGTTAGCCACCCTGAGCCTGGTTCTGGCTGGGGAGGGCAGGATATATATAGGATCCTGAAACGAACTGAACTATCTCTAATCAGAAACGAACTACACAAGAAAAGATACCTACTAAACCAAACCAACAAAGATCTGCTCACTCTTCACCTCAAACTCTGTAACAAAATCCACCCTGCACTCTGGGACAAATGCAAACAACTAGCCGTCTGGAGAGCTGAAACGGAGACCTCACACAAGACAGACACACACACCAACAAACTCCACAAACTAGAGAAACGCCAGAAGCCCAGCCACCCTCCACAACAACCCATGAAACAAACAGTACATAACATATCAGACAGGATCCTCACCTCAACTGAAACCAAAGTACTCTCCAAAGGCTTCAACTTTGCAGTCGCCCCGAGACGCATCCCCACGGAAAACATCATATGCGGAGTCGAAGCTAGCCTAACCAAAATCAACCCAGATGAAGCCAATAAAATCAGACTTGAAGTCACCAACATCCTCTGCTCCAGCAAACCACCCAGAAGCAATTTACACAAAGAAGAACAGAAAGCACTCACCAACCTGAGGAAAGACAACAACATAATCATTCTCCCAGCAGACAAAGGTAATGCCACTGTTGTGATGAACACATCGGACTACCAAGCAAAACTATCAAATCTACTCCAAGACCCTACCTACCAACCTATAAAAACAGATCCCACCACCTATCTGGAAAAAACCACCAAATCCAAAATAAAAGCCTCTCCTATCAGTGAAGAAATCCAGCTAAGAATCATCCCCAGAGAAAAATCATCCAGATGCCCCAAACTCTACGGCCTCCCCAAGATACACAAAGAAGGAACACCACTCAGACCAATAGTCAGCTCCATAGGCTCACCTCTACAAAATCTCGCTAAATTTCTCGCCAAGCAACTTCAGCCCTATGCAGAATCCATCTCTTCACACGTTCCAAACTCCTTCCAGTTCATAGAAACAATAAAGAAGCAAAACCTACAACCCAATGACCTACTTGTGAGCTTCGATGTTGTATCTCTCTTCACACAAGTGCCCATTAATGAAGCCTTGACAGCCATTCAAAACAAATACAATCCCCCCGAATACATCTTGGACCTGACCAACCACTGCCTAACCAACACGTACTTCATCCACAATGGACAAAGATACAAACAGATAGAAGGAGCACCTATGGGATCACCCCTCTCACCGGTCATCGCTAACCTGTACATGGAACACTTTGAAACCAATGCTTTAGACAAGTCAGAACACAAACCCAAACTTTGGCTCAGATATGTTGACGACACCTTTGTAATTTGGCCACACGGGAAGGAAAAACTGGATAGCTTCCTCACACATCTCAACAGCCTACACCCCAAAATACAATTCACTATGGAAATAGAAGCCAACAACCAACTTCCCTTCCTTGACGTCCTAATCTACAAAAAACCTGATGGCTCCCTAGGACACACTATCTACCGGAAAAAAACACACACCAACCGCTACTTACATGCACAATCACACCACCACCCTGCACAAATAAACTCCGTAGCCAAGACTCTCATCTCCAGAACCAAACGCCTGGCTGACGAAGACCACTTGACAACTGAGTTACAGAATCTCTCAAATGTGTTAATTGCCAATGGATACCAGCAAAACAGGGTTACGAAGCTAATCCAAAAAGAAACACCCCCCAAAAACCAAGACACAGAAGAAAACAATGGCATGGCCCTCCTTCCTTATATCAAGGGCACTACAGATAAAATTAGCAAAATCCTCCATAAACACAATATCAAAACAGCCTTTTGCACCAACCAAAAAATAGCCAATATCCTCAGAAACCCCAAGGATAAAATCCAGTTGGAAAACCAAGGGGTCTATGAAATACCCTGCAAAGTCTGCCCAGCCACGTACATTGGACAAACAAACAGACGAATAAATGCACGTATCGCAGAACACAAGAATGCCGTCAAAAAAGAAGAAAAAACTTCCTCTCTTTTCCAACACATGAAAGAAACAGGACACGAAATTAATTTTGCAGATTCCAAATTGCTCTTTAACATGGAACATCACCACAAGAGAATAATCATGGAAGCCATCGAGATAGAGAAACACCCTCACAACATGAACAAGCGTGACGACACATCCCGCTTGCCAGACATCTGGAAATTAGCCCTCCCCACAAAATCTGACACCAGATCCAGAGGCACACAGAACGCCATCACCAATCAACCACACCAGACCCAAACCCAGACCCTCTCCACAGATAAATTACAGACACCATCCAGTAGCCAAACCATGGTGGCACCTCCGGATGCTGCACCCCCCCGCAACCCCTACACAGATCTGGCTGGCACAGGCCACAAAACCACAGCTCGCCCCTATACACGAAGCCAAGCCAGAGCACAACCAAATGCAGTACAGCCATCTTCTCAGAAAAACTCTTCACAAAGTTCAAGAGTTCAAGACACAAAGGCTTGAGCAACTAATCCACACCTAATGACCCACCTAAGTGGGATTCAGGATATCTCTCAAGAAATCACTCAAGATATCCCTCAAGTAATTAAGGAACAAAAGAAGAAAAGGCACACTAGCCTGGGAACCTCCTCTCTGCCCAGAACATTGGAGGCTATACACCACACCTTCAACAGTATTTATAGGAACTCAAACACTGAGATCCTGCTCTGTTCCAGTAACAAGAAGCCGAAAGCACCAGCCTGAAGATGACGAGTGAGACCTCGTCGAAACGTCGCCTAGACACCCCAACTTTTACACGGGAAGACACCCGAGGACACCAAAACCTGCATTCCTGTACCCGTGAAAATCTACGAAAGCATATATATATATATATATATATATATATATATATATATATATATTATTATTATTATTATTATTATTATTCTAGCTCTTTGTTTGGGACGGGGAACCAGGGATCCAGCCAAATGCACCACAGGAAAAAAGAGTTAGGGGTGGAGGATTTGAGCAGGGAGAGAAAGAGAGACACAAGTAGACATTCTCTCTTCTCTCCTAACACTAGCCTGCAGAGTTATCCAATGAAACTGAATGTTGGAAAATTCAGGACAGATGGCGGAAAGGACTTCTTAGTTAAACTCTGGGGTTTGCTTCCACAGGAAGTAGCGACGGCCACTTAAAAATTCAGGCTATCAATGGCAGCAAGGACAATGGCTATGTTCTGCCTCCACTGCTGGGAGCAGGTCGCATCTGAATTCTGGTTGCTGCAAATGGCAAGTAGAGAGAGTGGTGTCGGATCTGGTTGGCCTCTGTGAGAACAGGGTGCTGAATGAGATGGGCCTTTGGTCTGATCCAGCAGGGCTCTTCTTATGGACAGAAAGAATTTAAAAAGGCAGCAAGTGCATCAGTCTCCTTTAGTACACAGTCAAGAATACTTCAGTATTAAGGGTTTAAATTGAGGGCTATTCACAGTCTGGGGCTGTTGAGCTAGTTTATGCACGGAGGCAAGAAAACCTTTGTTCCACGATGCCCAGACTAGCCAGGGTTAATAGCAGTCAAGGAGATTGTATCCATGTCCGTGTTTTCTCAAAGTGACCTTGCAGCAGTCATAAGTCATATCTCAGGATGAGAGTTGCAGATAAGATCATGGCTGGCATGATGCCACCATCTCTGAAAAATGCAGCAAGCGTCAGGCAAAGCAAACCGGAGAAGGCAAAGGGGCCTTGATGCATGCTCAGAAAAGGAGGGATGCAGATCCCTTTCACGTGATGTCTTCTGCATGATACTGAAACCTCATTTAGGGGTAAGAGCACAGCATCTCTTCTATGAGTGTGTCCAAGGATGGGACAGGACAGTGGATCAGGAATTGGGCTAAGGAGGACACAGTTCCAGGATTTTTTCCATAGCAAGTTTGATGATTGTCAACTCTTAGAGCACTAGGACTGGATCAAAGAAGCAATTCAGTGAAACACCTTGTAAACTCATACAGGGAAATCTGGTAGAGAAAGATTGGACTCCACAGTGCCATCTGGTGTCACAGTGTTATATTGCATATACAACACATTTTGTTGTTGTTGTTTAGTCGTTTAGTCATGTCCGACTCTTCGTGACTCCATGGACAAGAGCACGCCAGGCACTCCTGTCTTCCACGGCCTCCCGCAGTTTGGTCAAACTCATGCTGGTAGCTTCGAGAACACTGTCCAACCATCTCGGCCACTCTTGTCCCCTTCTCCTTGTGCCCTCCATCTTTCCCAACGTCTTTTCCAGGGAGTCTTCTCTTTTCATGAGGTAGCCAAAGTACTGGAGCCTCAGCTTCACGATCTATCCTTCTAGTGAGCACTCAGAGCTGATTTCCTTAAGAATGGATAGGTTGGATCTTCTTGCAGTCCATGGGACTCTCAAGAGTCTCCTCCAGCACCATAATTCAAAAGCATCAATTCTTCGGCGATCAGCCTTCTTTATGGTCCAGCTCTCACTTCCATAAAACATTTATTCTCTACCAATCTAGCTGAGTCCTAGGGTAACTCTTTCTCCTGGCATGCAATTAAGGGGATAACAAAGTTTTCATGCTTTACCATTGTTTGTACAATTCAGCATAGAGAAAGTCAGAGAATGAAGAAAATAAATAATGAAACAGAAGCTGGGTACGTCTTTCCTTTTCTTTGATGAGGTTGCCACTTCATGCTAGCAGTTTATAGGCTAACACCTCTGGGCATGTGTAATTCAAATCTGAAGTGCATTTTAGCTGACTAAATATGTTTTATTGATGCTCCATGTGTTTTGACAAGCTGAACCCATACAGTCAGAAATAAGCACCACTGAATTTAGTGACACTGTGCGTGTTTTTGGATTGTCCTTGGGGCCCTGGCTCTGGCGGCTCTGGCAATGAGATTCCACACTCCAAAATTTACTGCTGCATCACTGGAAGAGAGATGGGAATAGCCTTGCTGTCATTCTCTCTGCTTCCGCTCTTTTAACAACCTAGTTTTAGCATCCTGTTCTGAGCACGCTACTTCCTAAACCACCTAGGTTGGAAAGCAACAAGTGCAGAGAAGTAGCTCATTCAGTCACAGCATTCTGCTGAGTCACTGTGTCAGGAGTGATTAAATGATTCAGCCCTATCTAGCTGCAATGGATGATATATGTTATTTGCAGATCTACAGATCATATTCAAGGAAAGATTATATTTTTGTGTCAACAAAGATAATTTAGGTATGTGAAATCAGGAACTCTTGGATCATGACTATACGATTTGTAAATTTGTCTTAGCAGAAGGCAGGAAATATAAATGGTGGTGATTATATGTAAGTTTATTAGTAGATTAGACACTCAAAGAGAAGATAAGGAAAGCAATTGCAACTTTAAAAAAATTCGTAAATATGCCTGAAGATGTTGATTAATGAATAGCTCAGGATATACAAAAGTCATTTGTTAGGTGTCAATTTATTATAGCTAAAACTGATTTTTAAATGGTTTTTTCAGTTATCACAGCAACTTCTTTTCTTTTCCCTTTTCTGGTTTTACACTGCTTGTGTTTACACTGACCTTTAGATTGTCATAATTTTGTGCTTTTTGTCTATGGCTGGTTTATAAGATGTTAATGTTTTTCTGATTCTGTTTTGTACCCACAATTCCTACCATGGTTTTCCTCGGGTAGGATGGGCGGAACCAAGTTTTCTCCAGGTTAACATTTGCTCCAATTTAGCACTAAAGAATGGGTTTTCACTGGAAAAGGAGCAGGGCACTGGGAAAATGGCTTGGATTAGTGCCTAGAAAGTGTGGGTCAAGTGGAAACTGCTTGGGGGGAGCCAGTGTGGTGTAGTGGTTAAGAGCGATAGTCTTGTAATCTGGGGAACCGGGTTCAAGTCTCCACTCCTCCACATGCAGCTGCTGGGTGACCTTGGGCTAGTCACACTTCTCTGAAGTCTCTCAGCCTCACTCACCTCACAGAGTGTTTGTTGTGGGGGAGGAAGGGAAAGGAGAATGTTAGCCACTTTGAGACTCCTTCGGGTAGTGATAAAGCGGGATATCAAATCCAAACTCTTCTTCTTCTTCTTCTTGGACCTGTGCTTCCTAGACAGCGGCGTAGCGTGGGTTGTCAGCACCCGGGGCAAGGAAAGTAATTTGCGCCCCCTAACCCGTGGATTTGTGCCCCCTAACCTGTGGATTTGCGCCCCCTAACCCATGGATTTGCCCTAACCCCAGATGTTGTGCCCGGTGCGGCCGGCCCCCCCTGCACCCCCCACGCTACGCCACTGTTCCTAGACACAGGACATGCAGAAGTGTGGATGAGACCTCAGTCAGTGGGTGGCATTGAAATGTAGCAAGCAAGCAAGCAAGCAAACCAGCAGAATTCAAAAGTAAAACTAGGCACAGCACAGAATTAAACTGCAATTTGCTCCCACAAGAGGTAGTGACAGCCACCGACATGATTGGCTTTGAAAGAGGATTAAGCAAAACCGTGGAGAATAATGTTCTAGCTCCACTGGCAGAGGTAGGGATCCTGGGAATTCTAAATGGAGAGAATAATGTTGCCCACTGTGAAAACAGAGTGCGGGGCTAGGCAGGCCTTTAGCCTGATCCACCATGGTCTCCTGTTCTTAAAAGGAGGGTGGATAGTAATTTATTTATTTATTTGTATCTGATGTGCCCACATTCAGTTTTCAGAAACTTGGTACCATCTCCAGATGTTTTTGTGCTATACCTCCAAGCAGTCATGCTGGCTGGTGCTGATAGGAATTGTAGTCCCAAATATTTGGAGGGCCCCAGGTTGGCAAAGGCTACTCTAACTGAACATTCACGAAGGCTGTTCTAACCAAAAGTTCCATTCCACTGACTGGCTGACCCTGGCTATTGAAGGAAATAGGTAAGAGTTCATTCCTTACCGTGAAAGCATGCCAAGCCATGAAATCATCTCATGTCACTAGCAAAAAATAGCATTAATAAGAAGCACCTGACTCTACCTTCTACAGTTAATCAATAACTCTTATCAAGCTGTTGCATAATAGTGAGGGATGCATGTGCCAGCTCTTTCGGCAATGTTAGTAAATTAACTTCAGCACATCTCCTAGTTAAGAAGGAAGGTGGCCCTGTGATGTTCATCTGATTTACTGCTATGAGTGCCACCTGCCTTTATTAAAACAATAAGAAGGAGGGCATCAAAACTAATTCAATTCCTTGTAAGGGCAGGTGTGTTAAGATAGCTTGTAGTTCTCAGGACTGCATTGCCTTGAACTCTTGTATTTATAAACAAGCAGCTTGCGATAAGGAAAAGAACACATCTTTCCAACGGCATTCCAGGACTGACCTTTGATTAGGCGGTTGGATTTCAAAGTGTACTGTATGTTGGATTTTCCCTGCCCCTCTCTGAACAACAAACGAGGTATTGGCGCCAGGAAAGACATGCCACTCTTGGTTGACAAACTGAGAAGCAGGGCATGTCCTACCATGCAGGTGGACCAGGTAGGTACCAAGCAGGGGCGACCCTGCCATCAGGGAGAATGAGGTGAACACTATAGATGCTTAGCAGGCCAAAGGCATTTTACCAAACTCTTATTTGGTGGGCCTTATGAGAAACGTATCATTGCAGTCCTGTAAAACAAACAAAACAAAAAAGCATACTGAGATTAGCACTTATCACAGACAGGCTTTGATTTCTGATTTGCAATTGCTTAAAACATGGGTAGTGAGAGCTCAGGCCCTGGTGCCAAATCCACCCCTCCAGGCCTCTCTGCCTGGCTCTGTCCTGGGAGCTTGTAGTCCAAGACTTCTGGAGGGCATCAGGTTCAGGATGGCTGCACTAATTCTTTCGTGGCATTTCCAACACCGATTCAGGCCACAAGGTGCCCAAGGTGTGTTTCTTGCTAGCTAACTTAACCACCATCTATATTTTAGATGGATTAACCACCATCTATATTTTAATTAGTCGGGAGACCAAGCCAACTGAATGATGCAATTCTCAAGAGTGGTGCAATCTTGCTGCTGCCCAAAACGTGTTGCTCCGAAGGTGTGATTGAACACGTTTAAGTCCATAAAACAACACGTTCCTGACAAAATCCAGGAAGTTTTTTGTTTTCCTTTCTCTCTCTCCTCAAAAGAAGGGCTGGAGGGTTAAACAGTCTTTCAAATTATCTGGAGGAAAGGGTGTTGCTCCTTTTCAACGGCAAATGATGAGCTTCTTTGTCTCTGCTTTGAACAGAGACAGCTAGAAGCACTGTAACCAAAAATGGTGCACATCTGCAAACAATAAAATATTGGATAGATGAAGTGGAAAATGCAGTAGAATGTGCCAGGGATCTCTGATTATATCTGTTTAGAACTGCATCCAGCACTGTTTTACCCAGAGTAGACCCACTGAGCAGCATCCAATGAAAGGGTTCCATTAGTGCAAGGACTTTTGACTACAAAATGGAACTTTTCCTTGTTTTCCCCTCCCCATCCCTAAATCTGTTCTGGCTCACCCTCCAACCCCTTTTGCAGAACAAATCTGGGGATAGGATGTGGGGAGGGGAAGTTCCATTGGTACAAATGGAAACCCTTGCCGTAACAGAACTACTTTGATGGATGGCATCTAGTTAAATTAATGGACCTAAGTGACTCAGCCATTAAATTCAATGAGTTGACTCTATGACTAACACTGGAAACAACCAATATTTTATTTTATTTTTAAATATATACATACTGCTTTTCTCCCGGGTATCAAGGCAGTGTACAACATAAGAGCAAATACATTAAAATTCCATTGAAAATACAATAAAACAGCATACAGGGAGCCACTGAGCAGGTAAGAGGGAGTTCTAGTAAATGCTTGAGCAAACAATTCCTTTTAATTGTTTTAACTTTTTTTAAAAAAAATCAAACTAGGGAAGTTTTTAATGACTGATGTTTTAATGTATTTTTAATATTTTAATATTAATATTTTAATATCCCCAAAGTGGCTGGGGAAACCCAGCCAGATGGGCAGGGTATAAACAAATTATTATTATTATTATTATTATTATTATTATTATTATTATTATTACCCAGTCCCCACAAGCATTCTAGTGACTATATTTTGTGTGTGCATTAGCTGAGGCTTCTGAACTGCCTTTAAGGGCCGCCCTACATTGAAAGTATTACAGTAGTAACAAGTATGTGTGTAACTGAGGCCAGTATGCTTTCCTCAGATTGGGTTGCACTGGTGAGCCAGTCTTAAGACCTTAAGATAAGCCTGCTGGATCATGCATCTAGCCCAGCATCCTGTTCTCATGGTGGACAGCCTGTGGGAAGCCCATAATCTTGAACTGAGCGCTACAGCACTCTCCCCAGCTGTGATTCCCAACAGCAGGCATTCAAAGGCATACTGCAGCTGACAATAGTGGTAGATCATAGCTTGCAGCCATTGAGAACCCTCTCCTCCATGAATTTGTCCAAACCTCTTTTGAAGCTGTCTATGTTGGTGGCCATTGCAGCCTCCTGTGGGGATGAAGTACATAGTTTAACTATGCACAGTGTGAAAGAAATACTTTCTTTTGACATTGACAGCCTTGGCTGTTAAAAAGCATCTCTAGTCACTGATGTCATTTGAATCACTTAACCTGATTGTATCCACTGTCCTACAATGTGTAGATCCTGTATGCTAAAATATGAGAAATATATTGGGCGATTGAGCTTGAACGGCTCTTCCAGTTTATTTCTCCATTCCCCCGAAGCAGCCAAGTGTCTGCAATCTTCAAAGTCAATATTAGTATTTAAGTTCTGGTTGGGACAGTGAACTGATGGGATACTTTGCCCTGAGTGCCCTCCTTATAGGGCATCAGTGGCAAAGTCCCACATGCAAAGCCAAGCAAGGTGCCAGGAGAAAACAGCAGCGATTTGGGTGATCTTTCACCCAGTTCCAGAAGAAAATGAGAGAAAGCTAGACAACATTTTCTGTTAAACTTAAGAGCTTTGCTGTCAAGACCCTGAAAAAAAGTATTGATAGATAGATAGATAGATAGATAGATAGATAGATAGATAGATAGATGATAGATAGTATTTATTCATTATATTTCTATTCCACCTTTCCTCCCAGGAGCCCAAGATGGTGCAGCTAGTTTTCCTCCTCCCCAGTTTATCCTCACAACAACCTTGCAGGGTAGGTTTGGCTGAGAGTGGGTGACTGGCCCAGGGTGAGTTCCATGACTGAGTAGGGATTTGAACACTGTCTCCAAGGTTTTAATCCAACACTCTAGTCCACCACTGTGCACAATAGTTTTTCATGGAAACTGAACTGTAGTGGACTGGAAACAGCACTGATTGCAATAAAATCAGGTTGAGGAAAGATAGTTTCTGGAGTGTTTTCTCAGAATAACTGTGGGAGAAGGACATCCTTGAGAATATTTGGTGATATGCCTCAATTTCTTTGCCTACAAATAGGGTTAATTTGGGTGTGCCATTTTTGCTAAGCCCTGGTTTGAAAATGAGCTTATTTTTTTCTTATGACAGATTAATCCTTGTACACAGGAAGTTGCCATATTGAGTCAGACCATGGATCAATCTAGCTCAGTATTTTGGATTGGCAGTGTTTCTGCAGGTTCTCAAAGGTCTTTCACAGTCCCATAGTGAGATGCGAGGAACAGAAGCTTGGAGTTTCTTCCTGCAAATAGTGTGTTCTCCCATTGGTTTTTTCCTCCCATTAGGATAACCTTTGCCTGTGTCCCACACCTGAAGCCAGGTGAGTGACTAGTAGGTGCTGCCAGCTCAAAACAGCCTCACAATTCAAACTGGAAGGTCCAGTGAGCCAGAGATTTCACCACCACCGAACCAAAGCGTCATTCCTCCAATGTACACTGAACTGGGAGCAAGTGGGACTTACTTCTGAGTAATCAGGATCGTGCTTCTCTCATGGTCCCCCTTCTACAATTTGTAACCTCCCCAACTGACCTAACTGACAGGTGAGCAGAGAGCACATTCTTGGACAATATGCAACCAAACGAGGCTTTTCAGAAAGGCCACCTTTGGGTGAACTCAACGCCCCAGGGCGCTTTGCCTTGTATGATTGGGAAAGCTCAGTCCTTATGTGGATATCAGATAGTGCTCTGGGAAAGACAGTCACAGGACAAAGTTCTGTCTAAAAAAAGAAAAAGAAACATGGTTGGATTCTCCATGCCACCCAATCTCAAATCACCTCTAAACACGAAGTCATTAAACTTAAGGTTAAAGATGTTGTGTCCCCCTGTCCTACGTCCCAAATGCAGCTGCTAGGTGTCTAGCAGACATGGAATCGTGGAAAGATTATCATTCTCTGCACTGTTCTTGGTCTGCAGTGTTATTCTTCCTGGCTGGGAAGTCAACGCTGGGCCACAATGGCCCCTGCAGCCAACGAGTTTCAAGTAAGGTTGCTTGCTGATTCCAAGCTTCTCGAGTGAAGCTCTTGGACAGCAGGGAGCTGATTAATGAACCCAAAGATTTCAATATACTTCTCTCTAACACCAACGCTCTTGGAAAGCTCTTGGTCAGCTGGGAAACAAGGCAGAGATGCCCAAATGCAAGGTGATGCACATTCAAGGTGATGGAGGAGGAGGAGGACTTCAAAGCACCACGCAGGACTTGCAAAGACCTTCCCTGAGGTGGTGAGGCTCATTTGACAACAGCAAGGAACTGAGTCTTTAATGTCAGTGGCCCAGTCCCCGAGAACACTCTGCCAATAGAAATTCAGCAGCCACCTTCTGTGCCAACTTTTAAACGTCTGCTGAAAATGTTTCTGTTCCATCAGGCTTATGCAGGCAAGTAAGACTATAATTAGCTGGTTTCTGATTTTAACATGCTTTTTAATGTAAGGTTTTATATATACTTGTTTTTAAGCTACCAGATTTTTTAAAAAACGAATAGTGGCACATAAATACTTGTATACATAAATAAACAACAAAGAGGCCTGTGTGGTGTTTTGGAGTGCTGCTTCTCAGCTGATGGTCACTGCTTCAAAGCCCCAAGCAGGACTCTTTGCAATGAACAAGGGGTTTGCAAAGCATCCAGCTTGGTTTTTCACAAGTCCCTTGGAAGATCAGCCAACTGCAGAGTTCCCCATGCATAACTCTATAGCACAGCTAATCTCAAGTCAGCACTAGTCAGCTGATAGGCCCTGGCTTCCAAGTTCTGCTTTCTGATGGGAGTTACTGTGCTCTGGAGTTCCCTGTGGGTGACTCAGTAGCGCAGCTGATCCCAGCAAACATTCCTTGCCAATGCACAGCCAGGAGTGCATTTTAAGGTTCCCAATTTTGCACTGGCAGCCACATCTACTGCTGCCCTTCACCTGACGTAACAGGAGGCGGCAGGTGTGGGGCAGGTGAGTGTCGTCTAGGGAAAACTGCCTCGTAGGCCCAATTCAAACCCATGCGGGGCCAAAGAAGGCCCGTAGGCCGTAGGTTCCCAACCCCCAATGTACACCCTCCTCAGCTCCTTGGAGGAAGGGAAGGACAAGAATGCAATAAATAATACTTTCATCCTGAGACACTAAAGGAAGTATAAGAGCCTGAGGCCAAAATCTGGTTATTTGCATTAGCTTGAGGCCACAGCCACCTCTTCCAGTAAACAGCCACCCTTCCGTATGGTAATTTGACGTCAGTGAAATTCCAATACCATTATTAGTAATTTATGTGTATTTGCTCTATAGACCATAGACATCAGATACAGTATAGTGGTACCTCTGGTCAAGAACTTAATTCGTTCTGCAGGTCCGTTCTTAAGTTGAAACCGTTCTTATCCTGAGGCACGCTTTCTCTAATGGCGCCTCCCGCTGCATGTGCACCTCTGGCATGCCACTTCCGCTCACATCCTGGGGCAAAGCTTGCAACCAGGAGCAGCTACTTCTGGGTCAGCGGAGCTCGTAACCAGAAGTGTTCGTAACCAGAGGTACCACTGTATAGGGTTATCATGGCAACCACAGCAGAGAGAAAAATATAATATACATGCACACAGAGTGTGCTACTGAAAAAAGGCATCTTACAAAGGCTGTGTGTACATCTTTATCTCGCCTGCCCCACACAGGCCAATTACCAGATGTCACCATGCTGGTGCACTGTGAGGTCCCTCTGGTTGTCAAGAATCCTGTGCTGCTGCCATTGGCATGGCCTTAGCCAGGAATTTTGGGGGGGGGCAATAGTTAAGTTTTCCTATTGTTTTACTTGATCTAGGGGGGCAGCTGCCCCTCCCCTCCCCCCGCCCCCTTGGCTATGCCCATGGCTGCCAATCAGCTGATCATGGGCGCTTCAGAGCACTGAGCAGGGTTCTTCGTAAGGAGCCAGGGGCTTGCAAACAGCCTTCAAGGATTGGCTGACTGAGGAGTTAGAACAGCTGATCCCATGGTGCTTTGCTTTCTGGTGGCATATATGCATTTTTAAAATGCAGACACCACCCCAGTTTATACATTTTTGTACCCATTACGTGGCTGGAGAACTGCATTATAAAAGTGCAAATTTCAAAAGATGGCTGCTTTTCGGTTCATATACTGTTCCAGAAAGTAAGTTTTGAGGTGAGGATTTCCAAAGGACAATCAGTTTCATCATAAGTTGCACCCCTCCGCCTCAGTCAGCTCTGGGGCTTAAATAGCTTTGCGGTTTTAAAAAAGTCATCTTTAATATCCACTGTACTAGTTAATCCGCACCCTTCTGAAAGCCTACCTGTCTTCTCTCTCTTCCCCATCTGTTTTTCTGGTGCGGGAGCAGGTCCTGCACCAGCAGTTGGCCAAGTCAAGCACTGGCCAAGCATCTCAGGGCACATCTCTGGCCTGATCCTGTCATACCACCATTTCCCATCCTCCAAGCTGAACCCCTGGATGTTTTCCAGTAAATCTAGCTAGCTAGCTAGCTAGCTAGCTAGCTATCATCTACCTATCACATATTTAACCTAGCTTTCCTACAAGGAGTTGAGTATGGCAAAAATTATGGGACGCAGGTGGCGCTGTGGGTAAAACCTCAGTGCCTAGGACTTGCCGATCGTGTGGTCGGCGGTTTGAATCCCCGTGGCGGGGTGAGCTCCCGTCTTTCGGTCCCAGCTCCTGCCCACCTAGCAGTTCGAAAGCACCCTTAAGTGCAAGTAGATAAATAGGTACCACTTTATAGCGGGAAGGTAAACGGCATTTCCGTGTGCTGTGCTGGTGCTGGCTTGCCAGAGCAGCTTTGTCACGCTGGCCACGTGACCCGGAAGTGTCTTCGGACAGCGCTGGCTCCCGGCCTCTTGAGTGAGATGAGCGCACAACCCTAGAGTCGGCCCGTATGGGCAGGGGTACCTTTACCTTTACCTTTATGGCAAAACTTGTTCCTCTCCCCATTTTTATCCTCACAACAACTCTGCGAGGTAGGCTAGGTCGAGACACTGTGTCTGGCCTAAGGTCCTCCTGTGAGCTTCATGGCAGAGTGGGGATTTGAACCCTGCTCTCCCAGGTTCTAATCCAACACTCTAACCACTACACTGCACTGACTTACAAATTTACTATGTTCATAGATCTAAAGTCTGGATGGGATTCCATAGATCAATGGGCTGGAGTATCTTAAGATGGTACCATGAATGGGAGCCAAACTTAGTTCCCATTCAAAAATGCCACCCCATGTCCATTGTGGGAGTATTGGGCGGAGGGCAGTGGAGAGTGGTACTGCTGCCAAAGCAGAAGTGGCAGAGTAGGCATGTAGAGTGAACCTTGTGCAGGTTGGGTGGTGCTGTTGAGAGGCTGCAAGCAGTGCCATGCCTAGACCTGCCCAAGTCTGGTGCTGACCCTGGTGTCTGTGTGTGTGGCCCAGTTGATCTCACTGCCCCTAGGGAAGGTGATCCTGCTGCTTTTCCTCACAGGGTGGGGTGGAGGGGCCCAGCCCAGCCAGTGAAAGAAGCAATAACTGCAGGTGGCACTCCACGTATTCTTAGTGCAACTATTCAGCAAACTTCTCATTAGCAGGACTGAACGGGCCAAGGCAGGGTGTGCTATGGAATGTACACTGTGGCAAGCATCAACCAGTACCCTCGCTCTGTGTTTTGTAATGAGTGCATAACCTACCAGCATTACAGGCAGCAGATTCTTAGAAGCATGTGGGGCTGGGCATGGGGAAGCAGCCCAACATCCTCTTCTCTAGGTATGCTGCAACTACCTCATAGCATAAATGGAATTTCCTCCACTGTGCAAACAGCATGGGACCAGGTGAAAGTTCTTGGCCATGATGTGATGAAATTCTTGTCGCTGATCTCACCCCTTCACTGCAGCTCCACAGTGCAACAGGAAGAATGTGGGCAGTGTTCACAATGGAAAGAAGTTCTCCGGACAAGCCGTTGCCTAGGCATAAAGGTATTTGAGATTTCAGCAAGTCAGCTGATTGCCTCTGTTTTGCAATTTTTGAAAGTGAGAGGGGAATGGAGGCTAAGTTTTTGTGATGCATAGAATGTTCTTATTATTTATTTATTTTTAATACTGCCCTTCATCCAAAGATCACACAGTGATTTACAATAAAAAAACACAAAAATACACACCATATTAAAAGAAAATAATATGATGGTGGTGACATTTATATCTCACCTTTTCTCACCTTCTCCCCCTCTCCAGTTTATGGGGTAGGTGAAGCTGAGCTACAGCAGCTGACCCTAGGTCACCTAGTGGGCTTCATGGCTGAGTGGGGATTTGAACCCTGGTCTCCCAGGTCATAGTCCAGAGTTTTATCTGCCTTGTAATTTACAAGTCCTATGGAGAACAGTTGAGAACAGGAATTTACAAGTCCTATGGAGTAAGTTTAGCTGAGTAAGTTTAGCCTAGAGAAGGGAAGATTGAGTACAGAGGGGGTGAAAATGGATTCACTTTGTATTTAAGGACAAACCTACAGACTTGCACTTTCCAAAACAAGATGTGAACCAAAATCCAGCCAACTTTCAGAGACATGTAGAAGTAGCCCAACGGTTATGCTTATTGAACTATGTGCACTGACAAGAGATTGTTAGATGATCTCATATACAAACTTTGCAGTATAGGAACCATTGCAAGGGTGTGGTATGCTAAAACTTGGGATAAAAACAGAATGAAAAAGATAAGCTGAACTAATTAGGAAAATATGGGAGAAATTAGAGATTATAAAATTAGTGGCAATGCTGAGTCCCTACAAAAGCATTGCAGAGGAAATGGGCAAGTGGGTCACAGTAGTAACATTTTTTAAAAAAGGTACTGGGCATAACAGATACAGGGCTAAATTATATGTTGCCATAAAGAACTTGTATGGAGGGAGAGGTGTTTGTATGTGTAAAAAACCTCTAACACTTGTGTGGCTGAAATGTAGCTGACGATACAAAAGGAGGAGTCACATATTTTGCTCCGCCTACATTTTTCCTCTGGCTCTGCCCCCCACTGGCACATAAATCCTGCCCTGGAAGGTTGCTCATGAGGGAGAGTGGCCTTTGGGCTGAAAAACATCCCCCATCACTGGTGCATGCCACCTGGCACCTATAGACAATTGGTGCATCTGAAATAAACATGTTAAGAATATTACGTGTATTGTTATGATCATGGTTTCTGGAGTGCCCTCTGTGCCCCACCCTCCAGATGCTAGATGGGTTTCAACTAGGAAAATAGCCTCTCCTGTGGTGCTGCCCTGACTCCAATGACTGGATGCTGGTGTGCAGTTTGTTAAGTGTTAGGTATCAGGCTAGGGCTTTTATTTGCCCAGGCTTTTAAAGACCAGTAAAAGAAAGAAAGAAAGAAACTCCAGTTTTACAGTATTTCTACTTCTGGAGCAACTTTCTTTTTAAAAAAAGAAAAGAAAAAGAAAAAGAAAGAATCCACTCTAACCTCTTGACTGTCATTTGTTTTCAAGTGATTTAAAGAAATTCCAGTGAGTTCAGTGGGACTTGCTCTCAGATCAGTTGTGTTCAGTAATCCCAGCACTGCACTGTTACTGCCCCTTTGGCTCTAGATAACAAAATCTACAAAATGGTCTTCTATGCCTTTGGCACCAGGGGAGTGTCAAGGCTACTTTTTATCCAGTTCTTTTTCATTCTAGGCTGTGTCCCCCAGCAACAGTTACTGTGTAGCTCCATTCATAAAAGTGCGTAAATGACTCGGCTGCTGCTGCTGCTGCTGACTCATGCTTATGAGAGAGTTTCCTAGCCCTGCCCACAAGGCCCTGAGCCCCGCCTCCTCTGGATGGGAGACTTGCCTGTAATATATTTAAACTGCAGCTGGAGAAGGGAGGGCGGGAGAGAAGCAGTTTCTCGAAACAGCCGGCTGGTTCATTCTCTTCTGGCTAGAGGGACACCTGTGACTGACAGGCCTTCCTTGAGATCCAGCAGACTTTTTCCAAGGTAAGATGACACTGGAAGGATGCCAAAAAGGTTTGCTAAGTTGACTGCCAGTCCGCATTGTAAGAAATAAGTGATTTAAAAAGAGGAAGGCACCAGATAACCAAGAATTCACCCTCGTTCATGCTAGGGGAATTTTTTTGGGGTATGAATCAGCCAAGCAGAAGGGAAGCATTCCTCTTGACAAATGGGAGCAGAGAAGTTTCTGCCTTTTAGAAAGCAGAAGGTGGTGTGGAACTGTGGGAAAATGCCCAGGGGACAGTCTCTCCACTGTATATTCAAAACTGAAGTGACCGGAATCAAAGGAGTGTCTGGCGGCATGTGACTTTGCATTCTTGGGACGCACCTGTCAGACTGGTATGGCTGGCAGAACTTTTTAACCCTCTTGCTTCAAAATAGCTGTGTGCAGGCGGAAAAATGCTTTTGTAAAAGGCTATTTGGGTCCTAATGAAATCACTGGTAGCAGAAATGCTATCGCTTACCTTTGCTGTAGGATTTCTAAGATACAGTTTCTTCAACTTGGAAGCATCTCCCTGACTCCAGTGGCCAAACGTGGGTGAGCCTGGCGTGGTTTGGCCAGAGAGAGGTCTCTCTGCTGAGTACGGTTATGTAATGTTATCACCACAGCGGGATATTGGTGCTGGCAGCGGGAATGTGGAATCTGCAGATCAGTTACAAAGGAGTGGAAAGATACCAGAGAGCAATTTCAAGGGATCAAAGGCCAATTTCACAACTCTGAAGTCATCCTGAATAATGAACTCAGGTTTATGTATTTAGCACACTTTTTCTCTGCTGGCAACTATGGCGTGCCATAAAATGAGGACAGAAAGGGCAATATTTCACATGCATTTTGCATTCAGACCGTGTTCTTAATGTACGGCAAGACTTGGCCCTCTTAAGATGTTTGCAGAGTGCTATATGCTACAGCTGAACAAAAGATAGAATTCTTTGTTCTGTTCAAGGCCGTATTTTGTTACCTTTCAAATAATCTGATCTCTTTTCTTAAGCCGCTCACCTCTTGCTAAGCTTATCTTTCTTCCATTAAGACCTGATGCCTCAGGAAACAAATTTCTTGAAGTTAGATGGCTGAATATGGCCGTTCTTCATTTCTCACAATGCACTCAATCTAGTGTCTCTCTAGGGTCACTGTGGGAAATTAAAAGGGTGTCTAAACCCAGTTGCCCAATGCTGTCTAGAGCTCTGCCAGTGCAGCTAGGTAAAGCCACAAGGACCCAGAAAACAGGACCCATTTAGTTCCGCATTGCCTGTACTGATTGGTGGAGTTTCAGACTGGGGACATTCCCAGCCCTACCTCAAGATGCCAGACTTTGAGCATGAGACCGTCTGCATCCAAAACAAATGTTCTGTCACTGAGCTATGGTCCTTCCCCAGGGCTGAGCTCAGGCACTGCAGACCTTGACTCCATCTCTAGCTTGAGCCCACTGTCCTTCACCAGAATACCCAGTGGGGATTGTAGATGTCCACCCCTTGTTATCTTGCTCACTGTATAAGGAACATAGGCAGCTGCCTTATATTGAGTCAGACCATTGATCTGTAGTGGCTCTCCAGAGTTTCAGGCAGGGTTTTGTCCTAGCCCTACCAAGAGATACCAGGGATTGAACCTGGGACCTTTTGCATGCAAAAGCTGCTGCTGTACCACTGAGCTATGAGTGCAGTCCTTCACTGAGGAACTCTGCTATTCCAAATGCTCCTCAATGCTCCCCTCTAATCCCCTTACTTAACCTCTTTTACCTTGAAACCATCATGGCCAAGCAATTGACTCGTGGGAACCTGGTATGTGACCTTGCAAAGTGGCAATAAGGCACTACATTGTCTGCTTGGGAACCTGCATGCCTCCAGTGATGAGAAATGAATATTCAGGAGCTAAAGGGCCAGGAGGGATAAGGCTGTTTGAGGTTAAGGTTGGCCTAGATAAGAGACCCTTCTTGAAGTGATATACACTCCTCCTCCCAGAGCAACTGCTGTTGACACAGGATTGAATTGTCAAATTTGTTAGTGTGTGCTTCTGATTACAAGGTGACAAGCAGTTAGAAGCTAAGCCATAGAGATAAGAGTGATGGGGCAACATGGAAGATTGCTGCGACCCTGTATTGTAGCATAATCTTACATAGGCAGCTGTCCTTGTGGGATGCATGTAGCTGATTAACAACCTGAAGCATGGGTGGGGAACTGGTGGCCCTCTAGATGTTGCTGTGGACTACAACACCCCTAACCCTTGACCATTGGCTATGTTGGCCAGGCTGATGCGAGTTGAGGTCCAACAGCACCTGGAGAGACACATTCCTTGTCCTTGACATAAGATGAACCTTGCTGAATCAGGCATAAATTGGGGAAGGACTGTAACTTAGTGGTAGAACATGTGCTTCCATGCTAAGGGCTCAGGTTCAATTTTTGGCACCTCCCAGTAGGGCTGGCAAAGACCGCTTCCTGAGAGCTATTGCCATGGATGAGGAACCCGTGGACCTCCAGATGTTATTGGACTCCTAGAAGCCCCAATGGTCAGGGATGATAGGAGTCCCTACATCTGGAGAGGAACAGCCTTCCTAGCCTTGTTGTGCACAATATTGAGCTTGGTGGACCAATAGTCCAGCTTGGCTTCCAAAAGCAGTTAGCCAGATGTCCCTGGAAAGTTGACACCCTCGGTATGAAGGCAACAGAGCCGTACTTGCCTCCAACTTCTGGAATCTGAAATGCAGAGAACGCCATCTTCTGAATATGGCAAATCTATTGTGGTTGACAGCCACTGATCAGTACCACCTCCATGCATTTGTTTAGTTTCTTTCTTTTAAGTCATCCTAGCCAGTGGCCTTTGCATCTTGTGGCAGTAAGTTCCACTAGTGAATTAGGCATTCTGTGGGGAAAGCACTGTCCTTTGTCTTCCCCAAACTCAGTTCACTCAATGGGTTTCATTGATCTCTGCTATTGTGTGTGTGTGTGTGTAAACTTTCAGTTGGATGGTTCTGGCAGAAAGCCTTAGGTCTGTGACTAAATCTGCCAATTAAGTTACATGTGACTAACAATAATCATTCTAACATAATGGATTAATATATTTCACCTGTCCCTTTTATGAAGATGAGTCAGACAAGGAAAGCACCCCAAGGAGAACATAGAAAGTGAATCATAGCTACAATATGCCTTCTGTGTATGTTCAGTCACAGTTCATACCACTCGAAGTTATTTGTTCTTCATCTCTTACACAGATTGAGGAAAAGGAACTAATCTTTATATGTAATGAAATATATGGATTTGAGCACAACAAACTGAGAAGCCTTGGGATATTTTCCTTACCCCAGACTCCTAAGGCTAAATTGGATGTGACCAGTGATTAAGATCTCTTGTGGCTTGTTTGGGTTTTTCTTAGAGAGAGTAGAGAAAAGGAAACCCCCTTGTGGCTGTTTTAAAGACTGGGGAAGTGGCTTCCCTTGCCCTTATCGAAATCACCTTCTCCTCCAAATTAGCTGTTAACTCTCAGGATGGGGCAGGCAGGCAAGGAATGGCTAAGATTGGGAAAAGGGCAGTGAAGGAAAGGGCTGAACCTCCTCTCCCAGCACTACTTCCCCAGTCTTCAAAGAAGCTATAGGAAACCAATGCGAAAGGTCCTAATTGAAGATCTCCTGTAGGCCTATTCAACCATTCACATGCACACACTCACAGAACTGCGTGGTGCTGGCCCCATTTCTCCTGTCACTTCCTTGTTGCCCATCCCCAGAATCCACCTCGTTGGGGGCTGAAGCATGCGATTAGGAGCCTCCTCTGCTTTTGCTAGTGTTTAAAACTTTTAAGAACTTGGGACCATTTTACTTGATGAATGATGGTGATGGTTTTGATTTATTCCCCGCCCTTCTGCCTGAGGTGCCAGGGCAAGTTGTAACAATTTGAAACCCGCCATTAAAAACAGTTTAAAATGAGTTAGTCACAAGAATAGGGCAGGTCCTAAAAATATAATTTCTCAGGGGCCAAAGGCCAGTGTAAAGAGGTGGGTCTTCATCATATGATGGAGACTGTATAGTGAAGGTGCCCAGCTCATCTGTGGGGAGGGATTTCCACAGAGAAAGCCCTCTCCAGGCCTCCAAACCCACCCTGAACTTCTGAGGAAGGTGGAACTACCAAGAGGTCCCCAAGAGGTCCCGTGGGGATTTCCATATGTGCCCACTTGACTGCTTCGGTCTGCAGTACTCCCACTTCTCCAAATGTGTCTTAATGTGCATTCTGCCCTCGCAATGAATTTTTAACATGACAGTATCTATGCTCTGACATGAGCTGCCTAGTGATGCCAGACAGTCGCTTTCATCGCCCACTAAAAACATTTTTGTCTAGGCAAGTCTATCCAGACATGATTTTGAAATTATGTATTCATGACTGCCGATTTTATCTACATTCGGAAATCTTTCTGTTATGTCTACCTGTTTTTAATGTTGCTTGATTTTATCAGCATTCTCTTATGAATATTTTTAATTAGTTTATAAAATAATACAGAGCATTTTACTTGGAGGGCTTTTTTTTCAATTAAGCAATCTATACATCTTGTTAAGGAAAAATAAAGAAAAAATGTATGCTTCATAAGAAGAGCCTGCTGGATCCGGCCAATGGCCCATCTAGTTCAGCATCCTGTTCTCACAGTGGCCAAACAGATGCCTGCGGACTCCAGCACAAGAGCACTGTCTACTCCTGTTGTTTCCAGCAACTGGTATTCCAGTGTGATCTAGAAGCTGGTTAATCAGGGTTCTAGTTTGTGAGTGTGGAAAGGCATGCTTTCATCTGCAGACGTTCAGTAGCTCATCTCCAAACTTCCCCTCATCTTGTGAAGGGCATAGTGCCTCAACAGGGCTTGTGTCACACACCTAGTTTAGAACTTGGCTTCATACAATTTTAAAGCAGTGGCTGTATTTTTCAGCCTGGTAGCCCTGAAGCCACATTCTGCCTCCAGGTTACAGTAATGCAATGACTTTGAGGAAGCCACATGCCAAGCCCAGGGCTACTTGCCAAACTTATGGGGAAATGTTATTGGAAAGTTGTCAAAGTTCTTTCTCCACTTGATGAGCATAGCAGAAGTGCCTGATTCAATGAGATGTGCTCTGGTGACTAGGCACCTCCAAAAAGAAGAGTTATTTCAAGAATTTCTCCCCCAGCTCACCCACTCCCTTCTCCATTCTTGAAGCTTTGAAGATTCTTTGTTTTCAACAACTCTGGAAAAGCAAAGAGAAGAAAACCAGGAGAACCTATAGCTTGAATTTGGTTGCGTTACTACCTTTGGGTTGACTTAAACATTGCTTGTAGTTGGAAGAATGACCTGCTTCTTGGCTGGTGGTGATGATGGTAGTTCCGCATAGAAGTGATATTGGGCATCGTATAAGCTCTAATTTCCCATGCAAATACAGTGGTACCTTGGGTTAAGTACTTAATTCGTTCCAGAGGTCTCTACTTAACCTGAAACTGTTCTAAACCTGAAGCACCACTTTAGCTAATGGGGCCTCCTGCTGCTGCCGCGCCGCCGGAGCACAAGTTCGGTTCTCATCCTGAATTTCAGTTTTTAACCTGAAGCACTATTTCTGGGTTAGCGGAGTCTGTAACCTGAAGCCTATGTAACCTGAAGCGTATGTAACCCGAGGTACCACTGTAGAATTGCATGAGGGAGTTTGGGGTTGAGACCTTCCTAGCTCCCCCCCCCCCCAGTGTTACTGTCCTTGTGGTATAGGATCTGCACTGTAGACCCTACTCTACTCATGTCAATGTGTAGATGAGGATTCTAAATTGCTCAGGATTCTCAGCGGTTCTTCAGAAGTTCTTCCTCTGACAATGAGGAACTGCAGGTTGCTGGGGTGTCACAGGCCTCCTAAAAAGCACTTGAATCTCACCTTTCGGAGTGGGGAGAAAGACCCAAGATGCAAATTCAAAAACTGGAGTGGACATAGCATGCAGAATTCTTCCATTTTAAAAACTTGGTTGCTGGTGGTACTTCTTTCTGCTCTTGCATGCACATAAGTAGTTTTCCACCATTATCAGGGTGGTGGGAGAGGACAATGTTCTGGTGATAACAAATATTTGCTTGGCTTTATTGTTGCAGACTGACTTGGAGGACCTCAAACTTTGCTGGTGGAGATTGAGCAAGCGCCCAACCATGCTGCATGCACATCTGGAGCAGAGCAGTGCCAAGCCTCTTCCTGTAGTGATCATAGGTAAATATACACTCTGGGGAGTAATCTACATTGGCCAGGGCTCGTTATCTCGCCAGGCCACCATGTGCTCAGCAGCCTCAAGCTGCAGTTCCAAGAGCTATAATTAAAGCAAGAAGTGTCCTGGTATCCCCCCTCCCTTTTTGCTGCCAACACAAGCTTGCTTACTGGAAACAAATGGGGTTGCAGTTCTTTGCATGCAACGGGAATTCGCCGGGACACTCCCCCCCCCTACAGGGACACAGATTGTGGGAAACAGAAGAGTTATATAAAAATGCAAAGGTTTTACCCCCAAAGAGAAACGTCAACAACATCCAGATTAGGACAATCCTTTTATTAAGCAAACCAAAATGTTATGAAAGCGCATGCAGAGTTTTGAGATCTCCAGATCCCTTGATCACAATAAGGGGATGGGAATTGGCTGATACTGGAGCCACAGGGGGGATTTGCATTTAGGCAACAGCCTTAAGACTGAATGTTAGAGGAGAGAGTGGAGGCATTCAGATGAGGCTTTGCTGAGTGCTTTGAGGTCTCATGAGGGACTGCTGACAAGGAGAGGCAAATAATAGTTGAACCTTCATATTTTTGGAAATATAAAATCCAGATGTCTCCATTGTTAGTCACGGGAGTGGGGGGAAAATTTGGGTTGGTTCCATTTTAATGTGAGCCCACCTAATTTTCACTTCCCAAAACTATATGTGAAGCAAAACACAGCTGTTCTTTGAAATTCACACTTCTCCAAATTTTGCAATACAGCTCCCCAATTTACAAACATTTTATGCACAAAAATGTGTATATGAGGAGGAAGTCTGACAAAAATGCATATATTTCTGAAGATGGCATGAAAATTGTATTATAACTGGTGAAACTGATTGCAATAAAGAGGAAAATTATGTGCAAAAGTATGCATATTAGGAGAAATGCACACTAAAATGCTGCCATGTATTTTGTGAGGACCTAAAAATATACCGGTATATATGCTGGTGTGGAAATGTGACAACAGAATTTAAGATTGGAAAACAGCAACTGAGAGAAACAGAAATTGACAGTTTTGTCCATCCCTATGAAAAACAAAGATTCCTCAGTAGCGACAGAGAAATTAGGTGGATTTTATATTAAGGAAGCATTATGTAGGAAAACTGTTTGCTGCTCATTAGTGCTACAATTACTAAGACAGGGGTGGGTGGTCTGACTTGGTCTAAGCTTCCCTTATTCCACCTCTGTTGCTCAAATACTTCACCACCCTTCTCATTTTAATTGTATGAGCAAGCTCAGGAGTAGCCAAGGTGGTGTCTTCCAGATGTTTTGAGCCACAGCTGCCACCATCCTCAGTCAAAATGGCCAATAGCCATGGATTATGGGAGTTGTAGTCCCTAACATATGAAGGGCACCACACTGCTGCCCTGAGCCAGGCTGTAAATATTCTTTTCCCTGCACAGAAGGCAGAGAGGGAACTTCGAGTATTTCAGCCCACTGGTTCTTGACTGCAGCCTAATTGCCTGCTTACCTCCCCTCCTTTCCTTTTCTCCCTCTCCGCTTTCAGCAGTTTAAAAAGCTTGCCAGCCCTTATCTGTGAGCATCTAGCTGCTGGCTGTTCAGAGGTTTGTTTGTTTTTGTTTTGCAAAGAGGAGCTTTACATAATCTGTACTATGCAGGCTCAACTTCAGATGAGAAGCAGGCACTTACAGTAAATGCAGTGGGTTTTGGCCATCAACTTTACTGGACCAAATTGGCCATAAATGTTCTTTGCAGACAAAGATGTACCAGTGTGGGCTCAGAAGTTTCAGCTGGTCACCTGAGCACCCCACAGGCTTTGGATAGCATGGAGGTGGATGGCGTCCCTGCGAATATTAAGTGTCTGTGCCTGAGACCTTCTTTGGTTGATGCTAAGCAGAGAGGGGAGAGGGAGCACTTTAAATATAGCTCCTTGAGAAATCTCTCCTCCCAGCTGGCTTTTACAATGTGGTGACTGTGCCAAATGGCATAGGGATACTAATGCTCTGATAGGTTGCTGTGTCACCCTAACCAGCTTTCTTGCATTATGCAGCTGTTGGTTTGGACACATTCTAGTGAGGAACCGAGCTTCAAAAAGTGGCAGATGGTTAGACAAAGGCCCTGTAAAATATTAATCCAGCTCAGAAGGAGGCTGGGAGACTGAACCCTGTGGAAACTCTGCCTGAAATAGTTATTGGTTTCCAAGGCTGGCTGAAGATGTTGTTACTTTTGTTCTAAATTCATTAGGTGCCCAACAGCTGTTGCTCCTTAGGCGCCGTGGAGGAAAAAATTAAAAGCAGGATAAAAATGGCAGAACCTGACAATGTGCAGCATGAAGGCAGCATTGAACAAATGCAAAAATGAAGCTTGAAAACATCACAAGCAGCAAAACCAATTTTAAAATGCTGGCGACTAAAAACACATTTTTTAAAAAAACACAGCATAGATTATATTTGGTTTTCAGCACCAGCCTTAGCCTTTCAAAGATTTTGCAGTAGCAAACATTTGACAGCAGAATCCAGAGTGTGATAATTGTTGGGAATTAATTGGAGTGTACTTCATGACTTACGTAGTTTTATGAAAGTGGCTATCTTAGGAATATATGAGACTTAATCTGTTGGACAAAAAGCACAGTTGTCAAACAGTAGATAACCAGCAAGCAGGAGTGCTTGCTGGGTGGGGTGGAGCTGCCATCGCAATTTCCCATCAGGTGGACTGTTTCTTGCACCTCCCTGTCATCTCACCCCTTCCTCTTCCGGTAAGCAACAGCAACCCTTCTGCAGGAAAGCTGCTGTTGCGGCACTATACCACCTGCCATACCACATTGGATAACAGGGGCTGGCAGGTGGCAAACTATGTGTGATCAATTTCTGGAACCCTGTGACTTAGAGGGAGAACATTTGATGCTTTGCCTCCAGCAGCAGAATGTCTTGGGCCTGTTTGATGAGCAGAAGAACCTTCCCAAGACCTGGGACCTGAGCCTCCATCTCTGGATAACACACTGTGCCTTATGGAGCCATCTAATTTCTCTTTCAGGAAATGGCCCTTCGGGGATCTGCTTATCCTACCTACTGTCTGGTAACATTCCCTATGTCCGAAGGAACCCTGTTCATCCGAATCCCATTCTGCAAAGGAAACTGGAAGAGACACCTGAGGTTTCCATCTTAGACCAGGTTGGTACAGCTCCCAGCTCCCTTGGTTCATCCTTCAACAGAGGGAATTAGGGCTCTAAAATGATTCTCTACTTTAGAGCTAGTGAAGCATGGCCTTGTTAGGGGCAGCCTTGTATATTAAAGCAATCGCCCGGTAGGCACGAATGAGGCACCCACCTCCCCTATGTCAGGTGTGAGATGACTAAAGACTCGGCTCGGCCAAAGCAAGGGTTGTAGGCACCATCAATCAGCTTATTGGTGGTACCAGTACTTTGTGAGATAGTCCTTTGCAAGAAGCAGCCTTTGGCTAATTGCCGGGCCTTGCCGAGGTGCATGGTGCTTATGCAAGTCCTGACAATTGTCTGATCACCCACGTGGCAAAAATGGCTTGTCTCATGCCACTGTGCTGTCAAGTGATGGAAAGGTGGATGGGGTAGCCCACCTGTCAGACGTGGCCTATGAGGTGTTTATGTGTGAAGGAGATAAGGACCTCTGTTCCATATCCATGCATTAAATAGTGTATCTAGGGTATAAGGAGTGCCACTTAGAATAAACAGGAAAGGGATTGTATATTCATCTAGCATTCATTCATTCATGGCCCACTTTTTTCTCCAAGGTGCTCCAGGTAGTACACATGGTTCTCCCCCTCATCATTTAACCCCTGCAACAACCCTGTGAGGTACTCAGGCTGAAAGGCAATGACTGGCCCAAGGTCACTGAGTGAGCTTCATGCTAAGTGGGGATTTGAACCCTGGTCTCCCAGGTCCTAGTCTGACACTCTAACCACTATGCCCCACTGGGTCTCGAGATGACTGCCCACAACTAGGCCTTCTGAATCCAGAATTTGTGATGATTAAAATATTGTGTTGCTCAAGAGTTCTCTCTTTCCCTCCAGGATATTGAGTACCTATCTGAAGGTCTGGAAGGGCGATCCTCCAGCCCAGTTGCTCTCCTTTTTGATGCCCTGATGCGTCCGGATACTGATTTTGGTGGGACTGCAGATTCAGTCCTTGCTTGGGCACATCAACCTCACAGAGCCATTCCTCATCTGGTTCTTGGCAAAAACCTTCCTGGAGGAGCCTGGCATGTAAGTGCAATTCTGTATATTGGATCCTTTAAAACACTGGCAACAGTTTGTTGACCCATCTTAAAAGTGGTTGGTTCCTTAAGGCTCAACCCAAGCTGATCTTTTCATCCATGAGGGATGACCCATCACAGGAGTGAAGAAGCTTTTACAACCCAAGGGCCACATTACCTTGTAGAGAACCTTCCAGGGACCACATGTCTGTAGGGTGTGGGATCACAGGCAAAAGTGGGCAGGGCAGTGGGCATGGGTCTTACCTTTGAATGATAGGGTAATTTTCAGCCACACAAAGTCAGAGAGCTATACCCACAGCTCTCTATCCCCAGCAAGCAAGCGACATTACCACACTTTCAGGCAAAAGCTTTCGGGGGTGTGTGTGTGTGTGTGTGAAGTAGGCTTGGTGAGAAGGCCTGGCTTGGGAAGAATCACAAGAGCCTGAGAGGGTGTATTTGGCCCCTGAGTTTGAGGTTCACCACCCCTGGCCCACTGCAATTTGCAAGATGGCTAGACTTTTTCAGTTCAAGGTTGAAATATGTCAACTAACTATGGAGTTATGGGATGTGCTTGAACTGCAATTTATCTGAGCAAGTTCTGAGCTGTTTATATGTATTCCTGCTCTATCAGTGAACTCCAGCAGGAAGAAATAATGGTAGAAAGCATGTGCTGGATTTGCTAGACGTAAGCCAATTTAGTCCCTGTGGCAGGTTTCTAGATGTTTTGGACCACAGTTCCCATCAGCCCAGGCCAACACAGCCATGTGGGTTAGGATTGTTGGTAGTTGAAGTACAAACATGTGGTGGACACTCTGTTGATGAAGGCTACTCTGTGGCTCTGCATATTTATGACAAGCCAAAGGAAGACTGAACATTCCACTTAATCTCTTGCAACACCCACATTTATTATTAGAATAGGCAAAGGAATTAGAGGGGTGGCCAGAGACCCCATGAGACTTGCTACACTGCAGTGCAGTTTTCATCCACCTCCAGCCATAATTCATTGATTTATGTGCTATCTTCATTCTTTTTTTAGTCTATCGAGGGATCCATGTTCACACTGAGCCAGGGAGACTGGATGGGGCTTCCTGACCTGCAGTTCAAAGACTGGTTGAGTAAGAAGAAAAGGTACGCTTGCTCTTGGATGAAAATAATCAAATGAGAAGCTTTCCTTATTATTTCTTGCATTTATATCTCACCTTTGCTCCAAGGTGCTCATAGTTCTCCCTCCCCCAATTTATGACAGCCCTGTGAGGTAGGCTAAGCTGAGAGACTGCCCCAGGCTGACCTAGTGAGCTTTGTGGCTGAGTGGGGATTCGAACTCTGATCTCCCAGATGCTAGTCCCACACTCTAACCATTGCCTCACAGTGGCGCTGTACATAGTAGGCCCAGTAGATCCAAGGCATCGTGTTACCTGTCCTATTATGACCATCCATGATCAAAGAACCTCTTGACTGCACAAAAGCAAATAAATGCATGTAAAAAAGTCCTCCTTGTTGCAGTCTAGTCACTGTGAAGGAATTTTTTCAAATGCCTTATTTGGGATGTCTTGCGGGAGGCACTATTCGGCTGGTATGGGGAGGAAAGGTGGCTTTGCCTCTGCCTAGCGTTTTGCTTGTAATCCACCCAAAGCCCTCTGGGTAAAACTGATTAACTGTAAATGGGATGTTCCACCTCAGTTCTGCAGGTGCAGACTGAGTCAACAAGCAGTCAGTTGAGTGTACAAGCCCAAACACAAAAGATAAGTAGAACAAAGATGCAAAAGGAACTACTGTAACCTTGAATACAACCCACAGAATCTGATAACTGGGCGTTCTTTTCTGTGGGCTGTAGTTATCATGAATTCTTTTCTGTGGGCTGTAGTTATCATGAATTCTTTTCTGTGGGCTGTAGTTATTATGAATTGGGCACCTTGCAGTGAACTCCACTGAAGCTGGCTGTATTTTGAAGTAGAAGCGTAGGCAGCTGACTTATACCACGTCAGAGCAAAGGTACCCCTAGTTCAATGCTGCCTACACCAGTGTTCTTCAGCCTTGGTACCCAAATGTTGCCCCATCATCCCTTGTTGGCTAAGGGTCATAGACCAGCATGCTCCAACCTTGAGGCTCAAGACATTGTTGGACTACAATCCCCATAATCCCCAGCCAGAATAGTCAGTGATCAGGGATGATGGGGGTTATAGTCCAGTGATAATTAATGATCCAATGTGGAAGGTAGGCTGCTTTAAAAGTTAAAATGTGTACCTTGAATTTGCCTCAATGACACCTTGGTGAGCAATGCAAGGTAGTGAAGATTAGCCTGAATAAGTTGCCATAGGAAATGTGTTCCTTGATCATCTGTCTGTACTGATAGTCATATTCTTGTTACAGGGGCTTCAGAAATAACAGGGCGACTGCAGGAGACATAGTCCAGTATTATCAGTACTATGTGGCAAAGAAAGGGTTAAAGAAAAACTTTCGCTGTGGAACTCTTGTGACGTCTGTAAAGAAACTGAGTGTGGATGTAGACTCCTGCTACAACAGTCAAAATCCACAAACCAACCCCCAGGTAGACAGTGGGAGCCTCTTCCAGGTTGATGGGTTTCTCACGACGGTCAGTGGTACACAGCCCTTCTCTGTGTATGCGGAAAATGTGGTTTTGGCCACAGGGACATACGACAGCCCATCCCGCTTAGGGGTGAAAGGAGAGCACCTTCCATTTGTCCACCACACGCTCTCCGCCCTTGAAGAAGCTGTAAAGAACAAGGAGATTGGCATGATGTCTGACCCGATCCTGATTGTTGGCGCTGGGCTCACTGCGGCAGACGCCATCCTCTTTGCTCACCATTGCAACATCCCAGTGATCCACGCCTTCCGCAGAAGGGTCAACGACCCAGCCCTCATCTTCAACCAGCTCCCTAAGACAATGTATCCCGAGTACCACAAAGTCCACCAGATGATGAAAGAGCAGGCCATCCCTTACCCGGGGCCATATGAATGCTATGTCAGCCTTCCTGAGCACCACATTGTCACCTTCACAGAGGACAGGAAATGCATCTTTTGCGATAAGAGCGGCCGCCAGAAAATACACAACATCTCCATGGCTTTTGTCCTCATCGGCTCCAACCCTAACCTAACCTACCTGCCCAACAACGGTGTGGACTTGGCAGTGGACTGTGAGCAGCCGGTCAGCTCCAAGAGGAACCCCATCGATGTTGATCCCTTTACCTATGAGTCTGTCCACGAGAAGGGACTCTATGCTATGGGACCATTAGCTGGGGACAATTTTGTGCGGTTTGTGCAAGGCGGTGCTTTGGCGGTGGCCAGCTCTCTGCTGAAGAAGGCCCACCCCAACCCCCCATAACACTTGCGGACATTCCCCTTAGAGAAAGACCCATGTCAGCCTTTGAGAAGAGGGGGACTGAACACATGCAAGTCTACCAGATATGAAATCTCTCTATTGTAGCATTCGGTAGGTCTGCTCTGTAAGGCCAGGTCGCAGATTCAAGACAATGTGCTTGCGGGACGTTCGCTTCTCAAGCTGCCACATGCCCAACCTTTTCTCCCTGCTTTACAAGTTGGGGAGGCAGCTCTATGCAGGCTTTGGCACACAAGAAGTGGAAAGGTGCTGGAGCAACTGCTGGTTTCTGAATACTCAGAGTGAAATTGGCAACAGGGTCTTCTCCGAATGTAGATCAGTGTTCGCATTTATTATGAAGATTTCTCTAATCTTCACTGTCCCATTAAAAAATACCATTCTGAACAGCTGTGAAATAGAAAGCATCACTCGAAAAGGGTGTGTGACTTGGATCCAAAGTTGCACAAAGCTGTAAAATTATTTTTATTTTTTTTAAAGCCAGGCAGCGCCTGCGGGTCTCAAACCGCTGGAAGCGATTAGGGGATCTAAGCAATGCTTTGGTTGATGGAACCGCTGGGCTGAGCTAGCTGCTTTATTTATTTATTTTGATACACTAATGGTGCCACTGGGTTTTTCTTGGGCCCATTTGGCAGTAGCCCCTTATTCCCCCAAAGTCCCACAAACTTTGGGGGGATCCTCTAGAGTACATTTTCAGGAGTGTAAGAAGGTTCTGCAGCTAATTGGCAAGTTCCTAAAGGCTCTAAGGACATAACCTGCTTTTGTGGGTTTTCTAAGGGCATCCTGATGTTGAATATTGTGTTGTAGCCCAGCCTTCTCCAACCTGGTTCTTTCCAGATGTTCTGGACTGCAACTCCCATCAGCCAAAGCAGCACAGCCATGCTGTCTGGGGCTGATGGGAGCTGTAGTCCAAAATACCAGTAGAGCACTAGTTGGCAAAGGCTTCTGTACCTGCTGCCCACTGCTCTCCTGCTCTCCTTTAGAGGTGTGGATTTTGAGTAGCCTAGCTAAGCAATCGTGGATGCAACAGCTGAAATCTCAGGAAATCCTTCAACACCCCCTTGTTGACTTTAGGTCTACATGCTGAATTTTATAAACTTAAATTTTGCTGGTTTATAAGCAAAAGGTTTTTCAAAAAGATTTTAAAAGATTTTATATATATATATGAGGAGTATTTTTTGTATACTGTTTTTAAATAAAAATATTTTGGCGTTTTACAAGTGTGTAGTCTCTCCACCCTTAAGCAAAGTTATTGACCCAAATGTGTTCTGTTTAATGGGGATGTATGTAGATTATTCATTGCCAAGGTCAGTGCCTAGCTGGGACACAGAGTACCCAGTTAGCAACATTTTCAACCAGGGAAAGCCAGCTGTAATTTCTGTTTTGATGCACTTGGGTGGCTTAAATAAGTATCTAGGGCTCACATCTCTTTTTATCAGGTAAGATCTGCAGAGCAAACTATTTGTGCCTAAGTTCCTGAATTGCTCCTTTAGCACAGCCAACCTTGGACAGGTTTATCCTTAAATAACACCCCTGAACTTGTGTTAACTTCTGAGTTTACACATTTGAGTGGAGGAAGAGAAGCTATAGTGAGCTGGAAGTCAACCAACCCATGCAAGCTCTTGACCTCATGAATCTCCTTCAGCCATATAGAAGAGGGAAGTGAAACAGAAAATCTGAGCAGATTTGACCACCAGGCTAGAGGTCGAATGGACTGCCTGGTGGTTGGATCTCTGACTCAGTTGCCAAAGTTTAACACAGAGAGAGAAAGAGACTTGGCTTGGCTGTGTTTTCTGTCTGACTTACTGTGCATGCTTTAACTTGTGTAATTTTTTGCATGCACTTTAGGGTGCTGGTTTGCTGAGTTCAGTCCCAGCTACAAACGCTTGAGGAATTAGATACAGTTGTACCTTGGGTTACAGACGCTTCGGGTTACAAACTCTGCTAACCAGGAAGTGGTTGCTCCAGGTTAAGAACTTGGCCCCAGGATAAGAATGAAAATTGCGCGCCAGTGGCAGTGGGAGGCCCCATTAGCGAAAGCACACCTCGGGTTAAGACCCGTTTCAGGTTAAGAACGGACCTCTGGAACGAATTAAGTTCTTAACCCGAGGTACCACTGTATTTGTATGATGCCAAATTATCAAATTAGGAGGAAGCTTCCATCCTGTCTTCACCAGATGACCTGGCCAGGATGGAGGTAGGGGGAGCTGGTCAAGTCAGACTCTGCTCCTCCACCTCCTGAGACCAAGGATAGAAAGAAAAAAAAAGCATTGGCAGAGCCAGCTGGGCTGGAGTCTGAGGGAGATTCAGAAGGTTGGATATAGGTCCTGTCACCAGCATGAACAGATCACCTCACTGCCTGAAGTACCACTTGCTTGCAAGCAGTCTTCTCACTTGAGGTGAGAACTGGTGTCCCCCTTTTCTTTGAAAGCAGAGTGGGAGGGGCGTGCTGGGACAGTGTATTTCCTTAGCCATGTATCCTAGAACTCAGCTTATGAACCATTGAACCACATATCCTGCACTTGGAACTGATGCTGAGAAGATGGGTTGATTTTATCTGCAAAGGATTTGGGGATTTCCCAAGCTGAGAGTAATAATCTTTCATCCAAGAAGGGAGCCAGGGCAGGAACTACTTTCAGGTGCAGTTTGGAGATCACGGAGTGAAAATGGTTAAACCAAACTAGTTCATTCCAAGCAGTGACCCAGGCCAGAGCATGTAAAAATGACACTGGCTGGACATTGGCAGACTCATCCATCCCTAATCTCAGCAAGCCACTTCACACAGCGCAGCTTGTATAATGGCTCCACAGCTGCACTCACAGGCTTGGGAAGCAAGGTGGTTGCTAGTAGGTGGAATTTCTTGCTGCGGGGCTTTGTGCTGACCTCTGCTTTCCTGGGCAACTCTATGTATGATCCGCTCCAAGCACCGTCTCTTGGCCCCCACCCAACTTCCAGGATTTCTGAAAGTGAAAGTTGATACATTTAGCGTCCTGCAAGGGTCAGGCATTCCACAAAACTATGGAACTATTTATTGGGACACATTACTCCAGGTGGGGTCTGACCAAGGCAGAATAGAGTGGGACTGTGACTTCGCCTTGACTGGGATACTAGATTTCTGTTGCCACAGCCTAGAATAACGTTAGCTTTTTTTGCTGCAGCTGCATCACACTGTTGACTCATGCTAAGCTTATGGTCTACTAAGACCCATAGATCCTTTTCACTTGTACTACTGGCAAGTGAGATGTCCCTCATCTTAAATTTGTGCAGCTGGTTCTTCCTGCCTAAGTGTAGAATCTTACATGTGTCCCTATTGAAACTCATTCGTTTTTGCCCAGTTCTCTTACCTGTCAAGATCATCTTGAATCCCAATTCAACTCCTTCAAACAGAGGGCCATCCTCTGTAAAACAGGACACTTGGCAACCCTGACCTCAAGCTAAGTGCAAAACCATAGCCCTGATTTGTTCTGAAACTAGACAAATACGGTACCTTTTCTCTTTATACTAGCCTATCTCCATTCCAGGAGCCACAGTGAAGTTCATGAACTGTAAATTTCCATCGTTGCACCACATTGGCTTCCCAACTGCCTGCGCCTAAAAAAAGAAATAAGAATAAATAACTGGGCTGTAGGCCTTTGCTAAAAATAGATGCTTTGGCCAACTCTCAAATTCCTGCATCAGCAAGGACTGTAAACCAGTGTGTCTAAATGAGTGGGGTGGGGATATGGGGTATTTATGGAGATGACACTTGCTGATTCCCCCTCTGCCATTCAAGCCCTTGAAGCTGAGCGTCATCCCCTCTTCATACAGAACATTCCAGCCTGAGCGATCAAGTCACAGCTAGGTGGGCAGCCGCAGATCAGCAGAAGCAGACCTGTGCATAGTTGCAGTGAGGCTACGGCTGTGTTTCCTCACCTTCTTGCAGAGTGCACTATATGCAGAAATATATTTTCATGCAAAATGCAAGTGGGACTAGGAAGATGTTAAGTGGGAAAGTCATATCCCCAACACATCCAGTGTTCCTTTGTTCACCCCTTGATGGCTGATCTTAAGTTACATCACCTGGAGTTTTGCAGTTGGAGAAAAAGAGTGCTAATCATGGATTTGGGAGATTGCACCAGTCACCCAGGAAGGATGTATAAAGCAGACTCTTTGTACAGGTGAAACCTTTGTACAGTCTGCATGACCTTTCTGTTAAGTTGTGGGCGAACATATCAGACGACACAGCGATTCTTCCAAAGCAGCTCTTTATTTGTAAGCTGGAACAGAACTGAACTGAGGAGCTCAGTCAGCCTGCTTATATAGAGCTCCAGAACAACATAAATGTAGCAACTTTCTAAAACTATCCAATCAGTGAACGTCACTTTCGATCCTTCATTTGCATAACTATCTACAGTATCCCCCTGCTGGCCCAGGGTGAGAACTTCAGTACATAACACTTTCACTTCGCTATGTGATGGCAAGCATTGTAAACAATCACATAGGACCAGGCCATGAGACCAATTCATAGGTGAACCAGCTAAGGGGCTGATGCCATGACAGCGGCGTAGCGTGGGTTGTCAGCACCCGGGGCAAGGCAAGTAATTTGCGCCCCCTAACCCGTGGATTTGCGCCCCCTAACCTGTGGATTTGCGCCCCCTAACCCGTGGATTTGCCCTAACCCCAGATGTTGCGCCCGGTGCGGCCGGCCCCCCCTGCACCCCCACGCTACACCACTGTGCCATGAGTAGGCATTGTTGGGGGACTGCCAAGCCCCCAACAATTCTGCACTGTTAAATTCCACAGCCCTCCAATGTTATTCCTATTTTGCTGCCTGAAGTGGCATACATCATGCCTGCCCCTAGGTCAAGTTGCAGCATACCCAAGGCCAGTCAAGTTACTTTGGATAATCCCAGAAGCCCCTCTCCGTGGGAATAAAAATACAGCACCAGTAACTAGCAACTTCCTGCCCATTCATGTTGCCCCAACTCTGCCTCACTCTGCCAAATGGGAGAGCTGGCCCTGGCAAGTGCACACATGGCAAATGCCAGAGGAAGAGACAAGAATGGGCAGTGGAGAAAGGGGAGGGACCAAGTTTGCCTAAGAGCCCACTGAAAGATGAAACAGCTGTGGGTCACTTTCCTCTGTGTTGCTCACTCAAGTGGGCTGCTCTGTTTTGTTCCAGCATGAATCTGAACTGCTGTTTTGAAATGTTTTTGTGGTTTTAAAAAAGTAATTCACATTTAGAATTGCATTTAAATTCCTACATGAATTTTCTCTCACAATACACATTTTTAAAACTTAGTTTGGTAGGTTTTGTGAGAGGGTGGATAGCTGAGTTCTGATCCAGCTATTACTCCAGGAGGTGCAGATCAGATTGGTTTGACCTGGAATTTGCAAAGATCTGATTTCTCAAGCCTGTTTATTGGCTCTGTAGGAACTGTTTGGGTGAAACAGGGGCATGTTTCAGGCTTGTGTGCTGGGCCCAGGCCTTCAGTTCAACTAGGATGGAGATGCCATTTGCAGTAATTGGACTCCTGTTTCAGGGCCTCCTTGAGGCAAGTGAGGAGACAAGGCTACACTGCAAGATAATTTTCTGGGCAAGTCTCCCAAATGAAGATTCCAGGGGAAAGAGTGGCAGGCAGGCAAGACCACACAACAGACACATTTCTGCAAAGCTATTTCCCCCCAAATATAATCCTTTTATATGTGAGTTTCACTGAGGTATGCATTCTTATGCACCTATTCACATATACACAGCTGTGTGACACATTTTCTGTTTGGAGAACTGCATCACAAAATTTGGAGGAGAGTGAATTTCAAAGGACAGATCTCCTCAGCCCCAGGAGCAAGATTTATGGGAGCTGCCGCCTCTCAACTTCTAGAGGGCCACAGGTTTCCACATTCCTGCTCCCTAACACGAAATGTGTTTTTCAGGAAGGTTATGGGAGGCCAGATAAGTAGCTTCATTTTCCCCAAGGGAAGGAACACAACAAAGCAAAATGCAACAAAAGAGCTTTTCAGTCCCGGCATGGATTGCAACGTGTGTGTACTCACTGCTGAACAAGATGCCAAGTCATATGGTCAATGAATCGGCATCATTTACAGGAAAGCGTCTGATTTACTGAGAAACACAGTGAGCCAGTGTCAGCATAGATTATAGTCAGCCAATCACTGGTGACTCTTCAGAAACAGAGACAACAATCTGGATCACAATACCCATCACAGGCACCAAAATACCGAAATTTCAGAACTTGCATTTAAAAGTTACCAGCTCCGCCATCCCCACACACTAGGAGAGTTTTTGAGCAATTTTTAAGGAAATTCACCAAAATCTAGACTTGACATGGGTTGCCATTAGTGGATCACTGTGGTATATGTACCATTTTAGGTATGTGTTCATTTTATTCCACGGTGCAAGTGCTGAGCCAACATTTCCCATCTAAAACCTGCACTTGATACTCTTGAAGGGTTTTGCACTATAACATTGTTCAAAGGAAGAGCTGTTATGATGGTTCCAAGAAAAGACCGGATGGGAAGGGCGTGAGAGGGACCTGGAATTCAGGGGGTAGGGAAGGGGTATGGACTGCAGAGACCACATCACAGTGTGTCACTTGGCATGGTAGAAATATGACAAGGGGCTCAGGGAAGAGGTATTCTGGAGTAGGTCTAGCAGAAGCACTGATCTGAAGCCAGCGACGGAGTCAGGAATGGTTATGACACAACCTTGGCAGCGGGAGAGAAATATAAACTTTACTGCTGCATAGTTGGATGGAGCTAAAAAGGGAAGAGGTCAGACTGACAAAAGGGATCAAGCCAGAGAGAGTAGAACTTGCTTTCAACTATCTGTCATTCATCTGCAGGCTTTGATGTTCCCCAGGGAGGATCACCCTGCCCTGACGCTCCCAAGGAAATCCTAGTTGTGGCACCAAAGGGCCCTCTGCAAATGCAACAACTGGGAGAGTGACAAGAGACAGCTTTGCCACTCTGCAAATACATGTGTTAGTTTAGCTCAGAAGTGAAAGAAAGGAAAAGAAAAGAAAAGAAGAAAAGAAAAACCGGTAGTGCCACATGATATCTGTTCCACTTTTGTAAAAAAAAATCGATCTTTTAGTGTGGCTTTCTGTTCAGGCTGGGCCATGACAACAATTGTGTCTACTTTGTTCAACCCCTGACTCTTGCTCCAGCATTTCCCTAAGGCTCAACTCTGACCCTAACTATAGATGACATCCCTATTGTTATTCCCTAGTGCAAACAATAAAAACCCTCTGGTTGGCAACTAATATTTCGTAGAAACTTTGGGTGGTAGCCAATGCTGGTCCTACTCAGAGCAGATCCATTGAAATTAGTGGGCCTAAGTTGGTCTTGTTTAGTAACTTCAATGGATCCACTCTGAGCAGGGTTAGCATTGCATACCGCCCTATATTTGCAACTGGGGAAGTGGTGAAGTAATGCTGACTCTGCCCGTTGACATTCTGAAATACGTTTTAATGTATGCTGATCTTAGAATAGAATTGACAGATTAATTTGAAAATTGGAAGAAATTGACTTATGCAAAATTGACCAGGAGTTGTATCCCCAGTTGAGTCGTTGTGGTGGCTAGTAGCCATGATGGCTATCTTCTATCTCCACTGTCAGAGGCAGTCTACCTCTGAATATCAGTTGCCTGGAATCACAAGTCAAGAGAGGGCTGTTGCATTCTGCTTCTGCTTGCAGGCTTCCTATAATGGGCATCTGGCTGGCCACTGTGAGATGGACCATTGGCCTGATCTAGTGGGGGTCTTCTTATGATCTTAACCCAGCTAAGCACAATCCGCTGGTGGAACCAAGACATTTAGGCCCTGTACTCTGATTTTTGATGCCTAAGATGTAGCTTTAGGCCACCTTGTGATCAGGCCCGTCTTGAGGCAAGATTTCTCTCTCCCCCACCACTCTCTATTTGATAAGTAGTCTGGGAATTGGAGATATTTGGCAAACAAGAAGTAAGAAAAGCAGATTAAAATGGGCTTCCTCCCAGGCTGGGCTGTTCCCAGGCAATTATCACTTTGTTGGCAAAGGACAAAGCAAGAAGCTTTTCATCATGGGAAGGCAGGAGCAGTGTCTTCCGGGGGTTAAGTTGTGCAATGTAGGGAGTTTACATGGGAGAATGTGAGAGCTGGTTTAGGGTTTCATTTCTGCTGCAATGCAGGCCACTGGTTATATAATCTTTTTGTGTAGAAGCCAGTCTAGATTAAGAGAACAGATTGTGTATTTTATGGTCAAAGGAAAGAAATGAGTCTATACATGCTTTGGGAGATGCCATCTCTGGGTATGTCTGTCAAGACACAGAGGAGTTCTACACACCTAGGTGCTGAAAAGGACATGTGCTACACTGTTGAGGTTAATCCAACATAAGACTTTACACATTGTATGCAAACATGTGAAACAGAATGTTGGGTGTTGTCTGTCTTTCTTTCTTTCTTTCTTTCTTTCTTTCTTTCTTTCTTTCTTTCTTTCTTTCTTTCTTTCCATATCCAACCTGCAATCTTCTTCTTGGAACTGAGTCTACAAACTGACATAATAATAAATAATAATAATAATAATAATAATAATAATAATAATAATAATAATAATAAATAAATAAATAAATAAATAAATAAAAATAATAATAATAAATAAAAATAATATTTACACCCTGCCCATCTGGCTGGGTTTCTCCAGCCACTCTGGGCATCTTACAGCATATCTAAAAACAAAACAAAAACATCAAGCTTAAAAACCTCCTGATACAGGGCTGCCTTCAGATGTCTTCTAAAAGTTGTGTAATTCTTAACATCTGAAGCGATGCTACTTCATGGCTACATCAGCCAAATTTGTGTTGGTATAGAAAGCAGAATTCCTTAGATGCCAAGAGGCATGTTTGAGGCATGTACTCTTTGGTGAGAGAACCCCAACAGAGATTTAAAATCACAAAATATGCAGCAAAGTAAAGCATGGAAATACTTTAAAATATGTCCTTTAAAGTGAGTTCCAAAGTTTCTCTCTTCTCCAAGCCTAGAAAAGGACATTTGGTTATGTTAAAAGAAAAGAGAAAAAAAGAGGTTTGCTAACTAACTCTCCAAAGGTCAGATTCACATGCTTCGGAATAGTTGCACAGGCAGTAAAATTGGCTTAAAGGTAAAGGTAAAGGGACCCCTGACCATTAGGTCCAGTCGTGACCGATTCTGGGGTTGCGGCGCTCATCTCGCTTTATTGGCCGAGGGAGCCGGCATACAGCTTCTGGGTCATGTGGCCAGCATGACTAAGCCGCTTCTGGTGAACCAGAGCAGCGCACGGAAACGCCGTTTACCTTCCCGCCAGAGCGGTACCTATTTATCTACTTTGACATGCTTTCGAACTGCTAGGTTGGCAGGAGCAGGGACCGAGCAATGGGAGCTCACCTGTCGCGGGGATTCGAACCACCAACCTTCTGATCGGCAAGTCCTAGGATCTGTGGTTTATCCCACAGCACCACCCGCGTCCCAGTTTTGGCTTACAAAGTGGTAAAAGTTACAGGTAGGTAGCTGTGTTGGTCTGCCGTAGTCGAAACAAAATTAAAAAATTCCTTCCAGTAGCACCTTAGAGACCAACTAAGTTAGTTATTGGTATGAGCTTTCGTGTGCCAATACTCATACCAATAACTAACTTAGTTGGTCTCTAAGGTGCTACTGGAAGGAATTTTTTTTAAGTGGTAAAAGTTCCTAAATTAGTGTTATAGGAACTGAAGAATAGCAAGCAGCTTAGAACCTGAGCTTCTCTGCTAGCCTGGGAGAACAAATGCTTGATTACCTATTTCCTCCCATGGTGAAAGCATAGCTAAGCCTGGCAGGACAGCTTACTCTATAGTATTAACCCTTTGTGCATCAATTAGACTTAAGTTTGTTGGTTATACAAGGCTGGTTATCCCACAATTTGCTGTATTGTTTTGCTTTCCTAGCTCCCCAAACCCTCTCGTAACATCTTACCAGATAAAAACATAAGAACCTTCTGGATCAGACCAATAGCCTGTCCAGTCCAGCATCATGTTCTCACAGTGGTCAACCAGATGGCTATAGGAAATCCAAGCACAAGTGCACTCTGCCCTCCTGTGGTTCCCAGCAACTGGTATTCAGAAGCACTACTGCCTCGAACCATGGAGGCAGAGCATAGCTATCATGGCTAGTAGCTATCGATAGCCTTATCCTCCATGAATTTATCCAATCCTCTTTTAAAACCATCCAAGTTGGTGGCCATTACTGTCTCTTGTGAGGGCGAGTTCCATAGTACTCATGGAGAAGTACTTCCTTTTATCTGTCCTGAATTGTCCAGCATTCAGCTTCATAGACGGTCCATGAGTTTTAAAACACTAAAACATTTCTCTATCCACTTTCCCAATGCCATGCATAATTTTATGAACTTCTGCTATGTGACCTCTTGCTCACCTTTACCCTAAAGTCCCAAACGCTGCAATCGTTCACCACAGGGGAGTTGCTCCAGTCCCTTGATAATTTTGGTTACCCTTGTCTGAACCTTTTCCAACTCTACAATATCCTGTTTAATAAAGAGTTCTGGAGAACTCAAAAGCTTTCCACGCTTTTGTTTTGACATGTTGGCTGGCCCCAATAAAGGCATCGCCCAGCTGTGGATTTTGGACTCTCTCTCTCTCTCTCTCTCTCTCTCTCTCTCTCTCTCTCTCGGAAAAGTAGATTTGGGAAGGGGCAGTTTTCAGTGGAAAAGCAGCAGAGGGAAGGGTGTTTTCCCCATCACCACTCTAAAATTAGCTTCCATGAGGCTGCAGGCAGAAGTGACTGGAGGGGAGCATGCTGGTAACAAGGCTATGAAAGGTTCTCACTAGCTATAAAACGGATAGCATCATCACCCCAAGAATCCAGTAACAGTAACCATGACCAGGTTGCCTAAGCTAGTAGGTGGCATTTCATCTTGTAAGCCTTCCCTATGGCTTAATATAATGCTTTGCTTAAGAAACTGCCATTGTAGCTGCCATCTTGACCCCAGTTCTATGATTTTAGCTGTTTGTGCATTCCCACGTGGAGTAGTGATTTATGACCATGCCCAGGATAGGGGGAATTGTTCATGGTTCTATAGCTACCAATATGTTGATTCTATGACATCTATATTTCCTTCTTATTTTTGCATTGGAACCTTTTATCAAATTATTGTTAGTACAAGCTTAAGACACAAGACAATAACATAGAAACTTGGGAAGCTGAGTCAAGCCAATGTTGGGTCTAGCTCTGTACTGTCTACACTGACTGGCAGCAACTCTCTGGGTTTTCAGGCAGGGGACATTCCCAGCCCCACCTGCAGATGTCTTGGCTTGAACACGGGACCTTCTGCATGCGAAGCAGCCGCTCTGCTACTGAGTCACTTCCCCTAATAAAGTGTGTTTAGGCAAAATAGCCAGTGGTGCAAAAGCTGAAATTGAGGATAGCTCAGTAGACCAAGTATCATGAGAAACAGGGAGAGAAAGAGATGAAGCTGGGACAACATGCATCTCAATCTGTATGGCGTTGAACCTTCCACAAGGAATCAATGGCATCAAGCCATTTCAAGCTTCATTTTCTGTTCATTGAATAGTGTGCTCTGTTTCCAGAAATCGTAATTAAACCACAACAATGGGCATTTTTTAGCTCAGACTTGCTTCTAAGGCTGACCCCCCCTTTCATCTTTTATCTCTTAACTCAGGGGTGAGGAACCTCAGGCCCAGATGCCAAATGTGACCTCTCTACCCCTCTCTATCTGGTCCTCAGGAACTCTTCCCACACCCTATCCTCTCCTCAGACCACATCCCTCACTGGCCTTGCTTTGCACCCTCCTTGATGAATTTGCCTGGCTGGAATGAACTCTGATCATGCCTCTTGCTTGCCTGGATGCAGGGTGTGAGGGCTGTGTGTGTGGTAACTAGCCTATTGTATAAAAGTAAAGGTTACATTCATTGTCCACTGTGGGCTCTGGCACCTCCCACCCCTGGCATGTGGCCCTCAGAAGGTTGTCCACAAGGAAAGCTGGTCTTCAGGCTAAGGAAGGTCCTCCACCCTTGTCTTAACTCCTTATCTTTTGCATTTTGTTCATATGATGTGAAATGTGTGGTGAATCATCACCACAAAGCTGTCCTTGTTCCACCCTAAATCATATGTCTTCTGGTGTGAAGTTGGTGTGTGTGTGTGTGTGTGTGTATACGCGCGCACACACACACATATATATATGCTTGTCGACTTCTTGGCTGCAGCTTTTGTGACTTCCCTGTTTGGGGAGTTATTTATTACAGCAAACTTGCTGAAATGCGATTGCCAGTCAGCCGGAGCTCCAGCATGGCAATGAATGTGACTGTGACTTTGCACTTTTTGTTTAGTGCTAAAGCAGCAGGAGACAAAGGAGACAGGGAAGTTTGGTGTTGACACTTTCAGTTTTCAGATCAATGCTTGGAGATGCTGACAGCAGTATGGTGACCAGCGCTATCATTGTTCATGTTTTTTTTCAGATGTTTAAAAAAGAAGATGAACTAGATGCATGATCCCAGTCAGGCCCAGGTCAAAAATTCCCTCTGTGAAGTGTTGTCTGCCTGGCTCCCATATCAATAGGCTGCTGGCTCACCTGGTATTGTGGATGGGAAGAGGAGCTGCAAGCAGACACCTTAAATTCCCCACACTCAATGGTAGCTGGTGTAGGCTGGGACTGTGATAGGATGGAAGAAAGGGAGACCTATAGTAGATGGTGCCAGAGCCAATGATAGGCAAGGCCACACCTTGGACCCAGAATTATGCTCTGCCAGGGACATTGTGGGAAATGAAAAATGCCAGCTTGCAGACCCACTCAGGGGTCTCCTGTTCTGTGGAAGAGCATCCCTTTTGGGATGCAACAGGCACCTGCTATAGGCACTTTCCAGAAACAGTTGAAGATGGTTTTTTTTCCAACAGGCTTTCCCAGCTGCATAAATGGGTCTTTGCCATTAGTGTCTATTTTGCAGGTTTCTAAATTTATCTGCCGTTTGTGTGTGTGTGTGTTGCTTTTTGTGGGAAATGTACAGTGGTGCCTCAGGTTACAGATGCTTCAGGTTACAGACTCCATTAACCCAGAAATAGTACCTCGGGTTAAGAACTTTGCTTCAGGATGAGAACAGAAATTGTGTGGCGGTGGCACAATCACGTGGCAGCAGTGGTGCGGCGGCAGTGGGAGGCCCCATTAGCTAAAGTGGTACCTGAGGTTAAGAACAGTTTCAGGTTAAGAACCGACTTCCAGAAAGAATTAAGATCTTAACCCGAGGTACTACTGTATTGTTATCATTTGTTTAATATTAAATAAATGTTTGGTGTGTGGTTGTTGTTGTTTTTTTAATGGTCTTACTTGTAACAAAATCCAGCCAGCATATCATGTGAGAGTAGATCTTGAGCCATTTTTTTTTTGGAGGAAGATAGTCATTAATCCAAGCAACCCCACCCCCAACCCGAAAAGAGTTATTTGACCTTTTACATGAGGCTGCTTCCACAGGAAGAAGTCTGAATAAAAACATTAATGGTTTGTTTTTGTTGTAGTAATGTGCTATCTAATCGCACTTCATCAATAAGACATATGAGACCTGCCTTTAGCAGCCCCTTATCAATTCCTTACCATTTTAGGGAGTTGCCAATTTCAGTCCACGGTTTGGTCATTATTTATACTGCAGTTTGTGCCAAGCCGAGTGTTGCATAACGTATCAGCTGGCTCATTTTTTACAGTCTCATATGGGCTATTTATTTTAACGATCAAATGGTAAAGGAAGGGGGGGGTGGAGGGGTGCAAGAAGCCAGCAGAAGTGGCACAGAATACGAGGAGAATGTCAAATTTTTCCCAAAGAGACATTTTGTGCCTAATTAATTGTTCCTTTATCAAGGTTTTCAGTTGTAAACTACATTTACAATCTGTGTACCTTCTTGCAACAACTCCGGAGGCTTCAGTTGTAAGAGATTCAGTAAACTGTGCATGGTAAAAAGCAGGGCCAGGGAACCTTTTTCAGCCTGATAGCTGGTTTTCCCACAAGACAACTTTCTGAGGGCCACATGCCAGCAGTGGACAGGGCCAGGTGCAAAAGTGGGTGAATCAATATGTGATTGCCCTCGTTGTACAGTAAGCTAGTTTCTGCATGCGCTAACACACTCCCCTCTTATCTCCACCCAGAGAAGCAAGAGGCATTGTAAGACTTCAACAACACATCCCAGTCAGACACGATACCTGGGGTGTGATGCAGGGCCAGAAAGGGATATGACTTGGGGGAGCTCCAAGGTCCAGATAGAGAGGCCTCCTGGGGGTGGGCACATTTGGCCCTTGGGGCTGGGGCTCCCTACTCCTGGTGCACAGCACACTTTTCTTCCTTCTTCCATGAAACTAGAACTTGGGGTCATCAAATGACATTTTTCAGGTGTTCAGGTTTGAAGAGGGACGAGGTGAGCATGTCAGCCTCATCCTCGAGATTTTCCAGCACTGCCTTTCCACTCTTGATCTTTGCATATTTGGTGCAAACATTTTAAGGGGGCTTTTAAGTGCATTCAGGCAAATGCCTTTGCAAGCCCCCTTCAGACCTTTGCACTATACACACAAAGGACAGGCATGGAGGGCACAGCAGGCATGCACTGAGAAATATGGGGCTCCCCAGGCTGAGCTGCTGAAGAGAGCTATTGTCAGTCCTGAATCTACTGCCAATCAAAAGCAAGTACGGTACTTTTATTGCATGACATTGTGGGGTCTGCCCCCCAGCATTTCGTGGGCCAAGCTAGCCCTGCCCCTGACATCTGCATATACAGCAGATGGCTGTTAGAGGTGGGGTTAGCCCAGGCATGTGACCCTGGGGGTGTGGCCAAAGGGGCAGTCTCTCTCCCTGGTTATTGCGTGATCAACCTCCATGCAAATAACACATTTGCTTGGGGAGCTGTTACCTTCTGGAATTCATTTCTTCCTCCCCTGGCAAACAGCTCAAATGGCATTAAAAGAGAATTAGGCATATTTATGGCAGAGGAATGGATTAGCTATGGCTGCAACTCTTGATGGAGAAGCAGATTCTCAATTTTTAGAGGCAATCTTAACTTGCCTGCAAAAGAAGCTTTTGTCTGGCTATAAAAGGAGATTTAATGTTTAACCTGACCAGGTGACTGCACTTTGGTTTTTGCTGCAAAGATTTTTGTCCATTTTTCTTCATTACTCATTTTCCAGCTCTGCAGCTCAGTACCAAATGACCTGACCAGGGTAAGTGCCAAGTCCTCCAGTAACAGCAGGATGAAGACAAACCTGACTCACACATTACCCAAGACCACATAGTAACATAGAATTGAAGTGTTCAAAGGGACCCTGAAAGACATCTAGTCCAATCCCCTGCAATGCAGGAATCACAGCTAAAGAATCCCTGACAGATGGCCATCCATCCTGGGCTTAAAAACCTCCAAGGAAGGAGAGTCCACCACCTTCCAAGGGAGTCCATTCCACCGTCAAACACCTATTACTAGCAGAAAGTTCTTCCAAATGTTGAGTCAGAAGCTCCTTCCTTGTGACCTTAATGTTACAAAAAAGACTTGGCACATTGATGTCAATAAACTCCAAGACAAGGACCCTGATAAAATTGCAGTGTTCTCAGTCACTCCACTTTTCTATACAGAATCTCTGTATGTTTTCATATATTTCTCTGTTTCTCTAGATCTGTGGGGTTTGCCAGAAGTGAGGATGTCCAAAATGTTGCCTGCAGAGCACCAAAGCACTCTGGATGGTTTTTTTGTTTTTTTTGTTAAAGCACAGCAGAAGATGATTTTAAAAAGAGAAAGAAAGTTAGAAGCTTCATTTCGTTTTCTTTTAAAATAACATGTGTTGCTCCTTTTAAACAAAAAACCAAAACCAAGTAAGGCCCCCTCAGATGCCTGTGGCCTATAAGAGGATACAGACAAGTGATCACTTAAATCAGGGGTCTGCAACCTTTAAGACAAAAAGAGCCACTTGGACCCGTTTCCGAAGAAAAAAAAACTGGGAGCCGCAAAACTCGTCATTATAAAAATAACTTTTTTGTCACTTTTTAAAATTATTTCTTTGTTTGACCCCTCAGAATTACTCCTCCTCATAGAAATAAACATTAAATTAACAAGTTACCTTTTTTTTGGTATGTGTTCTTCACTCCCCTTCAAAACAGTGACCAGCGTACATGCCCCCTTTCAATGCAGTGACCAGCATACATGCCCCTTACAATGTAGCGGGCGGGCGGGCGGGCGGGAAGGTGACGTTGGGATGGTGCGTGACTAACGCACACACCGCCCCCATGCGACATCACAGCCAGTACAGCGCCCGCCACAGTGGGGAGTGTCGGGGCGCACAATGCGCCTCCTCCCCTCGCTAGTATCCGTCCCGGAGCCGCAGCAAAGGTGTAAAAGAGCCACATGTGGCTCCAGAGCCGCGGGTTGCAGACCCCTGACTTAAATGTACAAGCAGGAATTCACAAAACCCAGTCAACTCTTAATTATTTTAAGGTAAGAAAGCAATAAACAAACATCAGCTCCCCCACCTCATAAGGGATTATGGAGGGAAGTTAATTCCTTTTACTTCCTCCACAAAAAACCCCTGGACCTATTTGTCTGCAATTTGGCAAGTTTAATCCAATCTGGAGAGGCTCTGGTGCCTGTAAATTTCATCCACTTTGGCCCCAAGGGGAATGAGTGATAGCTGTTTCTATACTGCCCATTATTGTATAGTGAATGTAAAAACAAATAGCTTTGCTTTAATCAGAGCAGTTCAGAAACTCTGAAATGAAGATCAAAGTGATTCATAAAATGATTTTTAAAAATAAAAATAAAAATGCACATATACAGATATACCCCTAGTGCGTGTGAGGGAGAATATATTTCTGAACACAATGGGCTATAGCCAACATTAGTCCCACTCAAGATAGACCCATTTAAATTGATGGTTAAGACTAACTTGGTTCCATTAATTTCAAGGGTCTTCTCTGGGTAGAATGCAGTTGTAAACAACCCATTTTATCAGAAAATATGCACTTCTAAACTTAATTTATCTAAACCCTCATTTTTAAATGCATTTTGATACTTTTCTGAGTCAAAATTCTTTGGGTAGCTATTTTCTTATCCCCATGGTAGTCTGGGAGGCCTGGATCAGGCCAGCTTGCATTATAATTCACGTACAACAAATTTCTCCATCACCCCTACATTTTAGCCCTCCAGAAGTTGAGGAATTTCTGCCTACCTAAATTGCGATAACATCTTAAGGAAGTTTGTCAACATGCTGTTGCTGTTTCAACAGATTCCTTTTCCTTAGGGCAATTCCACCCTGTGTCTCTTTGTGGAGAGCTCCAGTTACTTCCGTCTAGCAGTCATTTCAAGATATTAATTACAGCTGTACAGTTTAGTTACTGGGCCCACACCCTGAAGTGTTGAGCGTACAAGTTCCTAATAAAAGCATGTAATTAACATTACAGGATTTGTGAGGGTGTGCCTTACAAAAAATCCCCACTGGCTCAAATGCTAGCAGTTCTTTAATGGTGTTCCTGAAAACTTGGGAAATTGTGAATAGTTCACAGTAGCCATTCCTGACCTTTTCATCCTTCTGTCAGCACAGCCAATGCTCAGGGATGATGAGAGTGGTAGCCAATAGTGCCTGGAAGGTACCAGGTCCAGGAAGGCCGGTTTATAGTAATAGAAGCTCCACAGTTTTAAGATATTGTGTTCAGGTGTCAGCAACACCAAACTAAGAACATAAGAACAGTTTTGGGAAAATGGTGATTTAGATGAAAGGGAGCACATGGAAATCTGCAGTGGTCATTGCAGTGCATCCCTAATTCTTAATATTGTATCATTATAAGATTATTGTCTCATCTTAGGAGAAGGTGTGGCAGTGACTAGCATGAAGGGAGCCTGCACCTCTGAATTTTGCACTACGCTGCTGTTCCTATGCTCCTAAAACTGAAAAGCTTGAACTCCACCCACTCTGCACATCCCTTTTGCCCTGCTTGGCAACCTGCATCCTTCCTGAGGCCTTTCAGTAAATTGTACTGTCTATTGAGAATGTTTATCAGAATATCAGGAGGGAGGGGACAACGTGTACAGGTCTCATTTCTTTTGCTTAAATGGATTTACTTTGGGGTTATTTTAATTGCCTAATTCATGTTAAACCAAGTGTCTACAAACCAAGCTGTAATTATCTTTAACCTGAGCGGTTGCTTACCACAGCCGTTAATCTCCTGAAGCAACCCCCCCCCCCAAAAAAATAAAACAGTATATTTGTGCCTATAGCATCTTCTGTTATATTTTCACCATCCAAGTTATTAGGGGAGAATTTCATTACATGTGCATGTTGATTTCAGCAAATCCAGGCAGGCCTTTTTGTAGACACATGCAGATGTTTTGCAAAGTAACCCACCAACTCAGGAAGTCACTATCTCTATGCACTGAAGCGAGAGATTAATCTTTGAACTAAATTTAAGGCACTTTAAAAGCTGGTTTTGAATCTTCAAAACTGGCTTAATCATAACTCAGCTATGGAAAAGTTTACAGCAGGCTGATTTACACACACACTTGCTTTTAGCGGAGAATAGGTACTTAGTGGCACTAACAGCTTACTACCATGTGCCCTGGACAGTATATTTAAGGATTCCTCATAAGAAAGTCATCAGTAGTTTTGCTGTTTCAAATTTCCTAGCTCATAGATACAAATCTGAGCAGCTTCTAATATTCTCCTCAACTAAGAAATGAGCCAACTGTTTCAAAGATATCTCAGAAAAGGGCAAAGCTTTTCAGAAACTTTAAAAACACCTGGAAAGAGCACCTGCTAAAAACTGGTGAAGAGGTTTTTCTGAGGCAGCTGGGAGTAAACCTGATGCCAAGCTGGCACCCACTCCAGTTCTGAACACAGAGACCCCAGCAGCAGAGCACACAAACCTCACCTGGCTATTCCAACTAGAATGTGTGCCTGCTTGCTTGCTCAGTCTTGAAAGCCCAGCTGCTTGTCCCACTGAATGCTGTGCCTGACCCATCCTTCAAAAGGAAGTTTCAGGTGCCATGTTGCTTGTTGGTTCAGCATCTCAGCTCCTGCCTAGCCATGCCTTTGATCTCTTGTGTAACTGCTGATCCTTGCAACCCGTGATTTCCCTTATGCCCTGGTATTATCTGAAAAATAAAATCCTTTGGCAAAACCAGAATCATGAGCTCCAGTTCCTCATCGGATGGGGAGAGCCAAGACACTTATCTCCCCTTGCAACATATGAAAAGGCTACCTTCAGCAGACAGCACCAAGAGAATAAACACACAGGCATTTGGGATCTATACTTGAACTTGTTTGCATGTTTGTATTGCTCCCCTGGAGGTGAGCCCCACTTTTTTTCGTCCACCCTCCCTCCCTCACCAAACTGCCTTCCCCCTTTTAGTTGTGTTCTGATGGTATTTACTTTCACTGTACAATGCTGCACTACAAATTGTTTCGATCCATTGCTGAGCTTTCTCCTTTCTCTTTTTTTATTCATTTATTATATTGTTAAGGAAAAACAAATACATTTTTAAAGTTATCTTTAGATTTAAGCAGAAGCTTGCTAAGCTCAACAATGTTATACCTTTATTTTATAAAAATGTCCAGATCCAACATACTCAAATAAGGAAAATGCACCCCCCCTAAAAACCATTCTCACCATCACATTTCCCACATCTGTTTAGATTTTTACAAGCAGCTCAGAACTGAGTATTTCAGTTCTCTCTGCCATTAGGTGAAGCCTCCAGTTTAGGAGCACAGCACCCTCTCCTGGTTGTTGATTATTCCTCTCTTATCTTAACCTTTCCTTTCATTTTCCTAGGTCAGATGTTTTCAACCTTTTTTGGGTCCACGGCTCCCTTAACCAACTACATTATTTCTGCAGCACCCCTGTGGGGCTCAGGAGCCCAGTTAGGTCACCCCTTGCCTGCAGAACTGGCAGCCTCTCAACCTTTTGCAAACACACTCCCTTGGGGAGTGTTCCCTCAGGCTCCCCTCTTCTCCCCTCTCATTGGGAGTCTTCTGGGCAGCTGCTGCTGCTGCCCCTGCTCTCTGAGCTGCCCCCCACCCACCATTCACCTGGGAAGCTTGTAGCCGGGGCTGCTGCAACAAACAGCTGTGCAAGCCTTTGGGAGGCAGAGACACAAGAGGGCATCAGAGGAGGGAGGGGAGGGAAGAGGGACAGAGGCCAGTGTTGCCCGTGGCACCCCTGACCATCATTTAAGGCACCCCAGGATGCCACGGCACACTGCTTGAAAACCACTGTTCTAGGTGATCTACCAATGACATCCTTGACAGAGATGGAGGTGTTATTATCAAACTGTCATTGCATAAAATGTGAACATCCATGTTTGTCCTGCTAGTTTGTCTTCAAACTAAGCTATGATGGCTGCCGAATTGGATTTGCTAGATACTGGAAATGGGAGGAGGAACATTTTATGCAGCATCAGAAAGTGGCCAAAGGTGAATCTAAGCAGGTGTTCACATGAGCTGAGCCTACTTTCTGGTCACTTTGGTCCTGTAGGATGTCTTCTTTTTCCTAGGAGAATTAGTGTCTGTACTGATTTTGTTTGACAGTTTATATACATGCACCTATGATTTTTTCCCCCCTGTGTTCAGATGTTTGTTTGTTAATATTTCCCATGTTGATAAGATTTGGCAAGACTCCCTAAATTCTGTACAAGATTGTATTGTAAGCAGTGGCGTAGCGTGGGTTGTCAGCACCCGGGGCAAGGCAAGTAATTTGCGCCCCCTAACCCGTGGATTTGCGCCCCCTAACCTGTGGATTTGCCCTAACCCCAGATGTTGCGCCCGGTGCGGCCGGCCCCCCCCTGCACCCCCCACGCTACGCCACTGATTGTAAGTTAGCCTGGATCCAACCCATAATGATTATGGCTGGGGAAACCCAGCCAGATGGGTGGGGTAATAATAATAATAATAATAATAATAATAATAATAATAATAATTATAGAACACACCCACACTTTGGAATTCCATGCCTGTTGACATTAGGCACGTGCCTCCACTATACTCTTTTTATGCCTGCTTTAAAAAAATTGTTTAGAAAAGCCTACCCAGATATGTAGAATGTTGACATGTATTTTAAACTGTTTTTAGCTTATTGTTGATTTTATAATTTATAATTATTCCTGAATGTTTTAAATAGCTCTTTTAAACTGTATTTTTTTAAAAACCAGATAATTTTACTGTTTTAAGTCCTTTGGGAAGCCACTTCGAGCCATTCTGCTTTATTTTTATGATCAAGGGCTATATACATTTCATGAAACAAATAAATATTACATATCCAAAGACTTACCTGCTAAGAACATGTGTTTGCAGTATTTTGAATGTCCACGAGATGTCAGCATTGCTTATGCAGAGTTTCAAACCCAACAAGTCAATTGAAACAGTACTGTAGTTGAAAGGAATGTTGCTTATGGCAACTTTAAATAAAACTTTCCTATGTAAAGCATATTTCCTTATCCTTTGCCAAGATGTTCTCTTTGGAGACCTAGGATCTGCCTTTATCCCACTACTTAAAACAACAAAGCTACAAAATACAAGTAATATTACAATTATATATATTTCAAAACAATGAGAACATGTGGCTAATAGTTTGCAACCCTGCGCATGTTTGTTTAGAAATAAGCCCCACTGTGTTCATCTACAGTGTGTGTAGGGTTTGCAGCCTAAGAGATCCAGCTGAAGAACCAACATCCAAAGAGCTACAGCCCTGCCACAGATACATGTTGGAAGTGTAAATAGAAGGAAGGTACATTTCACCACATGTGGTGGTCGTGTAAAAAACCCAAAAGCATATTGGGAAATGATTTATAATGAGATAAAAAAAATGTTTAAAATAACTTTTGTAAAAACTAATAGATTTCGTTGGCATGCATACATATGGTATGACAAGGTAAAAATTCATAAAGGGTTCAAAAACCATATTGTCAGGAAAGCACTATATAATGTTTGGATTCGCTATAAAGACTTGTTGGAAAACAAAACACCTAGGTGGTTGTCACCAATGGAAGCTAAGGAGGTGAAAAAACTTAATATGGAATCTAAATGGCCAAAATATTGGGAAATTTTAGAGCAAGATGGTGAAAAAGTTAAATTACAGAGTTATGAGAAACTGAAGTTTAAAGTACAAGATTGGCTTCATTATCATCAAATAATGGAGGTGTTTAAACAAGACAGGAAAATTGGCTTCCAGGTGGAGAGGTCAAAGCTAGAAACTGAATTGTTAGAACCCAACACTAAGAATTTGTCAAGAATGTATAACCTGCTGTTGAAGTGGAATACACAAGATGAAATAGTCAAATCAGCAATGATTAAATGGGCACAAGACTTTGGTTATGATATTATGTTCGCTGACTGGGAACAGTTATGGACCACCGGTATAAAGTTTACGGCATGTAATGCCTTAAGAGAGAATATTATGAAAATGATTTATAGGTGGTACATGACCCCAGTCAAGCTTGCAAAAATTTATCATTTGCCCAATAATAAATGCTGGAAATGTAATGAGACTGAAGGAACTTTCTACCACCTTTGGTGGACGTGCCCGAGGATTAAGGCCTTCTGGGAAATGATCTATAATGAAATTAAGAAGGTCCTTAAATGTACCTTTCACAAGAAACCAGAGGCTTTTCTCCTGGGCATGGTCGGCCAATTGGTGTCAAGGAAGGAGAGGACATTTTTTATGTACGCTACTACAGCAGCAAGGATTCTCTTAGCAAAGTATTGGAAGACACAAGAACTACCCACGCTGGAAGAATGGCAGACGAAGGTGATCGATTATATGGGACTGGCGGAGATGACTGGCAGAATCCGTGACCAAGGAAAAGAGACGGTGGAAGAAGATTGGAAGAAATTTAAAGTATATCTTAAGAACTGTTGTAAAATTAATGAGTGCTAAAATGTCAAGGGAAAGGAAAAAAACAGAATTACAGCTGTAATTGATTAAGTAAAAGAAGAAGGGAAAAAAGAAAATGAGTAATTAGTTAATTGATGTGAGAGGTTGCTGAAGAAATTTTAAAATAAGGATGCAGAAAAGGGGAGGCATGGGGAAGTCAGGGAAGTAAGGTTTATGAAAAAGAGGTCTGGAAATTATACGTGTTTTTATGTATCGTTTGTTTTTGTATTATGTATTGTTTTGTCTTTAATCTATGTTGGAAAATTAATAAAAAATTCATTAAAAAATAAAAAAATAAAATAACTTTTGTAAAAACAACAACAACAACCTGAAGCTTTTTCCCACATTCTATGTCTAGAAATAACTAAGGATCTAAAGAGACTATTTATGTATGCTACAACAGCTGCATGGATGCAACTTGCCCAAAGATGGAAGGAGGACAATTTACCTACAAAAAAAGATTTGTGTACGATGATAAATGTTAAAAGTGAAAATGAGTAAAAAAAAATTATTTAACCCCCCCCCCAAACCAAAGAACTACAGGCCTTTCCCATACTAGAAACATAGATGGCTGCCTTATACGAAGTCAGACCATCCATCCAGCTTGGTATCGTCTACACTGATTGGAAGTGGCTCTCCAGTGCTTCAGGCAAGGGACATTCCCAGTTCTACTCAGAGTTGTTAGGGATTAGATTTGGGACCTTCTACCTGCAGGGCAGATGCTCAACCACTGAGCTGCATCCCTTCCTGTGGGATGTCATTAATATTTGAATACAAGTGGAGCCTACTTTAGTTTGGTGCTTCACAATTTTATCAAAGAGCTTCTAAGGTGATGATGGTTCCTATATCGGGACATGGCGGAAAAGGAAAACCTCAAATCTTCCCTTGTTTCCTTTTGCATTTCTCTCCCACATAGATGCACCCTTCTATTTACACAAATACCATAATGATTTTTTCTTATAGGAATTTTACTGGACGGGGGCAGGCATTCTTTGAGATCCCAAAGCCCTGTGCAGGTCTAGATTTAAATTCCCACGCTGTACTGGGATGCTATATCGATAACGGCTGCATTTCTTCCACGAGAACCTTTAGACTATTGTGATTTAGCAGAAATGTTTTTAAGAAGCCCTTCTAGCACAATCTCAAGGATGGAATATGTTCGTCTAAATCAATTGCAGAAGTAGCAAGAGGATTTAAAAACCCCATCCTTGGTGCCACTTAATAAATAAAAGGAAAAGCTTCCTTTTGATATAGATTAGAAGTCGACTCCATTTGGAGCTCTGGTTAATTCTAAAAAGCAGCAGTAGGATGCCGCAGCAGGGTTTAGTAATTGAATATAGTGAAGCAGAAATCCCAGGATTAACTGAGGATTCTAATTGGACTTTTCACATCTGCAACTCTGCTGTTTCTGAATTCTTTCTGCAGAGAAAAAGATTGCACATTGGAGGGATTTTATGCATTGACCAGGGCTTCATTTACTATATTACATTTGGAGGCATCCAAAACCACATTGAAGGCAACATACCTTAGTGTAGAAGCCCTCAAATTCCATTTACATTTTGGCTGGCTGTAGGAGTAGCTCTCCCTACCATATACCACATGAATGCTTCTTTAGCATTAACAATATTAAGCGCAGTTGCTTTTATTTTAAAAAATCTGCAAGGGCTCTCTGCAGGCTTCTCTTCATGGTGGCTCCAGTATTATGGAGCTCCATACCCTCAGTACTGTGCCACTGGGACGTTGAGTACCACAAGCCTCTTCTGGACCAATGAAGATCAGCAGGGTGAGGGCCAGTCAGGTACAGCTGAGTCAGATCAGATGAAGCCAGTCTCTCTAAGCACAGATTTTGTAAGCCAGAACCATGGATAGTTCCCTGCAGGTCCTGCTGGCTGAGTCTGTTCCCCTTCTATTTCAACTATAGAAGGATGTTGTAGCAGCTGAGAAGTGAAGTCCTATGTACTATAGTTGGCAAGACCTCCCTGGAGGAGCCAGCTGTGTTTTTTAAAGCCTATTGTCTGACTCTGTATTTGTTAGCTTCTGGCAAGATATGGTTGCTGTCAGGGATCTGTTTTTGCACTGCACCAACCTTCCCACCTCCTCCCTATCTCCTTTCCAGCTCTGCAGCCCCATGCTTCAGTGTTCAAGGCCAAGGTAGTGAGGCATCGCATGGCTATTTCTATGTGTGCTGTCATGAAGAGGAATGTTAAAAGTTCTTTATGATCACTTGGTGTAGTAGACATGTCCTTTATTCCAAGTAAAGCAAGTTGAGGAGAAGATTGTAGGCCTGTTTTGTAGATTAAACCCAGTTCCTTAAATACCAAAACCCAAATTGGGTAAACAGATTTGCAAACGCACTACATACATATAAATGATCCAGTCTTCTTACCTCCCCTCCAACTGGTTGATGTTGCCCCGGTATCCTGTGGGATATTACAATGGGGGAAATATATCACCTATGCAATAATTTCAAGGAGGATTCCTTAAATGGGTCAAAGTTTGTTCCATTTTTCATTGGAGCTTATTACCTGAAGGGCCTTTTCCCAGGGAATTTTTGTGGCTATAAGATGGCCAAATTCTACCTCAATTAATAAATTGCATATAGTTGATCTGATGCCATTTGTTAACTTCAATATATGCTATTATATATATTCTTTAGTGTGCAGGACAGTTACCATATTTTTCACTCTATAGGATGCACCCTACCATAGGACGCACCTAGAAAAAAGAAAAAAAAACAAGAAAAAAATCCTCTCCCTCTCTGCACAGCGCCCCTTCAGCGAAGCGGCAGGAGAAACGGAGCCCTTCCATTTCTCCTCCTGCTTCGCTGAAGGGGCACCGTGCAGAGAGGGAAAGCTGTGCAGCGCCTCTCCTGCGAAGTGAAGCCAGGCTTCAGGCGGCTATCCCTGAAGCCAGGAGAGTCTTGCTCTCCTGGCTTCAGCGAAAGCAACGCGGAGCCTCCGGAGGCTTCACGCGGCTATCCCTGAAGCCATGGAGCCTGCATTCACTCCATAACACACACACACACATTTCCCCTTAATTTTTGGAGGGGAAAAGGTGCGTCTTATAGAGCGAAAAATACGGTATATATTATTTTGTTGGATAGTGGGGATATAAGTATTCTTAAATAAAAAAAAATGGTTCCCAGTTATACTAAATTCCAAACTAAATGCAATACAAAAACCTTTTCCTGGATCTCTCAATGCCTTTTTGTTGTGTGCTTTTTGTGTGTGGAAAACTACCATGCACAAGCACTCACATTTTAGTGGTATGCTTTCTCCTTTGTGACTAAAAGCAGCTCAGGCAAGGGGAGGGATTTGCATTTGGGAATTGATATATGAGGAAATGCTGCAGCCCAGATCCCTATCATTCATTCCTCCCTGCCCCATGGCTGCTTTTTGCAAAAGAAAAAGACACTGGAGAAAACAACCATGGGCATCCGCTGTATTGTGTTTAGTGTGCCCTAGAATGAATCCCATTTTCAAAGCCATTTTCTCTACGGGTCAGAAAGCATGAAGATGGTGTTTCATTGTCATGGACTGGCTGGATGCAGAGGAATGGTGGGAGGCATCAGCCATGGAACCCCCAGGGGAAGAAGAATTTGAGCCAGGGGATTGGTGGCAGGACAATGATGATGAAGAAGAAGAGTTTGGATTTGATATCCCGCTTTATCACTACCTGAAGGAGTCTCAAAGCGGCTAACATTCCCCTTTCCCTTCCTCCTCCACAACAAACACTCTGTGAGGTGAGTGGGGCTGAGAGACTTCAAAGAAGTGTGACTGGCCCAAGGTCACCCAGCAGCTGCATGTGGAGGAGCGGGGAATCGAACCCAGTTCACCAGATTACAAGACTACCACTCTTAACCACTACACCACACTGGCTCTCATGAGTGATCAGAGGGAGCAGACTAGTGGGAGGAGGTGTCAGTAGCAGAAGAGGTGAGAGGGTTTAGTGAACAGAAAGAGGCTGTGTGATTGAATCCCCTCAAATCACACAGCTGATCCCTGCATAAAGTAGCTTTGCAAAACCACTGTTTGACTCTTCAGAAGTGCTGGGCACGTGGCTAGCGAAGACCCTCCCCCTGTGCTATGGTTTCCAAGAACCTGACAACTGAGTGTCTGTCAGGTGATTGGGAAGTGTTGCACAAGGGGCTTTGACAAGTGGGTGGAACAACATAACCTGCCAATGATCTGATGTCACAGAGAGTCGTCTTCTTTCTTTCTTTGGCAATCACTCGTAGCCAAGTAAGATTGTCTTCCATAAACACAGTTTTAACAATGAGTCCGTAAGTGACTGTGGAGGCCAATTCTGGATCCACACGTCCTTCCATAGTGGGGACCTTGGTTTCCGGGCAGGAGTTGATCACGGTGTGGATTTGCCAAGCGTGCCTTCCTCTTAGCATGTTTCTCCCTTGTGTCCTGAGTTTGAGTGTCTTCAAAGCCCATGACACCTTTGGTAAAGGCTGCTGTCCAACTGGAGTGCTCACAGGCCAGTGTTTCCCAGTTGTCGGTGTTTATACTACATTTTTAAAGATTTGCCTTGAGACAGTCTTGAAACCTCTTTTGTTGACCACCAGCATTACGCTTTCAATTTTAAAGTTTAGAATAGAATAGTTGCTTTGGAAGACGATCATCAGGCATCCACACAACATGACCAGTCCAACGAAGTTGATGTTGAAGAATCATTGCTTCAACACTGGTGATCTTTGCTTCATCCAGTGCACTGATATTAGTTCGCATGTCTTCCCAAATGATGTGTAAGATTTTTCAGAGACTCCTTTTATGGAATCTTTCGAGAAGTTGGAGATGGTGTTTGTAGGTGGTCCACGTTTCACAAGCATACAGTAAAGTTGGTAGTGCAATCGCTTTGCAAACAAGCATTTTGGTTTCCCTGCGAATATCCCGGCCCTCAAACACTCTGCACTTCAATTGGGAGAAAGCCGCACTCACAGAGCTCAGGCAATGCTGGATTTCGGCATCAATGTTGGCCCTTGTAGAAAGATAACTGCCTAGGTAGGAGAAGTGATCAACATTTTCCAATGTTACATCACTGAGTTGGATTTGTGGCACTGCAGAGGGGTTATTTTGTACTTGTTGGTGCAGCACTTTGGTTTTTTTGGACCAAAAAAAACCACAGAGAGTGTCAGGCAATTGATAGTTGGGTTGTCCCACGCTCCTGTCAGAGCTGGCTTGCAAGGGTAGGGGTGGATAAGGATCTGGCCAACAGAGCAAAAAAGGTTCCCCAAACCTGTCATTGATCACACAAGGCAGCAATAGAAGCTTATCTTTTATCCTAATGCTATAGGACTATAACAATTAGATTGGAGATAACTCTTTGCTGCTGTCTTTTACTATGAGAAAGTAGGCAAAGGCTTATCTCTGATCTCAACACAATAGCCATACAGCACTAAGATTGGAGACAGGCCTCTGCCTGCTCCTACAGCCTGAACTGCAAAACACCTGACACTATATGATTGCTCCTATATAAAATAAATTAAAACTCTCTCTCTCTCTCTCTCTCTCTCTCTCTCTCTCTCTCTCTCTCTCACACACACACACACACACACACACACACACACACACACACACACGTGCTAATCTAACACAGATTGGAAGTTAGTACAATAAAGCTAATTTAATGTAAACAGTTCCATTCCCTACTTCCTCATTCCACCTGTTCAGGTAAAATGTGTTGCAAAACAGTGGTGTAATGGACCGCTTATTCAATGAAGCACTTATTCAATTCCAGCTTCCTTTCATCATTTCCATTTATTATTATTGAACTTTGAATTATTATTCAAAGAAGAGCAGGAAATTGAGAATTAGGAGTTAGGAATTTGGTCTCCTCAATCTAACCACTACGCCGCACACTGGCTCTCTATTTAATGGGAGAAGGTTTGGGCTCCTTCTGATCTGGCAGGTGCATCTTTCACTTTGCAATTTCCCTTCCATCGCCAGCACCAAAATTCAACAAAATCTTTACATCAGGGACAAACCCACATTTTTAAAAATCACATTTAAATATGCATTTTTAATGCATTTTCCCACAAAATTCACCTTTCTAAATTTCATATTATATCTGAAATGCATTTTTGTATAGTTTTTGAGGTGAAAACAAAATTCAGACAAATGCAAAGCGCAACTATTTTCAGGTCTTCATTTTAGCCCAGTTTCCATCAGAATTTGCTAGGAACAAATCCCCGCAACCATGCTTAATTGGGGGGAGATTCCCAAAGGAGACTCCTGACCAGTCCATGCCAACTCCATTTTAATCTTGCTTCCTGTGGGTTACCCAAAGCGTCACAAAAACCTTTCATATTGGGTCTTGCATTCACGTCCCTCCAGACTTCTCTTTGTGAATAATCCGTCTCTATAGCTATCACAGTTTGCATTGTTCTTGCCAGAATGGAGCACTGCAAGTACTGGAGAATATGCCCACTGGGGATGAAGCTCAGGGAAAGGTCAGCACCGACATGGTATCAACAGCTTCAGTGAGTCAAAGCCTGCAAAGACCATTCTGCTCCAATCAGCTGCCTTTTCTGGTAAGCGAAGACTTGGCATAATGCTAACAAGGACATTAGTAACAATGTGTATCCATTTTCAAGTTTCCATTTTTAAGTAAGCAGCATGACAGTAATCCAGATAATTAAACCAGCATTCCCTGATGGCAGGAATAAGCTCTTTATCACAGTCTTGCAACATGCACACGCTCAACATGTTTCCATAACAGCCTCACCTATAACAAGTTGCTCTTACTGGGGTCCTGTCCCGGACAGGAATGATCTGAGTACAGATGGGATCCTATTGTTTCCTCAGGTCATTTGATCTTACTACATTCCACCAAGAAGCATTGCCCCCTGAAACCCACAAGTCCAGCAAAGTTTGTCTTAACATGGCTGGTTCTTTGGATCATACCACCAGGAGAATCAGTATGGCTTTGCTGGTCCCTGCAATTTTTTTACTGGTCCTGCAATTCTGTTCCGAGTCTTCTATTAAGGTAAAAAAAGTAAAGAACCCCTGGATGGTTAAGTCCAGTCAAAGGCGACTATGGGGTTGCAGCACTCATCTCACTTTCAGGCCAACAGAGCCAATGTTTGTCCACAAACAGTTTTCTGGGTCATGTGGCCAGCATGACTAAACCGCTTGTGCGCAACAGAACACTGTGATGGGAACCAGTGAGCACAGAAACACAACTTACCTTCCCACTGCATCAATAAGTTTTAATCTACTTGCACTAGTATGCTTTCGAACTGCTAGGTTGGCAGAAGCTGGGACAGAGCAATGGGAGCTAATTCTGTTGGGCAGATTCAAACTGTCGACCTTCTGATCGGCAAGCCCAATAGGCTCTGTGGTTTAGACCACAGCGCCACCTGCATCCCTAGTCTTGTATGTTCCACAATACATGTTCCACAACAGATCCATAATACACATGTTCACCATGTTGGTTGACACTGCTGAGTGTTGTTTTCCCAAACATGTGGAGGGCACCAGGTTGGTGAAGGATGAGGTAAGATATGGCTGACTTTGTTGTAATCATGATTCTCTGAGAAGACCTCATATTTAAACTAAACAATTTCCTCTGTGGGCACAGTTTTGCCTGCCTTTCTAAAGGAGAGGACCCTGTCTATACCAACTGTGAGGAATCTATCCAGTGAGAACCTGCCATCTTCCTGATCCCTCCTACTGCAAAATCCCACATTCCTCCACTCTTATGTCCTCTTCCTCTTTATCACTGACACTGGGAAGCACCTGGGACTTAGTGACCAAGAACAAGTCAGAAAGCTGGACTGATTGCAGCTAGCCTAGCCATTCATCTTGCATGAGTTTAAACAGGTTGTCTGAATGAATTATAATACTCCCTGCACCTTGGGAGATGTTACATTCAAGGCTGCTGTTTCATCATCAACCTCTCACAGTTCTCACATAAGGAACTGATGGAGGGCAGCTTTGCCTTCTGAAGTTGGACGGAGCTAATACTGAATCTTTATGGTTAAACATTTAACTAATTTTAAAAGAAGATTTCTGGCTGCTGTGGCAAAGCAACAGCAGTGCAGGCACTCTCCTAAACCACCTTTGCTCAAAGTGCCACATTCTGAGGAAGGACCTGTTTCCTCATGGCTCTGGTGCTCTTGCTGCATTAGTGGCAGCAAAACCATTTTAAACTGGGGTGGGGTTAAGAGAGGAGGATGAGGAGGACTGGGGGGGGGGCAGTGGAGGTAGCAGCCTCCTCAGGCAATGAACTGACCAACACCAGTCCTGTGTGGGGCCACCCTAAGCATGAGACCTGGTGTGGTCTTCCAAGTTTGTTGTACCCTAGAAATGGCGCTCCTCCCCCTATCTGTCTTTTCTTATGAAATGACTCAATACTTGAGTTAATTACTCTTCAGTGTTTCCTTCCATCCTGCACTGTCATTAATGTAATCATTCTTTGTCTCAGAGGCCATCTCCCTCAGGAAACTCTGAGCAGGACTGTGTCAAGGAAAGAGAGAGCCTTCTCTAGCCTAACAATTCATGGTAGAAGACAATTACAGGTAACTGAATCTAGCATGGACTACTCAGAGCAATTAAAAAATATATAAAGGTTTATTTACAATAAGGCAAACTTCTGTGTTACTCAAACTGCTGGCCAAGAGAGTAAAACGAGAAAAGCTACATACAACAGAGGCAGAGTTGCAAAGGAGGAGTAAAAGACTTTCTTGGAACCCCCAACCATAGCTGTCAACGTTTCCCTTTTTTTAAAAAGAAATTCCCTTATTCTGAATAGGATTCCTCGCAAGAATAGGGAAAAGTTGGCAGCTATTCCCCCAACCAGATTCAACAGCACATCAGGAGGTTTGGCGTAACACCCAGGCAGGTTGCACTAATAGAGTCTTTATGACAAACTGTAAAATCTGGCAGCCAGCCAACCCACTAACAAGCTTACACACAAAGAACCTGGCTAACAGCACCTGGCTTTGCTAGTTAATCAAATCAGCACAAGAGTAATTGCACCTGGGCAAGAAAAAAATCTTGATAGGGTGAAGCTCAATGGCAGACCATTGGCTTTGCATATAGAAGGTTCCAGATTCAATCACTGGAATTGCCAGTTAGGACTGGAAAAGACTCCTGTCTGAAGCCCTGGAAAACTGTTGCCAGACACTGTGGACAAAACCGAGGTAGGTGGCTCAATGGTCTGACTCAGCAGAAGGCCTCTTCTTGTGTTCCTTTTCAAACCAGCCCTTTATTGAGAAATGCAAGTGCTAGAATCTTGCTTCATCTATAGAGTAAGAGATTATGTCAGCCGCAGAGCATGTGCATAGCACACAAAAGGCCCCAGGTTCAAGACCCAGCATCTTCAGGTATGGTTGGGGAGAACACCTGCCTGGAACGCAAGAGAGCCACTGCCAGGCAGTGTCAGCAATACTGCGCTAGATGGACCAATGGTCTGGCTTGGTATTAAATAATAATAATAATAATAATTTTTATTTATACTCCACCCTTCCCAGCCAAGGTTGTGCTCAGGGCAGCTAACAAGCAATAATAAAAACAAGTTGAATGAATACAACTTAAAAACAAGATTAAAATACAACATTAAAATATTGAAACATTAAAATATTAAAATGCAGCCTCATCACAGGAGGAGAAAGAAAAAAGAAAGAAGAAAGAGGGGGAGGGGGAGGGAATCAAATTGGCTCCAAGCCAAAGGCCAGGCAGAACAACTCTGTCTTACAGGCCCTGCGGAAAGAAATCAGATCCTGCAGGGCCCTGGTCTCATGAGGCAGAACGTGCCACCAGGCCGGAGCCAGTGTTGAAAAGGCCCTGGCTCTGGTTGAAGCCAATCTAACTTCCTTAGGGCCCGGGACCACTAGGGTGTTGCTATTTATGGACCTTGAGGCTCTCTGTGGAGCAAACCGGGAGAGGCACGAGGTACGAGGGTCCTAGGCTGTGAAGGGCTTTAAAGGTCAAAAGCAGCACCTTAAATCTTATGCTTTAAATTCTTAAAGCGTAAGAAGAGCCTGCTGGATCTGGCCAATCCAGTCCAGCATCCTGTTCTCATTCACTGGATATCTGTGGGAAACCTTCAAACAGGATCCAAGTGTAAGAGTCCCCTCCTGCAGTTTCCAGCAACTGGTATTCAGAAATAGGACTGCCTCCCACCATATAAGGCAGTTTCCTGCATTCCTTTAACTGAGAGGAGATACGAGAGCCATCTTCAAATATTTGAAGGGCTTTCTCACAGAAGATGGAACACGCATGTTTTCTACTGCTCAGGAGGGTAGGATCTGAACCAATGGATTCAAATTCATTGAATCATTGGATGTTTTTAAGCAGAGGTTGGGTGGTCATCTGTCATGGATGCTTTAGCTGAGATTCCTGCATTGCAGGGGGTTGGACTAGATGACATTTAGGATCCCTTCCAACTAAAACTCTATTATCTCTCTTCCCTTCCCCCCAATTCTCTCTCTCTCTCTGTGTGCATGTGCAAAAGGCACACACCTGCCAGAAAAAGCCTCCCTTGGTACCAGGGAGAAAGAGGGAGAGGTTATGACAGTGCCTTCCAATCCCATTTACCACCTCCTGAGGTGGATTCTTGAAATCTTTGAAGTCCCAGCTCAATCCGTGTGGTATTTGTGCCCCCTTGTGGCTCAGACTGTCATCACAGCGTGATGACATACCAGTCCAAATTATATAGAGAGAAATGTGGCTGTGCATGTGAAATAGAGAAAGCAATCTACTTGACAATAAATATGTCCATTTTCACCAGGAAATGGGGGAAATGTTTATAGCTATTAAAATCATAATGCATACATTTATAGCAAAAAAAAATTAAAAAAAAAATTAGACAAACTGCAAAAGTTCCATTTAAAGGATTGATTTTGTTGACACTTGCCGCATGAAATATTGGAAACACTCTACATCATTTGAATAATCTATTAAATTCTGGTTGCAAGCTTCTGTTTAAAGTGAATCCAGACTTCTAGTAAATCCTGTAAAGCATGCCAGTTGAAGCTGTCTTGCAACTTGGAAGGCTGTGCATTGAAAGTACATTCTGCACATATTTTGGGAGAAACCTGGAATAGCAAATGGAGCAACAGAAATGGATGGCAGGGGTTCAAAAACAATTACATGGAAAAACATAATTGAGAAATGACAACTGTCACATTGAGTATTGATTGCAGGCCATGTATTATGTAAGAATGATGAAAAACAGAGGTTCTTCTGGATAAAACAAAATCAGCAGCACCTCCCAATTAGGGATACTCAATGAAGTAAATCAATCTATATTCCAAAGGGAACTAACTTGATCAGTATAAGGCATCTTTTAATATGTTCCTATACCTTGCCCTATGGGTACCTGCTACAGACAGGTACAAACAGCTCTGTATGGATGGCACCAACCCTGGAAGAGACAGGTGAATAGTGAGCATGACTGCTAACCATCTCATCAAGATTGGTCCTAAGCTCTGGAGAGCTGTTCCCTGTCACAGTAGACCTTTTCAAGCTAGTTGGACCAATGGGTCTTCATCTGTGATGTGTGTGCACTCTTATGACGCCCTTTGGATGCTAAGCACTTGGAACTCTCCACAGTTTGTCAGTCATTAGCAAATATGAGCAAGTCGTCTCTGACATTTGGCTCCAAAGGGAATGGATGCTTCTGCCTGCTGGAAGCCTTTAATTAGTTAAAGCATCCAGCTGAGTGTTGGAAAGGGGAGGGAAATATTATTCCAAAGGGAGATGAAAAGTGGCCTTCTTTACCAGACACAGGGAGTTGTCAACACTCCAGATTTTTGCTCTGCTCAAAAGATACTAGACAATAATCTTTACTTAGCCTTGGGTTTCAATGGGTGATTTCAGTAGGGCAGTATAAGTCAATGGTGGTCAACTGCTTGCATCATTATCACCACCAACCTCTTCATGATGTACATTTATACCGTATCTTTTCTCAAAGGAGCTGTAGGCAGTGCACATAGTCCTTCATGTTTATCCTCACAGCGACCCTGTGAGGTAGGTTAGGCAGAGAGAGTGTGAGTGAGTGATTGGCCCCTAGGAGGGCTAGTGAGCTGGTTCTGGAACAGCTGGGTCTGAAATTGGATGAAAAGTCCTTACTACAGTGGTACCTCAGCTTAAGTACTTAATTCGTTCCGGAGGTCCGTTCTTAACCTGAAACTGTTCTTAACCTGAAGCACCACTTTAGCTAATGGGGCCTCCTGCTGCCGCTGTGTCACCGGAGCACGATTTCTGTTCTCATCCTGAAGCAAAGTTCTTAACCCGAGGTACTATTTCTGGGTTAGCGGAGTCTGTAACCTGAAGTGTATGTAACCTGAAACGTATGTAACCCGAGGTACCACTGTATCTGTGCAGAACATGCAATTGCAAAATATTGTATGATTCAATTTGTCACACATGACGTATTGCCACAATCTTCTTTTCCTGGGACAATTCCTCAGACCTATTTATGCTGCAAACATCTATCTATTATTCTCTGTGTAGCAGCTTGTCCCACCCCAGCTGGGACTCTCCCTAGCTTGTGAAGTGAGCTTCCTCCTTTTGGACAAGTCCAAATCCAAACAGCAAACCTGGCTCCAAACTACACTCCCCCACTAGCCAGACTATGTCTCAAAGACTGATGAGTCTTGCATTCTAAAGGCTTGAGAGAGATGCCCAGCCACCAAGGGACTTTAAGAACAAAATCCCTGGCTCCTCATCAATTGCCCATGTGCAGTAATCAAAACAGCCTAAATGCTAATTCAATAAGTGTAAGGTATATACAAGGTATCCCTGAGTTGCAAGACTGCTGGTGACTGCATATGCAATGGCCACTGAGACATGGGTCAAGGTTTGTAGGGCTCTGTTGATGTTCATCAAAGTCAGGCTTCCTCAACCTCAGCCCTCCAGATGTTTTTGGCCTACAACTCCCATAATCCCTAGCTAGCAGGACCAGTGGTCAGGGATGATGGGAATTGTAGTTGCAAAACATCTGGAGGGCCGAGTTTGAGGAAGCCTGATCAAAGTTCTCCATGATGAATGGAAATGTTTTCCTATGTACAAAGCTACTTGCTCTTAGGATCACAGTTCCTGGGTTGGGACTGATAGGAATCATAGTCCGACAACAATTGGAGGGTACCACATTATCCCCTCCTGTACCAGTAGATCTCTGGGTGGTCTGCAGTAGTTTGGCAAAAGTTTGTGATTGCCAGTTTAACAACGGCACTAACAGAAGTACTTGTTTCACTTAAGTTAGGCTGCTGAAATGAAGAAGGGATTGGACTTTTGTGTGAAAGAACTAGTGAGCTCAGTTCTGGGAAATGGAAACAAATTCCTAGTCTCAGAATGTGCCTGCTCTTCACTTCAAAGTCTGTATCTTTAGCAGCTGGCACCGTTTGCCACATCTTGAGCTTCTACTGAAAGAAAAAGGGAGAATATTTAGTGCAGTGTGCCCCCAACCTGGTGCCCTCCAGGTGTTTTGGACTACAACTCCCATAATCCTTGCTGGGTGGGAGTTGCCGTCCAAAACAGCTGGAGGGCACCAGGTTGGGGAAGATGACCTGACAGGATCACAAGGCCCCTGGCTATGTATTCTGTAACTTCCAGAATATATGTATATGTATATGTATATGTATATGTATATGTATATGTATATGTATATGTATATGTATATGTATATGTATATGTATATGTGCATAAGAACAACATCTGCAAGATAAATTGAGCTGGGAGAACTGTGCTTGAGGAAGCGTCTTCCTCCCAGCCACCTCCTCCACCTCCTTCCCCGATGCACCCCTTGCAGGCAGCCTCCATCCCTAGGTGGGGGGAGGGGTGCGATCTGGCGACCCCCTTCCCTCGTCCCTCCTCCGGGGAGTGTGGCAGGCGGGGGTGGGGTTTCGCCTGCCCGCTCCTCGCCCGGGAGCCGCCGTCGGCGGGGTGATGTAGCCTGTGTGGGAGGGAATACCCCCGGCTCCAGCATGAAGGCTCCTGTAAAAGATGTGTGAGCAGGCAGCGCGCTACTGCCGGGAGAGCGTCCACAAGCTCCTCCGCAAACAGCAGCCGCAGATCGGGGGGCTGGACGGGCTGCTCCGCTGGATAGTCACCAAGATGAGCGACAAGAGCATCCTGCCCGACCGGGAGCTCCTGCAGGAAGGCCAGGCGGCCGCCGGGCAGGACGGCTGCTTCCCCGAGCAGCGGAAAGGCGCTTCCGTGATCCTGGATGTGAGTTCCCTTCTCGGAGCCGAGAGCTGCAGCCCAGACCCGGGCGGGCGGGTGGCGGGAGACCAGGCAGGCAGGCAAGCGGGGGAAGAGGCGCCCTCGCCCGAAACTGCCCAACAAACCTGGACCTTTTCTCCCCCTCTTCACCTGCCAGAGAAAAAGAGATCGATTTCTACTGAAAGGCGCCCTGGTCTTCTTTATGTGGCCAGGCGCCTTGCAGCACGCGAGGCTGGAGGCTCGCAAGTGACCTGGCGAAGGGCGTCCCCTTCGCTACTCTTGCGCGAGGCTCTAGTAGAACCTCCAGGTGCGGGCGCAGTCTACCTTTGCAAAAGCCCAAATCATTTCTTTTCATTTTTCCCTGGTTTTTTGGCGCGGGGCAAACGGCAAAGGAGGGCTGTGACTTCTCTGCTAGCCAATGAGGGAGTGGTCCCCCCCCCCCCGCTGATTCGCCCCCGGCTGAATTCCCTAGCAGGTGGTATTTTTGTCTCATTGGGTTTAAAATGGGTATATCCCTCCCCACTCCAAACTATATGGGGGAGGGAAGGCAGTTTTGGGTCTGACTCTGGAGGAAACCTGAATTGTGTGTGTGTGGGGGGGTGCGCATCAAGATTTAAGTCAAGAAGGGGTTTTATTCGGTGGTTCTTAGAGCAAAGCCTTCCAGGTGGGATAGACCGAAGTCCTGAACAGGTGTCCCCTGAGCTAGTGCAGACCGCTTTCCCTGCGCCACTGAAGGGTAGCCAACTTTCCCCATCTCCAGGAGGGCTCCAGGCTGGGATTTTGCAAAGGAAATCATCGCTTTCATCTTCTCCGTAGGGTGGGAGCCTTTCCTAATAAGTGTTTTTGCCTTCCAGGCAGCTGTTAAAAGCAGAGGATCTCTGTCAAGAGGGGGGAAGTTAGCAACCCCAGAGGAAGCGCTTTCAAGGCTGCCCTCATTTAGGCAGGGCTGTGCCGTGGGATCTCTCCCTGGAAGGGCAGGGCAGACGACTCTTGCAGGGTCCCAGTAAGAGACCCGGGCTTGGTTGTTCTCCTGGCATAGCTTTCCCAAGAGAATAAATTCCCCTTAAAAGCAGCCCAGGGGAAAGGCAGTGCAGCCCACTCCAGTTAATGGGCACAGGAAGCCATTTTCCCCCCTCAAAGAGGGGCAGGCTGGCATAGGAGCTGCTTTAGATTTGGCAATTGCTCTCTGAATTTCACGCATACAAACACAATACAAAGTAATTAAGCTGGGGAGCTTTGAGAGATTCCAGTTATGGAAGATGAGGACAGTGAAAAATGTCATGCTAACACTTTGTGTTTTATGTTACACAGTGGAGTCTTTGCTGCACTTTGTAGCACTCAGTAACTCTTACAACAGCCCTGCAAGGTAGGCTGGCCCAGATTTTCCCTCATCGCAGGGCTAGAATTTTTTTTACTGAATTCAGAAGTGCCTTAAATTCTGTTGGATGAGCAGACATTGCAGGGAGAAAAGGGGTTTGGAAGAATGAGATTGGTTTGGTTGTGATTGTTATTCCCCTGACCTGGAGAAGAGAATCATACACCTCCCTCTTTTCAATGCTTGCCATGACTTCTGTGGCAAATGGATGCAGAAGTCTGTGTATAGAGTTTGCTATCTCTAAGCAATGGTATGCAACAGAGAGGACTGTAGCTTAGTGGCAGGGCATCTGCCTTGCATTCAGAAGTTCCCGGGTTCAAACCCTGACATCTCCAGGTAGGTCTGGGAAAGACTGCTGCCTGAAACTGTGGGTTGCCACTTCCAGTCAGTGCAGACAACACTGAGGTAGATAGAGTGATGTCTGACTCGGTATAAGGCAGCTTCCTGTGAGCCTTTGCATAAGTGGGGATCTCCGCAGTGTGCCCACAATTGAGAAGGGCATATGATGGGTATACAAGATTTGTTGAAACTTACCGTATCTAAATATGCAGCTTATGTGTGTCACCTCAGTGAAGGGGTTTGAAAACTCATTTTACCAAATGGGCAGTCCCATTTTATGTTTTCTATTATTTAATCTTAACAATATGCAAGGTAGATAGGTGCTGATGCTGGCAGTTATAAATGCTGGTTGGTGCTGTTTTCTCTTCCCATCAGCTAAAAAGTTCCATCATCTTTTTGAGAATTCTGAAACAAAATTAGCTCTCTCCTGCCAGAATTCCCCTTCCCCCAAGGGGGATTGAACCTCAAACTCATGACATGAGAAAATAACGTTAAATTCTGGGGATGAACATGAATGCCTAACTTCCCTGATGCTCTACCATAACTACCATTCTGTATCAAATTGATTACAAATTAATAGTATTTGTCACACACACCCCTCTCACATACACACAACACAAACACTCTCCAGGACACTACACTGATGAAAAGAAGAATCAGGGGTTTGCTGAAAAAAATGTTAGCAGGCTGGTTTTTCCCCCTGCTCGGCGCTACTGTAGTTCTATTTTTACCTAAGTGCTGTTTTAAGCTAGTGAATCCTTGCAACTTTTAAAATCAAGGCTACCTGAAAGATGCCAAATGAAAATCTGCAGAGAGTTTTCTCGGCTTTTGCTAATGCTTAATGTAACATGATGTACACATAATCTAAGTTCTGAATAGGGATGGAGGGGAAAATGTGATTCAGATCACATTTACCGTAACAACAAACCTACCCAATTTGCACTTTTTGAAACAATATGTGAACTCAGCTGTACTTCAAAATTTGTGCTTATCTGGATTTTGCATTGCAGTTCTCCAACCAGCTAATGAGTACAAAAATGCAGATACTAGGGTAAATTGAGCATAAAAGGCATATATCGGTAAGAATGGCATACAAAAATGAATAATGAGGAAAGTTGCTTTGCAAAAATGTGTAGATGTTGTGTATATGGAGAAATTTATACTAAGATACTGGTGAATTTGTATAAAGGTTATTTAAAAACCACATAAACTGTTATGGAAAATGTGGAGAATGGAACTTAATATTAAAAACTGAAGGAAAACTGAAATGATTCACCCATTCCTAGTTCTGAGTTAGGCTCAGAACTAGGCAAAGACAGATTGAGGAGTTAGATTTGATCATTCCCAAGCTGTATGCCAGAGTGTGTACTAGTGAGATTGGAGAGAACCATCAGGGCACTATGAGAAAACAAATGAATTGAGTAATCAAAGGCAAGGCTCACCAGATCACCTTCCAATCAACCTTCCGTGAAGGCAAGTAATTTTTGTGGCTTTCTGCATTGGGAAGATTGAATGATCCAATCATGGGACCCAATGCAGAGATGCACCGGAACAAATTAACAAGGAAAGTTCCCACAGTGTTTCTAAGTTATTGCTGTGCACATGCCTCCTTGCAATTTCTCTCTCCTCCCCACCATCCCTGATATATAAGGGTAAAAGGTTCTTCCAATATTATTATTATTATTATTATTATTATTTTAAAAATAGTACATCTTGGGCATTGGGAAATTTGACTTAGATGGAGGAGAAAGCAATGGTTTGCACAAAAACCACAGGGAAAAATAAATATATAACATCTCTTTCCTTTTTAAAGAGCTTTACAGAATCATATTATGAAAATGAGATATTAATAGTGCCAGCTGGAATTGATAGTTAATGTACCGAGTGTAAATTTAACTCTCCTAAAATTTGTTAATATACTTGACACTTTAATAGCAATATCCTCCCCCCATTTTTTTAAAGGGGGGGATATTATTGGTGAGTGAATCATGCTGGCTCATTTAACACTGTTGTCCATCAAGCAACCCTTCTCACAACAACTGATTCATCTGTACTACATTAAGGCAGGCCTAATTAGTGAATACATTTATATCTTCTTCCATGCTACTTGGAATGAAAAACTGGTAGCGCAAAATGACTTAATAACGGCTCCAAAGCGAAGCCGCTTGATGTGGCAGGCTAATCTAAAATTGGTCACAAGAAACTTCTTTAAAACAACCACCACCATGTATTAATTTCTCTTCCAGGATTATAAAACACAACAACAAATGGATCCAAGTTTCCACACACAACCCTGCTGATTTTCAACCTTTCTCTCAAGTACTCCTGTGGTTATCTGTTTGGTCTGGAAAACCGCTTGGGAATAATGTGACAGAGAAAACAAACAAGAACCGATTCTTTTTGAGACTGAGGACCAATCTAGCTGGGACGTCACTTGCATGGCTGCATCATGCAATTAAAGTGAACATTTTTTAAAATGATGTAAACAAGAGCTTGGGGGAAGCCTGATCAGCCTCCATCTTCTGGGTGTGGGGAGAAGGACTTTAATTCTATCTCTCCCTGACACTCTCCCAACAAAAAGCATCTCTTAATTTGAATTTCAAGGGAAGCTCTAGCCTTCCCTTTGCAAACCTAGTGCCCTCTTGATGCATTAGACTACATCTCCCATCAGCCCCAGCCAGCATGGCCTTGCTGGCCAAGGCTGATTAGTCCAAAACATCTGGGGGGCAGCAGGTTGGTGACTGTCAGGAGCAGGCCAGCGATAAAACACCTGGTGTCAGTGAAATTAACTCTTTATTCAAAGAAACCAAAACAGTGCAGGCCTGGTGATCACAGCAACTCTTCCCAGTGGGTCTTGTCCCAATGAAGGTCCCCGTCTTCCCACCACTCTCTAAGGTTCCTCTCCTGGGTCCTTCCCCAGCAACCTGAAGCTCCTTCACCTTATCTCTCTTTGCCCTCTTCATCACTCTCCATGCTCTGGGAGACCAGGGAGGAATGCAGCTATTCACAGCAGGAAGGGGAGACTCCCTGGCTTTTTCATCAGCCTCTAATTTTGGACTGCCCTCTTCCTGCTCACTAAGCCCTGTTACTTCTTCAGGTTGTGACTCCTCCTCCTCCCAGTCTGCTCCCTCTTCTCCCTGCTCATGGTCATCCCACCACCAGGCCCATGACTCTGAACCTTCCTCCCTTGGGGGTTCTCCAGCTGCTGCCTCCCACTTATCCTCTGCATCCAGCCAGTCCATAACATCAATGGCTGTTCTGGCTTAAAGAGTCTTCCTTCGAAATGCAAATGTAGCTTTTGCACAATTTATGATGCATCTCATTTCACCATTACATTTGAAACAATTTTTACTTGCACTGATGCAGGGAATGCATAGGAAGCATCCTAGCCACCACTTGCTGAAGAAGCCAACAGTTCCAAGTAGGGATAGGTGCAAAATAAAATTAAGTTCTCATTTCAATTTAATGGATTTGCCGATTTTGAAACAATGAATGGTACTATTCAGTGTTAGTCCTACTCAGGGTAAATCCACTGAAGTAAGTGGATATGGTTAACATAGTTTTTTAATAAAACAAAATTTAGTGGGTCTACTCTGAGTAAGACTTAGTTGAATACAATCCAACAAATGACCCAAAACACAATCATCCTTTGACATTCACACTTCTCTGAATTTTTCAAATCAGTTTACTTGCCAAAGTGCTGGCAAAAAAGGCATATATTAGGGTAAGTGTGCATAACGATGCACATGCTAGTGAAAATAACACCCACAAATGCATTATATTTGGGGAAATTGTCTTACAAGAATTTGTATCTTAGGCAAAACTGCATGCAAACATGTATATTAGGAGATATTGGCAGTAAAATGCTGATGAAATTTTGTGATGACTTTAAAAAAAACCAAAAAAACCCCTGCAAATTGATGTGGAGATATCCTATCCCTAGTCCAGATGCAGACTAAACTGAAAATAAATTGTAGAAACCTTCAAAAAGAGAACTGTTGTCAGTGGTGCAGTTAGGTAATTTTTGGCTTAAATGTACTTAAGAGGTACCCCTTTTTAGATGGTAATGGATATCATTTTGCTTACTTCCAAATGTGTCAAGTTAGTCATTCTGTGTTTGGGGTTCTTTCCTGCCCATTTTGCTGACATCTGCCCCAAAGTCTTTCCTGATTACACCACTGGCCGTCATAGAAAACAGGGTGGAGAATACAGTGTTTGCTGTGTGGTGTTTGCTATACTTTTAACTGAGCATCTTTTAACTGAGCCGCATGCAGAGTCTTGGTTCCTCTAGTCTTGATATGTAACTTTGATACTATGGATTCCCTGTTCCTTGTGTTTTGGCTTCTGGATTACTGAACGATAACCAGTTTCAATTATGAGCTTGTAGTCCGCAATCGGAAAACTGAGCTCATGGGTGTGATCTGACTTCTCTCATGTTGATCAGCCTCCAAAATGAGTTGTGATGCTAAAGTTGATAGCTGCCTTGGCTTGCCCTTCGTGCTTCCTTCGAGCCCTCATTAATAAAGCATTTGTTGTGTAATGTTCTATCGATTTGCCGTTCTGGCCTAATTTCCCCCTTCTGGCTTGCTGCTTCCGCCTTAACTCCTGTAGAAGTTAATTATGATTTTCCTTCAAATTACCTCCTAATTTGTCTGGGATTTCTATTATTTCCCACTCTTGACAAGCTATTCCATTATTGCCAAGATTCCACTTGCTTTGCCCAGCATTTAAGATGAGCTTATTCACATTTTGATTCTAGGTCTTGCAGGTTGGGGGGGTTCATGAAAAACAAAACAGTATGCTCTGCTTTTGGGAGACATAATATGGCTCAGATGTGTTGGCGATGGACTGAACTGCAAGCACAACATGGGGTTATTAACCAACTCTCTTCATATCTATTTAAAATAGCTCAGTTTCAGAGACTGTCAAGCAGATAATTTCACTGAAGGATGCAGTTCCAATAACTTTCCCATCCAGTGTAATTAAAAGGTCAGTTTCAGGTCGGTGTCATTGACATCCAGCCATATCACTGCTAATTTGAATTCATTGATGTCATCTTTTGCAAAAGAAGCTATATTTTCCATAGGTGGTTATTATACTGCTTTGATCCTGGAATGATTAAAAAAATTAAGAAAGGACCAAAGGAAGCACATAACATGGAAGATCTGTGCATATAATCTCCCACATTTATGTTGAATGTTAATAGAAGCACCCACCTACCCTAAACAGCCTCGGTCCAGTATACCTGAAGGAGCGTCTCCACACCCATCATTCTGCCCGGACACTGAGGTCCAGCGCCGAGGGCCTTCTGGCGGTTCCCTCCCTGCGAGATGTGGAACCAGAACAGGGAACAAGGCAGAGGGCCTTCTCGGTAATGGCACCCGCCCTGTGGAACGCCCTCTCACCAGATGTCAAAGAGAAAAACAACTACCAGACTTTTAGAAGACATCTGAAGGCAGCCGTGTTTAGGGAAACTTTTAATGTTTAATAGACTATTGTATTTTAATATTCTGTTGGAAGCCACCCAGAGTGGCTGGGGAAACCCAGCCAGATGGGCAGAGTATTAATAATAATAATAATAATAATAATAATAATAATAATAATAAAGATCTGCACCACAGCACTGAGGGGGTGGGGGGAATTTAACCCTTTCCTCTATGGTGCTTTCCCCCACTGAAATCTCTCAATCTCTCTCTCTCTCTCTCTCTCTCTCTCTCTCTCACACACACACACACACACACACACACACACACACACCAAACTGCTATTTGCCCCATTGGAGGGGAAATATATGAGTGCCTAGATGTGTGTGTCTGATGGGGAAGGACAGCAGCTCCATGATAGTGCATCTACTTTGCACACAGGCTGTCCCAGGCTCAATACCTGGCATCTCCAGGAAGGGCTGGGAATGCCCCCTACCTGAAATCCAGAAGAGTTGCTGCCAGCCTGTGCAGACAGTACTAAGCTAGATGGACCAGTGGTCTGACTCAGCATACGACAGCTTCCTAGCCATTTTCTTTTTTAAATAAATTTATTTGGTTTTTCAGATAAAAAATTTACAGTCACATGTCCAACATACAACATAAAAACAAGATTCCAAGGAATCTCTTAGAGTTCCCTTCTCCCCTTTGTGGGTCCTATTGTTAATCATTTCCTCCTGCAACTTTTATGATAATCCAAATCTTTTATCTCTCCATTGTTTCCAAAAATCACCATTAAACTACAAGTGATATTCCAATCCTACTAACGATTGTAACTGTTTACAATGGCCTTAAGATAAGTTATACATTTCCCCCATTCCTTATTCAAATTTTGGTCTTTCTGATTTCTGGTTCTTCCGGTCATTTTAGCCATTTCGGCATAATCCATCAACTTGATCTCTTTTAAATTGCACAACTCTGGGCAAGTTCTGTTGTGTTTTTTAATGTGTGCAGCACTTAGTAAACATTTGACAATAATAATAATAATAAGAAGAAGAAGAAGAGAGAGAGAGATAATTTATAGGCTGCGTTATCATCAAGGTTTGTACCTTCTCACTGTTGTCGTAGCCCACAGAAGCCTTTCAGATGTTGTTGGATAGACTCCAACTCCCATCAGCCTCAACCACCTTAGTCAGTGGCCAGAGATGATGGGAGATCTGGAGGGCCACACTCCATCCCTGTCCTAGCCCTGGCCCTGCCAGTGAAATCCAGTGAGTTTGCCCACATGGATCTGAGCCACCACATCATTCACTCATTGCTTTTGCTTTCTGACCTTGGTGAAGTTACTTTGCTTGACTCTGCTGAGCAGAGCTGAGGAAGCTCCATGTTTCCCTCTGCAGAAGGGGGAGGGAAATAACTTCAGCCTGAGGGCCGCATTCTGTTACGGAAAGCATGACATTGATAGGCTGGCCAGAGGCAAGAAGTGAGTGAGGCAACAGGTACAGTACATTCTAGCTACAGAGGTTTCTACACATCCACTCGCTCACTCCATTCAAGCACATTCTAGCCAGGCAAAAGTACTTGAGATAGGCATACCCTGGGGAGAGTCTGAGGGGCACACATGACCTGCAGGTCTGTGGTTCCCTAACCTTCCATTGCAGGAATGGTGACTGAAGGAGAGTTGTTGAGCCAGTGTGGTGTAGTGGTTAAGAGCGGTAGTCTCATAATCTGGGGAACCGGGTTCGCATCTCTGCTCCTCCACATGCAGCTGCTGGGTAACCTTGGGCTAGTCACACTTCTCTGAAGTCTCTCAGCCCCACTCACCTCACAGAGTGTTTGTTGTGGGGGAGGAAGGGAAAGGAGAGTGTTAGCCGCTTTTGAGACTCCTTCGGGTAGTGATAAAGCGGGATATCAAATCCAAACTCCTCCTCCTCCTCCTCCTCCTCCTCCTCCTCCTCCTCCTCCTCCTCCTCCTCCTCCTCCTCCTTCTTCTTCTTCTTCTTCTTCTTCTTCTTCTTCTTCTTCTTCTTCTTCCTGATGAAATGCTGCTTATTTGTCTGGTCTCCAGAAGCACACACCCCCAGCATGCTGCATCCCCTCTCTGAACAGCAAAATTAGTCCAATCAACGCTGACGTGCTTTTTGCTTAGGAGGTGTTGACACCTGACAACACTGGTAGAAACTTAGATTTAGCTAACTGCAGCTCTGGTCTAAATCAAGATTTCCTCCTCTCCCAGGACTTTCAGAAAAGCTGCATATTTGCTCAGCTTTGCAGTTGAATTTGCTGCTGTTCTCTCCCACATGTGTACATTTTGGATGCTATTGGCCAAAAGTTCCATTTTATTATAAAGGGGTACATTTGAAATTCTCCTCATCCAAATGCCTTCCCTGGATTTTGGAGTCCCAATTTGCTTTATCCCTTTACAGACAGTTTGATTGTGTGTGTGTGTGTGTGTGTGTGTGTGTACAGTTGCTGGAAACCACTGGAGGGGAGAGTGTTCTTGTGCTCAGGACCTGCTTGTGGGTTTTCCATTAGGGCATATGGTTGGCCAGTGTGAGAACAAGATGCTAGACTAGGTCTAGCCTGATATAGCAGCAATGCTCTTTAGGTTGCCATGAACATGGCATGTCAAGGAAAAGAACCCCCCCACTGCTGTGGTGTGAGGACATTCTCCATGGTTTCTACAAAAGCCCCACAGGATCACGGGCTAAAACAGTTCACTGCTGAGGACTTGCTTTGAGTGATTTTTGCAAAATAAAATTCAGTGTATAAATACAATATAAGGAGTAAAGGCAGGAATACGAAATGAGAAAGAAACGGTTTATTAAGTTTGAAATCTGACCCACAATGGGGAGGAAGGAAGTCTATTAGAATATAATAACAATTGGATATAGATAATAGGTTAGCATAGGTCCAAGCGCAGAAATTTGAGGACTTATGGCTATATGTTTATCAGTTATTGTGTATGTTCTTTTTGTTTGTTTGTATTTGTAGTGTGGTGTGTATGTGTTGTAGTAATAATCCAATAAAAAGCATGGTTAAAAAACAACAGTTCACTGCTGCAAACATTGCAAATTATGTTTAGCCCTACTCAGGGTAGACTCACTGAAAATTATGAACATCACTAATTTAGGTCCATTAACTTCTGTGGGTCTACAAACTTAGTTGGATGTGATCCCAAGTCAATATTTGGGTGATGGTGATTTAATTTTCCTTTATTGGTTTTTCATGTAAACACTACACAGTCAAAACCCACCCCCACATATGGGTGCAGGAGAGCAGCATTTCAGATCCCAGTGTCCATTCAATGGATGTCAGTGTTCATCTGAAATTCCTCCAGTTCTGGATTCTTTTCCTTCCTTGGTGTTACTCCAAACTGATTCCCTGTATGACTACTTGTGCAATCCATTAGTTCCTACATTGAGTCACTGTAATTACAGTGACTGTCCAGCATTTAGGGTCAAAATGCAAGGATGGCCAGCTAATTCAAGGATATGTTTACATTCTTTCCTAACCTTTTTGGTAGTATGGTGTTAAAGTACCATTCAAATCTTAGACTGCAGTTTCAAAACTGTATGCATTTTAGCTTCTTAATGGCATGGTGAAGTACTGTATAATTTTATTTGTATTGCGTTTATTAGTGTTGGGCTCCTGCTGGGAGCATGAGAGGGAGAAAAATAAAGATGCAAACAGTGGAGGACTAGGACCCTGTATGACAGCCTTCACCAACCTGGTGATCTCCAGCTGTTTTGCACTACAACTCCCATCAGCCCCAGCCAGCAACTGATGGGAGTTGCAGTCCCAAACAGTGGGAGGGCACAGGGATGGAGAAGGCTGCTGTAACTATGAGCACAGTATTTCCTTCAATGAAACTCTCTAGTTTTCCCTCCTCTGTTGCACATTCCATTCAATCCATCTTTCATGCAGGAAACTAGCCTTTTGGATGTGAAATTAAATTATATCTCAACACAAAACTTTATAATTCAGCAATGATTTGTAAAGCTTAGCCATTGGCTGCCCTTTCAGCAATGGACTTTTAATGGTGGATCTGCTGAAATGTGGCGTTTTATCAGTTTTCTCTTTTTTCTTTTGAAACTGACTTCACCCGGATTTGAGCATCAGTTGGAGTCTATTTCTTTGTTGAGAGACTGAAATCAAATCAAATTGACTTATCCATGCCTGTGATAGTATTGCTCAAGCAATATTTTTTTGAATCAAACGTTTTCCAGTTCAATCCATTCCTACAACCATTTTTATTACCGAACCATTGTTACCTTTGAATGCTTTGAGTTATGACCTAGAAAATAGAGAATGTTGTTCTCTGGCTGAATAAAACCTTTTCTTTTCTTCTTCTTTTACAACACCCTTTTGTTCGCTTCCTGGAAATAACAGCAGCTTTGTTTTGTATATGTTTAATCAAGTTTTTTCTTTGTTAGAGAATGAGTTCAGGAGAGAAAGCATTCCACTGCTGTGCTGTAGAAGCATGTGACTTGCCATATGCAATTTTTGTAACCACCCAAGTCCCTCATGGTGTCTTGATGGCTTTATATTGGACTGCGCAAAATTTTCCCAGGGACAGTGGGACATAAGAGTCATTAAAACTAATTACGGCAGAGCTGCGGAAACTTTTTCACCATGGGCCTACATTCCTTTTACCTCTGTATGGCACACCAGTTTCTACACACAAACTCCTCTTCACCCAGGGAAGCAAGAGGTATTGCCAGAGTTCAGGAACATATTGCAGCCAGGCAAAGTGACTCAGTGTGTGAAGCTCAGTATTGTCTACACTGATAGACAGCAGCTCCCCCAGATTTCAGGCAGGGAGTCTTTCCTGGCCCTAACAAGAGATGCCGGGGATTGAACCTGGCCCCTTCTGCATGCAAAACGGATGCTCTACCAGTGAGCCAAGGCTCAGTGAGTCAGATGAGTGAGCGGTGGCAAGAGTGGTGAGGAGGAAATGGCAAGCACATTCAAGGAGGGAGTCCACTGAGGGCATATTGCTCAAGCCCCCCAAAACCTGGAGTCAGCACTGCATCGCCATGATGACGGCTCCTTCCCCTGTGTCTGGCCATTCCCTGAAATGTACCAAGCGACACCAACTCATGTTGAGTTCTTTCCTGTTGAATGTCTGCCTGCCATATAGATGCCAAGGACACAGAACCTTTGTTGCGGGGAGGTGGTTGGGAAACACAGTCACTGTACAGGTATGCTGTTGGGTTTTCTTTTCTTAAAAAAAAAAAAAAAAGGTAACCCAAGCTTTAATTGTCAAATTGCACCAACCACTTTTCAAATCTCTCCTCCAGGTTTTGCTGTACTCGCCTCCCTTCTTTCTCCTCCCTGATTTGCAGCAAGATGTCTTCTGTTGTTATGTATTCCCCCTCTTCTCTCTGCTGCTTTTGCTTTGATCTAAATTTATCTCCTTCCCACGCAGAGTGAGCCGACGTCTCTTTCTTTACTACTGTACATTAATTATACAAGCAGTGCAAGATCATGGAAATCTGCTTGCTGACAACCTCTTTTTATGCCAGAATATCAAATATCATTCCACTGTATTTCGTTGGCGATACTGCCCTTGCTTCCTGCCTTAAGGTTCTCTCTCCCCTGGGCTCAGACCTGTATTCTTATGTAAGGCTGCTTCTCCCTTGCTCTGTGAATGTGTTTTCCAACAAATTTGGGGATGCAATGTATGTGACAGAACCCCTCCGGTGCAATTAGCTTATATTTGCTACAACTTTTGAGTTCTCCCTGATCGCTCATTGCCCCTCATTTGCTTCTGCAATGCTCTGGAATGTCTGCAGTGCACCTGCTAAAAGAGCCACAAAGGCACATTGAAGGACAAATATGCCACTTAGAGCCTCAAGCTGGGATGTTTTCACGCAAATAAATTTACTTACATGTAGGTGCAGCAGCACACCTTACGGGGAGGAGGCTGGGAACACCATGCCCAGTGCCTGCCTTTTACTGTGTGAAGCAGGGGAAATATACCTAGGTCCAGTTGCTGACAAATAGCATCTGGCAGGGGGCAGAGAGAGAGGGGAACAGAGAATTTTTATTGGGAAATTGCTGCAAGCTCGATACCTATCTGGATTGCCTGTAATATTCCCCCACTCCCTGCAGAAGTTTAAAGTAACCACGGAACAAGACCTGCACATCTGTCTCTGTGTGATTCTGTCTCTAAGCGAAAGATATATATTTGTGTTTGATTTGTAACAGCCAAGCTATTACAAAATAGTAAAACTGTGCCTTTCTTTGATTCTAGATCTTCAGACGAGCTGACAAAAATGGTAAGTCGTCTTACTGATGAGTGTGGGTGTGTGCTTGTATTCATTTGCTTGTAAAATTAAATGATATATGTCCTTTACAGGGGATTCCAGGGATTGAACCTGGAGCCTTCTGTGCGAAAAACATGTGTTCTCTCACTGTGCTAAGGACCTTCCCCTGTGGCAGACTTGGTGGAAAAGTTTTGCTAATGCAATTCACATCTATGTGGTATTTATACATTTGCACATCTATGTTCCACACAGCTGTGCAAATGTATAAATCTTCTTCCCATATGAGTCCACTGGATTTCATAGGAGTTACCTGCTCTGTGTTACCTCCTGGGGAAAGGATGCAAATGAAGTTCCCATTACACAGCTATGCTGCTGCAGGTCAGCAGGTGCTCCTTATACACCCTGGTGGGAGAAAGACTGAAATGTCCTTTGCAGCTACAGCTAAAACCCAAACTTTGCATCAGTGATAGTCAGCTACTATCACAGCCACAATTCTTTTCTTTGAAAAACTTGGGCCTAATTATTCTGGGTCCTTGTTAAACATACAAAGGCAATGCTATGACAGATGGAACTCAGAATGATTGACCTTGAGGAAGACAACATTCCATCAAAACATTTCGTTATATCCAGCAAAATCACGGAACAACTTCCAGTTGTGCAACAACTTCCCCACTAGAACCCCAAAAATCTGCCTTGGAAGTTCCCCCAACTCTCAGAAGCAGGTTTTGGAGTGCGGGGGGCGGGGGGGCGGGAGTGGGATGGAAAGTTCCTTTGCACAAGCAGAAGTCGTTCTACTCATGGATTGACTTCATTGGGTATCACCCGAGCGCTCTGTCATCCTGGACTCTTTTAGGAGTTACTACTGTTCAGTACATAATCAGTGCTGACCAGAGGTGTGGAAGACCAGGCCAAATACAGCCCTCCAAGCCTTATCTATCTAGTCCTCAGTACCCTCCCAAGCCACGCCCCTTTCTCCAGGCCATACCCCTCCCTGGTCCGCCTTCATACTGTGGCTGGATTGGGTCCTTGAACTCTGACAATGTCTCTTGATTGGATGGAGGGTAGAGGGAGTGCATGAGCATATGCAGAAACTAGCCTATTGGAGAAAGGTAAACATTTACATTAATGTCCCCACCCACATTTTACCTTTGTCACCACCAGCTGTTGGCATTTAGCCTTTGGAAAGCCACCCAGGAAGGAAGGGGGCTGAGAAAAGTCTCCAGGTACAGACAGTACTGAGCTAGATGGACCAGTAGTCTAACTCTGTACATGGCAGCTTCCAAGGGGAACCAGGCTTGAAGGTAGCAGTTGAAGTTCCTTGAAAAGAATGGAAGGAACATACAGGATAGATGATTCTGCACTACTTGCAAATCCATCTCCAGATTTTGAAACACTGTCCAACCCCCACACACGGGCACCTGGAGGGATAAATTGCAATTAATATATCCTCTCCTATCCATTAAAACCCATCCCACAAAACTGACAGTGGAAGAGAGACAGAGATTAGAGAAGATGGCTGAAGGAGGATGCCCTCATGTACTAAGTTGCTGAATCAGCCCTTGAGTTGCTATGTAGCAGCCCAGCTTGCTACTGATGGTTCAAAGGAGAGTTTTCAGAGGTACAGATGATAAAAGGAGTCATTACATCAGCTTTCCACAACTTGGTGAACTTAAGATGTTTTGGACTACAACTCCCATCAGTCCCAGCTAGCCAGGTGGGACTGATGGGAGTTTTAGTCCAAAATATCTGGAGCCTGCCAGGCTGGTGAAGGCTGCCTTATATAAATGCAAGTAAGAAGGAAACTTTCCCTCACTCCCTCACATTTAAAAATAAATCGCAGCTGTGTGTTTTATGGTTATATAATTGGAGAGTTGTATATTTTCTTCCACAAAATGTCTTCAGCTGCATGTAGATGTTCTTTTTCTGGGGGCAGAAGGTTCTGTCTTTTGTCTGTGCTAAATTGGAAGCCGAACTCTGAAAAGCTCTGCCCACTTGAAAACTTGCATTTCCCCCACAAAGACTACAATAGTACCTATTCATTAGGTGTCTGACACACACGGGCTTGCTGTGTAGGTTACTGGTGCACAATCAATCTGTTTTGAAGACAGCATCTCCCCTCTAGGCCAAGATTGGAGAATCCCCAGCCTGTGAGTCAACTGTTGGGCTGCTATGGATCTCACTTTGGCCCATCAGGCTGTTCCTGACAAACCACATCCACCTGCCCCAGACCTAATGTGATATATGGCATCAGGTGTGAGCAGTAGGGTAGTAGCAAATTCAGAAGTACAGGGTCCCTTTATGATAGTCACAGCCATACCTGCTCACAGCCCTGCCCCCTTCAAAGCTTATACAATAATCTTATAATTATACAATATTAATCTGGGATACATTGCAACAATCAATGAAGATCACCATGTGTTGCCTTTCAGCTCAATCTACTATTTTCTGTGCATGTACCTGGGCAAATGATTTGGAGTATTTCAAGATCTTCTGTTGATTTGAAGAAGTTGTGTTTTCTTGAAGTTCTACTGTACATAATAGAACCCACACACCATTCTCTTGACACTGAAGCACCTTGTGTTTTCAGTGTTCCTAAATGCTTAGCTTTGGAGCATACAGACCAACTCTTCCTTGGTGTTCTTCTTGCGTGATTTCCCCAGGGTGATCCTAGGAGCCAGTCCTTGGTGACTGACATACTTCCTTTCACTCTGACTGCATCTAATCAGCACAAAGGATGAGCAGACTTCTCAGTGGCTAAAAAGCTCTCATTCATGCTGATTGGGCAGCTCTAGATGCTGGAGACAGAGACCTTGCTGCAGAAATAGAAATGGGTCTTTGACCCCCTCCACCCATGACCACTACACCTCTGGCTTCAGGACAGGTACTGATGTAGTGAACTTCCAGTCCTTCATTTTCTAGGGCAAGGTGCACTCTCACTGCCCATCAGCTGAGCCTGATCAACTGATGGGCAGTGCCAGCATGCCTTGTCCCAGGAGCAGGAAAGGATTTCAGGGCAAACCCCTTTCTGAACACCCCCTCCATTTTAGCAGGCTTTCAGTGCAAATTTCTTTATGATCCTGGAACAAGCCTCTGTGAAGGCACCCAGGGAGCATAGCTTCAAAGAGGCTCATCATCTGATGTGAAATTGGTTGATTGTCAGGTGGGTGACCACTCACTGCAGTCTAAGCTCAGACTGTAATTCTCCAACTGCCATCTAAGCGGGTGGGTATTCTTGTAGCTAGCAGACACCCTGTATTCATTTTCATTAAAGTGGCTTCACAAATCCTTGACCTGGAATCTTTGAAAGAAATTGCAAATGGTTTGGCAATTGATCAACTGGAGTGGACAGGTTCTTTGTGTTACAACCATTGGTGTCTGCCACTTATACATGCTGTACAAACTACTAGTATATCACAGTCCTCAATGATGGAGACAGTCTTTGTGTAAGGCGATGATGGAACAGTTGCTGTGTTCTGAGTTGCTGTGTTAAGAAGAATGTTGTGCAAGCAGGCACCACACAGTTTTCCTCACTGAGGAGTACCTGAGAGTTACTGCTTTCTAAAGGAACCCTTAGCTTTATTGGACTCCTATTCTGCAACATACTTATGCTGACTTTTGATGGGCGCAATCGTTGCTCTAATGTTGTTGACATGCAGTGATGCTTTGTCTTTTCCATGCAGTTGTAACTAGTGACCTGTAAAATATAATTCAAGCTGACAAATTATGGCTGCATGTTAACAAGTAAGAAGGCAAAGTGTTAAAACCCAGCCAGCCTCTTAAAAGCCTTTGCTTGTTGTGCTCGTCAGACTTGTGGGGGTGAAATAAAGTTAAAACTGGAGTGAGGGAAAAGCAAGTTATATGCAGTGAGCCATTACTTAATAGACTCTGTATGCAGCTGCTAGGCACTTTGAATTAAAATGGGTTTGCAAAGTCAAGCTTGCATATATGGATTTAGTGCATCCATCCCTGAATGTCTCTTGCATGGATTACTTAAGAGTCGTAGGAGAGAGGATATATTGGATTTGTTGAGTTGACCATTAAGGATGATCCACTGAGTGAGTTGGTAGCAGAGTAGTCATGGAACTGAATTCTGTTGTCCTACTGATGCCATTTCATTTTGGGCAAATTGCTTAAGCCCAGTGTGCATTTCTGTCTATTAAACATCAGTGATGGGTACACACAGCCAGACAGTTTGGATAATGAGCATTTCACACAACAAAGCAAAAAGCCTGTTAATATTTCCTCAGCTTTTAGCTGATTGCTAACCAGCCAGAACATCTGTTGTGAAAAGCTGAATTGTCATAATATTAGGGAGACAAGGTGTTGGCACTTTCAATCCTGTTGTGGAATCTGTAGATGTATGTCAGTGAGGTGCTAGGAAATTTTTGTTTCCAACTGAGCTGCGCACTAGAAAATATGAAGAGAGAGAGGATGGGGAGGGATGGAGATGGGAAGATGTGACCGAACGTTATCAAAACTCTCATTTCCTTGCTTAGAAAGTCAAACATTGCTTGCTTGCTTGCTTGTATCCTTGCATCAAAAGAGAACCTAGTGGAACTTTTCTTCTTCTTCAGAGAGCCATTACTCTCAGCCTTTGCTCCCCTTCCAACAATCCACTTCCTTATCCTTCTTTCTACTTGAGCATTGGTAAGCTAGAAGAGGAGAGGTAAATCTCTTCATCCACCTACCAGCACCTGACTATTAGGACTGTATGTCAGGGACTCTGGAAAATGACATTTCCCTAGTTCTACTAAATGTCTGGGGAAATCACAGTTCCTGGTACTCCTGGCATCTGGTTCACAGCTCTAGCAGTGAACCAGGCATTGGAAGGGGATAAATTTCTCTCCCTCCTTTCAGGTACTCTACAGTTGCTTCTGTGTTCTTGACATACGTATGATTACATATTAGAGCCACAAGGTCATGCTTAGTAGGACTGTGCCAGACAAATCCCAGATCCTGAACTGAATCGAGGTCAAACTGAGAGTTGCCTGTAGTGGGTCATCCCTAATGGGCTCAGATCCGCCAATAATGATTGGGGATTGTCAAAAACGAGGCAGTTGGGTGACTGCATGTTGAATTGGGAGTTTAAACCCTGAATAAACACCCAGTTGTTGATGAGGAGAGGGAGGGAAGAAGACAGAAGCATAGACTCTTGTTTGTCTCCCCACCACACCACTTACTGACCACATGTTTATTTGGGGTTTAAACACCTAATTCAACATCTGGTGCAGGGAGAGGAAGAAGGAGTCACAGGCAAGAGTCTCTGTCTGCTTGTCTTCCTTGTCCTCATGCCAATCACATGTTTAATTGGGTTTAAAACCCTAATTAAATAGGATTGCACAAGTTTCAGTTTAGGGACTGGACTCTCTCATGTCGGTTCCAGGTTGTCCTGGGCAGAACCTGTTGGATCCAAGGTGCTGAATTGGGCACCAAACTGGAGCATGCACAGCCAAAATATTTAGGACTCTGAAGGGTACAATCAGTGTGATTTTCGTTTTCATTTTATTTTTTCTTATGCTCTCCCCACTAGCTCCTGCATCAGCTGCTTTTGAGATACCCCTTGTTTTCCAAAGTGGCTTGCCATGTGGGAATAGGGCTATTATCTGTAAGACACAAGCAGGAACATATCCAGAAATGCTCTCTGTGTGGGGCCCCATAAATTCTGCTGGGGCATATAAAACATCTTGTAATCCGCATGCATAGCACACACTGACGGGGACACACCTCTCCATTTTCTTTTTGTGGTTGTGTGTACATGCTTTGTTTCTTAGGCTCATATTTAGGAGCCTACACAGAGTGGCAGAGAACCACAGAGTGGGAGAAGAGGGTGATATTCAAACTTCATACCTTTTTTTTTTTATCAATATGAAGGTTTGTTTATGCATCCCACTGTTTGAGTGATAGACTACCTACCTGCTCAGTGACTAACAGGGTGCACATCTCTTTCTATTGCTGACACTGCAATGGGTAGGGATGGAATAATCTATCAATGTCAGTTTCTCATTTTTCCAATCTTAAGTTCAGTTCTCCACATTTCCGCATCTGTTGTTGAACTATTTATTTATGTATTTATAGCCCTCATTAAAATTTGTCTGCATTCTTCTGCAAATTTCTCCAAATACATACACTTTTTTGTATGCAGCTTTCATTCCTATGCTATTTTTGCAAGCAATTTTTCCTAATATAAAGCATTTGGTATGTTATTTTCACAAATACATGCATTTTTATGTGTAATTTACTTTACGGCATGCATTTTTGTACTCATTACTTGACTGGATGATTGCATTGCAAAATTCTGAGTGGTGCAGATTGAGAAGAATGCCTGTGTTTCGGTTCACGTGTTGTTTTGAAAGTGCCAAATAAGTAGGTTATTCTTTAAATGAAGACAGGAGTGCCTGGCGTGCTCTGGTCCATGGGGTCACGAAGAGTCAGACACGACTAAACGACTAAACAACAACAACAACAACAATTCTTTAAATGCAGACTGAACTGTATTTCTTCCCTGTCCAATCTTTAGCCAACTCCAAAGAGCTCAGGTTTTATGCAGTAGGGTTTTTTGTGTGTGTGTTTTTTTGGCAAAGGCTTTTATATTCTAAATGGAATTCTGTGTCCACTTTGACTCCTGCTGTGTTATGTTAAGGAGGGAGAATTAAATCCGTTCACCTGCTTTTCATCTCTGGACTTGCACAATCTGTCATTTGCTCTTTGCTTGGAAGACCGGCTCTGTCTGTGCCACCATCTCCAATGCATTCTTTCTTGTCTCTGGCCAGCTGTCACCCCCTCTTGTGATGGCATCTGCCATGAATAGCCTGAGTGACAGTCTTTCCCATTCTTTACCCTTTCCCCCAAAATGAAATAATCTCTGTAGCTCAGCTGTAAGAAACTAACTGAACATGCATTTAATAGAATACTGCACTGAAGTACTCAGCTCAGCTAAATTTTGCAAGTTTCAGCAGTGGGGCAAAACACTAAGCTTTTTTTTTAAAGGGGGGGGTAAGGGTTTTCCACAGGCGGTCTTACCTTTACATACATGTTAGTCAACATTTATTTATTATCTCCCCCTTTCTTTAACAGCAATAGCAATGACAAAAACCTTGCTTTATCATTATGTATCATTCTGGCATTCTTGGGGATGAGAGATAGGTACCCCCATTGTGGCAAGGGATTGCTCTGAAAAATAATGGGCTAGTCCATACTTCTGCTTGTCCCATTCTTAGAAAGCATAGGTCCTAGTGGTTTTCCGCTTGACCTATGCTTTCTTGGCACAGGTCTAAGCAATCTTCTCTTTGCCCCCTCCTTTCCCAGGGAAAACCCACTCTTTAGTGCTAACTAGGAGCATACGTCAATCCAGAGAAGTCCTGAATTGCCATTTGCTCCGATTGAGCACTAAAGAGCAGTTTTCCCAAGGGAAAGCAGCAGGCCAAGAGGAAGGTGAATGAGCCTTCAGAGGAGGCCCACTGAAATTAATGGATCTAATGTAGCCATGTTCACTCATTTCAGTGGGTCTGCTATGAGTGGCATAGTTGAATGCCACACTTTGCTCTCTACCCACCTGTCTTGGCTGAGTCTAAATCCACAGAGCAAAACTGGAACCAAACTGTACTTCCCCACTAGTCAGCTGTTTTAGTGTCCCAAATACTGACAGGGCTTCAGCCCCATTTACAGTAATCAGGACAGCCTAAATGGATACGATTTGCAGCTCCACCCTAACCTATAATGCAATAGGGCTCATGGTGACATCAGGTGGTTGAAGCCCTATCCGGGGATGGAGGAGCTCAGGATGTAGCCCATTGGCTGGGTCGTGTTCCCTACTCCCATATTAAAACATCACATTCCCTAGTACAGCATGTTATTCGAAGGCTACAGCCCAGTCCAACACATACCTCCTTTGGAAAGCACCACTATGTTCAATGTTGGAAGACTGCAATGCATTGAATGCTGCAATGCAAATCTCAACCCAAAATACAGAGAGAAAACATGAATACATTCAAAAATATACATTTTATTTGCGCAATCTTTTTGAAAATATTGATGATTAAGGTGGAAATGGGGCCGCATAGAATTATCAGCGAACACATGCATAAGTGACATGGAAAAGAAACTTTGCAGCAACAAAGGAATAAAACCCACAGAGCTAAATGAGCGTTAATTAATTTCCATTTCTGAATCACTTCCTCTAAAATATCTCAAAGTGGTTGAACAATAAAACAATAAAGCAATTACATACATAAGACAATTTCAGATTCAATACAGATACAGACTGGTATAAAAGTTCAGCCTCAAGGCAGCTCCTGGGTTTAGTTAAGCTCCACAACATCTTACGGGGTGTTGATCTTGTTGCAAACAAGTTAAGGATATTGTGACCATAGTGACCTACGGCTCTGGTGCCTTCCCTCATGATTCCAGTGTGCACTGTCAGAAGAACAAGACCTTAAAATATATTCCAAAACAGAGAGAGCACTTGATTATTTTTCCTTTGGAAGTGAAACACCTGGATCAGAGTTGGTCATGCAAGGCCAATCTGGCATCATTTGCCATGGGCTGCCAGCTGAATAGGTAACAGAATGATAGTGGTGTTTATAATTCATAAACTCATTTCCTGCAAGGGATTGGACAGATGCCCCCAAATCAAATTCTGCTTCTGACATTAAGATATTAAAAATGCACATAGTTAAACTGGGAAAGAATGATTTATTTATCTTTAGTTCCATTCATAGTGGGATGGGGACTGTAAGAGAAGATGGGCAGCCTCCAAGGATCCGAAAGGATGTACCCCATCTCTCAAGAGAGCACTTTAATGCATTGATGATCCTGTCTGTGAATCATGAGACTTGAAAGAGATAATAAAATGTGTGTCATAGCCTCTTCCCCCTCCTTGCAAACATAGCGTTATGAGTCTGGAGAATGGGGCAGCCTGGATGAAACCCTGGTTCCCCTTCCAGACTTGGGATACTGTATCTGTGAGTGGAGACTGTATCAGAAGCAGCTTGCCAAACCAGTTCCTTTGTCAGCATAATAGCTTTGGCTGGCTCATTATGTACCAGTGTGCAGCAGCTAGGGATCACTAGGAATGGAAAATAAAACTGCCACTGTTATAATGCCATTATGCAAGCGAGCGGGTGGCACTGTGGTCTAAACCACTGAGCCTCTTGGGCTTGCTGATCGGAAGGTCGGTGGTTCGAATCCACATGACAGGGTGAACTCCCGTTGCTCTGTCCCAGCTTCTGCCAACCTAGCAGTTCAAAAGCACACCAGTGCAAGTAGATAAATAGGTACCGCTGCAGCGGGAAGGTAAATGGCGTTTCTGTCCGCTTTGGCTTCCATCACGATCCTCCATGCATCAGTGGCTGTTTAGTCATGCTGGTCACATGACTTGGAAAGCTGTCTGCAAACGAATTCTAGCTCCCTTGGCATGAAAAGCGAAATGAGCGCCACACTCCATAGTCACTTTTGACTGGACTTAACCATCCAGGGGTCCTTTATCTTTTTCCTTTACCTGCCATTATACAAATCTATCATGTGACTACATTTGGAATACCATCTCCAGTACTGTTCACCTCACCTCAAAAAGGATATTGTAGAGTTGGGAAAGGTTCAGAGAAAGGCAGCATTTTGGGATCAAGCAGGTGGTGATGGAGCAACTCCCCTGCGAAGAGAAGGTTGCTGTGTTTGGGACTTCTTAGAGAAAAGGCAGATGAGAAGGGACATGATAGAAGTTTATAAAATTATGCATGACGTGGCGAAAGTGGATAGAGAAACTGGTTTTCTCCCCCTCATAACAGTGGAACTTATGGACATCCAAGGCTGGAAGATTCAGGACAGATAAAGTACTTCTTCATGGGGCGCATAGTTAAAGTGTAGAACTCCAAACTAGGAGGCAGTGATGGCCACCAACCAGGATGGCTTAAAAAGAGGATCAGACAAATTCAAGCCATGATGGCTATGCAGTGGCATTGCTAGCCGCTTGGGTGCCTGGGGCGGCGCATGTGCCCTGCAGCTGGGGGCGGAGCAAACCACTCATAGGGGCGGGGCAAGCTGCCCATGAGGGTGGGGCGAGCCAAGGCAGGGCGCACTGCATGGAGCCTCTCTGCAGCCTCCCCCTCAGCTGTAGGGCGGCTGAGGCGGTGGGCAGACGCAAGCCCCACCTGCTCAAAAAAGCAACGTGGAGCTTGCAGGCAGTCCGCACGCCGCCTCCCCCTCAGGAGAGACACGTGACTCAAGCACACTGCAGGCCCTGCGGTGTGACGCCCAGTGCCTCCCGCCCCACCTAGCTACGTCTCTGGATTAGGCAGATTCAGGGAGGAGAGGGCTGTCGAAGGCTACTAGCCATAAAGGCTGTGCTCTGCCTGCAAAGTTGGAGGCAGCAATGCTTCTGCTTTCTGGAAATCACCCGAGTGCTCCTGCAGTGGCGTAGGAAGGGGGGGTGCGGGAGTTATTTTTTCAAAAACACATATTGTTGCCATTCTGTCACCCACCTCAGTGATGACACCCACGGCGGCCCGCACCCACTGTGACCATGCCCACCTGCAACCTCTTAATCCCACCCAGGAAGGAGAGGCAGATGTCAGGTGGGAGGGAGGAAGAGGAGGAGGGAAAGGCCTCAGAGATGAGTAAAGGGTTCTACCAGGCTGGCTGTGTCTTCTTAGGGAAAGGTGTGGTTGGTGGATGCCTTCGGATAATAATCAGATTTCTATCCAGCCTCTCCTCCTTGCCATGCAACCCCTGTCCCTCCCTCCTTGCCCAAGGCCCTGCCCCATGAAGCAGCATCTGACATGATTGAATTTTCCACTCAACACCTGTTGATCAGATGATCCAATCATGCAGGGTGCTCCTTTGCAAGCACCTTCCTTGTGCCTTCTCAACAGAAGCAACATAATATAAGTTGCACGAGTCACATTACACTATAGTACTAACCATATTTAGTTTTGCTAATCAGTATTACTATCTAAGGGCTGTTGTGTGCTTCTGCCTCTTGCATATCCTTGTCCCATCCACTTTCCCCATTTTCTTATACCTTCCTACTTACTGCTCTCGTCTGCTGTCTATCATTCTACTTGATCACCAGAAAGAAAAATCATCCTCAGAGAGTCTAGCATATCCAAGTTTAAAAATAAACCACCAGGCACCAGTGTCTAATTACATATCTAATTTTATAGACGTACGTTCAGAATATGGCATGATTAGAATTTAAGGATATTAATTTTTCATTAGATCTGTCATTAAGTAGACTTTTCCTGGAAGCAGCTACATTTTAAAATATGTGCCCATTTGCAAGGACCTAACATTTCAGAATGAAAACTGGAATGTGGATCCATGGGCAAGATTGTGGGCCAGATCACAAGCTCACCTAGGCATCCTGGAAGCAGAAGAGCCATATGGACAGGAAAACTTAGCCAATCATGTCTGTAAGCCAGCTTTTGCATCTAGGTCTCATACATACCCATTTTAGTTAGAAGCAGAATAGCTACTACAGCTCCCTCCAACAGTATCTGCATTTCATTTTAACACACTGGTCTTGTTGATGGCAACTCTCTGTACAAAATTCAGAAACATCACAAGAAACAAGAGACAATTCCTTATGCATTGTTGTTTGGAAGCAAGATTCAGGGAGAAACTGTGGATGAGGGGATTTCAGAAGCATTCCTAGCTGGAATCTGAATTTTAAAAATACATCCATAACTACTCCCTACTAAGGGCTCGTCCACTCTTCTTAGAAAGCATGGGTCCAAGAGGTTTTGCCTTTATCCTGCCACTTTCCCCTAGAAAACCTGCTCTTTAGCTCAAAATTGGAACAAATGGCAATCCACAGAAAATTCCATTGCAATTTGTTCTGATTCAGCACTAAAGCATAACTTTCCCCTTGGGAAAGCAGCAGGGCAAACAGAAGGGTGGGTGAGCCCTAAGTCCTCTTCTGCTTGGCGTTTCAAGTTTTATTTCTTCTCAAGGTTTTCTACATCTTATTGTGGCTAAGCAAATCAACAGTTAAGAAATTATTTTTTCACAATTATTCCTGCTTTAGTGGGGGGGGAAACAACTTGAGAATTGCCCACGCAAGTAGAGTAACACTGGTGAATCATCCTTCATCTATACCATGAAGTCTAGAAAAAAAATTTATGATGAAGGCAGAAAAGGACATCAAGTTGTTAGTCAAGGAAACCATATCCGCTTCCAACTCCTTGCCTTTTAGTCACTAGGAAAATGGCAGAGGTGGTCTCCTCTGATATTTAAGGAACAGATTTTGGCATGCATTCAGATCTTTACAGAGTTTCATAAGAATTGGAAAGAAAAATACCAACATGCTTTGCTGCACAAACGAGTCTGAGCCCCTTGAAAGTAAAGCAAAGCATTCCATGGGCTGTTAAGTCAACCCTGTTTGCACAGGACCCCTGCTTGGGGGCACAAAACAAGCAAAATGGTTTTGTCTAGTTTGGGGAAGGGGTACGAGGAGCAGGCTTGTGGAGAATCTTGTCTTTCAAGACTGGGTTTAGGTTGGACTTCTAACCACCACCTATACCTAGCATCAGTGTCAAAGGCAGTGATCCTCTGAATACCAGTTGCTGGGAATCAAATAGGCAGAGTGCTATGGCTCATAGGTCCTGATATGGAGCTTCCCATAAACATCTGGTCAGCCACTGTGGATAGAGCTTTGTTCTGGTCCAGCAGGGCTCTTCTTACATTCTTCTTTTCCTATGTTGTAACTCTCTACATCCCACAAGTCTATGATTCCTTACAATTATCTAACTTCCTGCTAGAGCTGAAACAAGTTAACCAGACGCCCAGATTTACCTCCACAAAATTTGATGGCAAACATCATCTGAACTGAGTGAACGTACAGTACCTTGATTATTCAGTCAACAGCTTGTCTTCAGCATCTGTTTTTGACAGCGAGGTATAATTTCTGAGCGTATCAGAAGTGTAGCTGTGGATATACATAGATCAGTATCTGAGAGCATCAGGCATTTGATAGCTGTTTCATAAAATGAACCCCCCAAAAAGTAGTTTAAAATATATTTGCAGAGGAGGCTGGTAGTGATAGTGAGGCATTGGCCCGCCAACCTCGGTCTGTCTTCAGCCAACTCCCACCTACCTGCCTTTTTACAACCTGCCGGGGGGAGGGTGTCAGATTGTGACAGCTCCCTCTTCCCTAGGGCTCATCCACACTTGCCTCATGCCTAGAAAGTATGAGTCCGAATGGTTTTCCACTTGTCCCATGCTTCCAAGCAGTTTTGCATTTGCCCTGCGACTTTCCCCTGGAAAATACACTCTTTACCACTGAATTGGAACAAATGGCAATCAGCTGAAAACCTGATTTCAATTTGTTTTGATTCAGCAGCGGAGAGTGGGGTTTCCCTGGAGGAAAGTGGAGAGGCAAATGGAAGTGTGGACAAGCCCTTAGCAGCCTCAGTGTTTCCTCTTGTAGAATTCAGCAGGGAGGCAGATGATAGAGACAAGCCTAGGGTGACTTGGATCTGCCTGCTACTGACTCCAGCAGCACCTCCTGTTGGGCTCCCTGCCCTCCTCTCTACCCAATCTCTACCCTGTTTATTTCACATCTCACAGCTGTCACATTTTGGATTTTGAAATCACATTTAGATTGCAAGGTTCCAGTGCCGGTGTTAGGATAAAATTTCAGCCTCAGATCCGATCTTCACATTTTAGAAATCCATTTGAAATGTTCATGCATCTAGTTTCACAGTTCCACTTTAGGCATCAGCTTAATTCAGTTGCAGCAGCTGTGACACCTCTTCACTTTTCCTTCATGTGCAATAAACAAAAAAAAAGACTTCTGTATGAGACGGGTGGAAAGACCATTTCAAAGTGTTGCTTCGTGCTTCTGTCTTCCCTAAGGATAGTTGTTGTCAACCTTTTGCATTTACTCCCTCATGATTGTAGGCATCTCAGTCCCTGAAGGAAGAGAAATTGCTAGAGTCCTCTTTTGTAGTAACGGATAGCTAGATGAAAGCTTAATGCCTCCTGGGTCTGTGATCTTGCTGTATGTGATTTGATGCTTTTCTCTCTGATTATACTGCCAATGTTCGTGTACTTTCTATTTAAAAAGTTAGGGATGCATTTAACTAGTTCAAAGGAGCAGCAAGCCATAGAGTGGCATTGCCAGGCTATGCTAGACTTCCCTTCTCAACAGTTGTCCAGGCATTATGTCTCACAGTCTGTCACAGACATAGAAGACACCCCCTTTCCCTCACCCTGCAGGACCCTTTGTTGTGTCCTTTATACTGTAATCCTAGACATCCTTACCTAGGAATAAGTAGACTCAATGGGGCACAAAAACATGCTTGAGTGTGACATGTCCCTTAACACACAACTGTGGGAGCCACAGTTCAGATACAGATAATGTACTAGGACCTTCCCCTGGGTCAGTCTCATCCAATTCTCCCAGCTCTGCTCATTTCTTCTCCTCATCTGACCACCATCTCTGGGACATCTCTAAGGGACTCATGACAAATAGTGCCCCATTCTCCCTAATGGATCAGCCTCCCTCCACTATGTGAGAGGGAGAAAGATGTCTTCTTCTGTATTGGGATCTTATGGTGATGGGCGGGTTGTGAATATCTTTAACAAATGAATAAAGAAGTTGGAAGTTTTTTGAAGTGCAGGTTGGATCTGGTCTCCATTGTGCCCCTGATGTCATGATCAGATGTCATGAACCCGGGCATACCTGGAGGTAAGTCCCACTGGTGCACACAGTCCCAAGGGCACTGTAGTCAGACAATCCAAAAGGTCAAATATTGGTCCAGGTCCTATACAGTGAGCAAAGTCTGAAGTCAAACAGTAAGGCCAGGTTCCCGCCTCTGCAGAAGATCCAGGATCCGAAAGCCTGGGTCAGTCCTGAAATCACAGTCTAGTGGAGCTCCTGAAGAAGCCAAGCCATGGTCCATCAATGTAGAAAGTTAAACAGATACAGTGCCTCTGCCTTGCTTCCCTTTTATCCCTTCCAATCTTGATTGATGCATCTTGATTTGCTCCAGCTGAGCAACTGTGTCTTTCCACTTGATAAGGTGTGTTTTCCGCCCCTGCCCTGAGCCTCATCCAGCTGCACAAACCTCCTCCCAGACCTAACGAGCCCCATGATCTCCACCTGGTCAACTATTGAGCTGGGCTGTGTTCCCTTGCCTGCCTCAGTCTCCTAGAGTGCACTATTCCTGATGCTTCAGAGCCTGCAGTGTTAGCGGAGATGTGGGCAGCTCTGCTTCTGGTGATGTGTTCCCTTCCCCTGGCTCCTGTGAGCTGCCAGCTGCTCCTTTGGCATCCTCTGATGTCCCGTGAGTACCTCCTAAGTCCCCAACCTCTCCTTCCCCCATCTTCAGCTTGTCCCATTTTGTACCAGTTGTGACTACACCCCTCATTCTCTTTCCCTTCCTTGGTGTTCTGCCAGTTCATGACATCAGGATGCATTGGGATTCAGCATATCTGGGAACATAACCTAGTTTTCAATTTTGGTTGGTTGGTTGGAGCTTGATTTTCTGAACCCAGTTTTGAGCCTGGCTGTTCCATGCCAACCCGATGTAGGCTAAATACACTAATTTTGCAACAAATAATAAAATTAATGAACATCCTCTAGGAGAGAATCCAAATGAACCACACAATTTGAATACTGCTCAGGCCTGGTCATATTAATGTTTGGGATTTCAACGTACCATAATTGTCTCCTGTAAATGCCCCATTAAAAAGAGGGGGAGGGGGGAATCTGATGGATCCTTCCTATGGCTGGCATTTGAAACCTCACAGAAGAAGAGACGATGACAATTCAATCTCTGAGGCTCCATGGCGGAACTAGATGGAAAAACAGAAGGGGCAGGAGCTGCATTGAAACCCAGCTATTTTGATCCAGAAGGCCGTGTTTTTCAAACACTCCTGGCTTGCTTTGAAGTATACCAATTAAGGTGTGATCTTCAGTGCTAACCAGAAGCAGCCAGCTCTTCTTCACTGTGGGCCGAGAGTGTGCCTTTTCTTTGCAAATTCTCATTAGAGAGATCAGGTGTGAGGGAAATGAATGAGACATTGTTGTGGCTGGGGAATTTAATGGCCTTGGTATGATTTGCAGAGGCCAGGAGGAAGAGGGAGCATCAGTGCCCCCATATCCCCACTCCTTCTCAGAGGCCTTGAAAAACCATTCAGTCAGAGAAAGAGGACTTATTAAAGAAATCTCTTTCTCAGGTGGTGGGAAAGGAGCGCTGCACACATCTGACATGCTTAATTGGATATCGCCTAACTGACCTTGCTGTCGTTGGGCTACTGCAGTGTGCAAAGGGCAACATAAAACATTTATGGAGCTGCTTTCTCATTTAAGATCACAGGAATGTTATTACCAGCCCATGAAATAAAGTTGGTGACTCCAAGGATGGAAATAATACAAGAATATAGAGTTCTTCTCTAAACTGGTGCAACAACGGCTAATCAAACAAAACAGGTTGCTTGCCCTTCAGAGATTGTTAATTGTTTGACTTTTAGAGTGCTTGGGACTGGAAACAATAAGACTGAACACTAAAATAGCCCATGAAAATAAAATTACAATAAGGTCTCCGTCAGAAGTAGTAACTGTATTTCAAGAATGTTTTCAGCATGGTTAACCTGAACCCCTTTTTTATAGGGCTTGTGAAAAGGTTCACCATCTCTCTGTGTCATTTACCCTCAGTTCTGTTATCATGGACCGAAATCTGTTGTGCAGTGTCCCGTTCATTAGGTAGTCCCTGGTTCCTTGGGATCATCTGTGTGACAACTCTATGAAAATGTATATGTATTTTCATGAGGCTTTTTTTAAAGGAAAAATGCAAACTGATGCAAAAATTGAACTCAAAATGGCAAAGTTTGAAGAACTGAGAAAAACTGAAAAGATTCATCCAACCTTAGTTTCAGGCCAGGGAGTGGTGGTTCCTAAATGCGAAGTGTATGATGCTTATTTCTGGAAGGGCTGGAGAACAAAGAGGCCTCCTTCCTTCCCTTGCTCTTGTATAATCCCTATGATGCAACAAAAAGGTGGGCTACTACATGGATAAGGTTGCTTTTGATTTCATGGAATATTTGTCTGTGATCCAATAATAAGAACCTGGTAGACCATATCTGACTGGCCAATTTACCAACATGCCAGCTCTCAAGCATGGTTGACCCAAAATAGTGTTTTTTCGCCCCTTTAATGCCATAGCTAAAGTCCTGCAGAGGACTGGTATGACTTGTGACACATCACAACTGAATTTGGATACAAATGAAATGCACCTTAGAACCATATGGCAGCCCAACTTCAGCTTTGCTTCTTGCCACTTGTTTCCTTGACATGGAAGGCAACATCTGGTAATTGCTTCATGCAAGTGAGAATCCAAAGGGCATGTTCTTTGCTTAGCTATGAGTCAGAGAGGAAGTAGTAGAGTCACCCCACATAAGCGCCCCCCTTCCAGTCTTGCATGAAGATTTCTAATTACAGTATTTGTACAAGTTCGGTATTCTTAATTACTCATTATAGGTAGAATTTCCAAATGGGGGTGTATTGAAGCCTATTTCCCCATTGTTCATGCAAATCAATTAATACATATATACCAGACAGTATAATTATGCATATGAGTAACTCGCCACATAGATGTTGGTCACTGCCTATGTAGTTAAAAAACAAAAACAACAAGACAAAACAGGCACATTATTTCTTTGGGGCTGGCTAAAAACAGAAAGGTACTGTGATTTTTGGTAGGGAAGGACTACGGCTCAATGGTAAAGTACATGATCTGGTCTCAGGTTCTGTCCCTGGGAGTTCTGTCCCTCCAGATAGGGCTGGGGAAGATCCCTATCAAAAGTCCTGGAGAGCACAGTGAGTCAGTGTAGACCAGAGATGGAAGACCAGTGACCCTCAAGAATTTTTAGATTCAAGCTCAGGATGATGGGAGTTGGAGTCCAACCTTATCTGAAGGGCAACAGGTTTGCCATGCCTAATGTAGGCCCACTACTGAGCTAGATGAACCAATGATCTGACTCTGCATAAGGCCACTTCCTGTAGTCCAGTTTTTGATTGGTTGGTTTAAAATGGCCTCTTTGAACTCATCTATTTCTCTGCTACTATTGAATAAGAACTGCCCTGGTGAGAATCATAAATGATTAAATGACTGAGTAATCTGAAAGGGTCTAGTAGAAGTGCAGCTGAGAAGCTCCCAGGATGTTTTAGTTGCTGGCCCATTTCATACTACAGGTGTCATCGAAGGCCATAGTTTCTTAGCTCTGAATATGAACCTCAGAAATTCATGAAGCTCACTTGAAATGCAGTCTTCCTTTCCAGTGGATTTCGCCAATTAGTTTAAGAGTGTTAAATGTTGTGCCTTGGATTTCAAAATGGAAGGAGTTGACTCTGAGTGTGGCATACACAACTTTCTACCAAGAAGTCTCATCAGCACAAGAAAGTATTGTGTGGGAAGAGTTCCTAAGGAGTCTTGCTTGCCTTGCAGTTTGGCTAATGGCATCAGAAGCATCCATATTTACAAACTGGATTCCACCCCAGACTAGATAACAACTCTGTTTCCCTTACAGATGTGACTGTAGATATCGCCCATGCATGCTGGTGCGAAATTTTGCGGACTGCTGTGTTTCCATGGCTATTCTGCTTGACAAAAATTGCACATTTCTGTCTTCCAGAGCATTTGTTTTTTAATGTTCAGATCTAAAGTGCTGCTATGTTTTATAGCATCTTTAATCTCTCATCTGCCAGTGAACATGGAGATAAAAGTTGCAGCTACCCACAGCTAGGCACTTCTCCAGGAATAACTATACATCTGGTTTCCCCCGCCCTCCAGTTTGATATTCTGATCTTTTCAGAATACACATATGTTGCCTGGGGACAGTGTGATATATTTTTCACAGATGTGCTACAACTAAAATATTGGTCCATTTAAAAAATAAAATAAAAAAGCTCTGAGCTACATCAATTTTGTAAACTTTAATTAGAACTTTATATGTATATTAGATTCTACTTATGTATATATTTTTGTACTCAATATACATGTTTGCGCAAAGCAAGTTCCCCTAATATAATGCACTTGGATATGCTATCTTCCCCAGTATATGTATTTTAGTACAGACTACTTGGCTGGAGAACTTCAATGCAAAATTAAGAGAAGTGCAAAATTCACTTTGAAGGGTACTTGTGTTTTTGGTCCACATGAAATTTTGGAAAGTAGGAATTAGAACTGAATAAAAATTTCTCCATCCCTAGTGGCAAAGAGCTTCTAGTTCTTCCCACTGCCAGCTCTGGTCTCACTTACTACTGATAGACTCCCCCCACCCCCACCCCCATCCCTTATTTCCAAGAGAATACAACTGTGGGATAGGAGAGAGAGCATTCCCACTGCAATTTAGGCCCTAACTATGTAATCCTAATCATGTCTACTTTGAAATGTCCTACTGAATTCATTAAGAATTATTTCTAGGCAAATGGTGTTATGTGGTGGTACGCACATGGACTTCAGCCTAACATTAAGAGCAGTAACCAACCAGTCAAACTGATTTTTCATAAATTTTGTTTTACACCTTGTTAGAAGTAATTTGTGTGCTGGCTTCCATATAGAAAAATGGGCTATAAATGTGCTGAAATATAAGTAAATGATAACTAACAATAACATTTGGGGTAAAATATTGAACTGAGGAAAAAGCTAGTTGGGGAGGGACAGAGTTGAGCACATAGCCATAAACTGCAGCATTAAACTAGAGATGTGCCACTTCCAGAGCAATTTTGTTTTGAATTCAGTTTTCCTCTCAAAGAAGAAAAGGTTTTGATGGGACATCAATCTGAATTTTCAGATTTTGGCAGATCCATTTTCACTGCCATACCTCTAATATTAGCAATTGCTGGCTTCATGTTGAAATTCTAAATGCTTTTGTATATTCATATTTTACTCACTGCATAGTGGGTTTTGTAGTCTCGGGAATCAGCGATACAGCTGCAAACATGTAAGTGTGTTTTGAGTGCATTATACAAATGGTATATGGTGCTGGCGAGCTACTGGCAAATTCCATATTTTAAACATTTGGGGTTTTTTGTTTGTTTTTTAAAAAAAGCATTTTACAGGTTGTTTTTTAATGTATGTGTAGATTCAGCCTCAGTACTGCAAAGAGGATTCTTGAACGTGATTTAGTATAGCAAAGATCTAGGATGTGTGCTATTTAAAGTTTCAAAAGTCAGTTCAAACAATGTTTTGTCAGTCAAAGGTCTAAAAGGCCAGAAAGATCAATATGAGGACCTGTGGAATTTTTGGGGGGTGGGGTGGGGACACAATCATCCTCCTTTAATTCAAACAGCAGCAGCTGCATTACTATTGCCAATGTGGGCATTAAAATCACTCACTAAGATTATAGCAGCGTTTGGATAGCTGGGTTTAAATGACTGCATTGTAAATGAAGGGGAACTGGTGGCCATTTAGAAGCTATAGGACTCCGATGTCATAGACTGGCTGTTTTGTTTCTTTGAATAAAGAATTAACTTCCCTGACAACTTGTGAGTATTGTTGACTTGCTCCTGACTCCTGACTTGACAACTTGTTTTACCCAAACTCCCATCAGCCCCAGCCAGCATGGCTAACAGTCAGGGACGATGGAAGTTGTAGTCTAATAGCAAAGGTCACCCATTCCTATTCTAAGAAAATAAAGGAGAACATTTTAACTAGTTGGCTGATTGATCTATTGATACTTGGCTGCCCTATGTGGCTTTGACTATGGCTGTTTTAACACTGTTCTATTATTTTTTATGAGATTTTACTGAACCATTGTGCATCGCATCGACTCCCATTTCTTCTAGGGAAGACAATGTGGTCTAAAAATTTTAAAGAAAAAGAAAATAGTGTGAGAATACAAAATGTGTCACATGGATAAGCATAATAGAGCTGATGGTACATAATTTTGTATCATCAAAACTCCCAGTTTTGGCCCAAAGGGCATTTTACCAAGAACTGGGCAGTGGAGCAAGTTTTAAGACTTTGCCATTCTACTAGAAAATGAGAAATCCATGAGATATGGAATAACAATTGCAAAAGTGGTTTAATTGACATGATAGCAGAAGGAAGCTTACCAGATTGTGGGGTGGGTGCAATGATCTCCTATTTGTGTGGCTTTAACACTGAAAAGGGACACTTGGCTTTGATAATCTATTTATCACGTTCAGATGAGGAACCTGGCATTTAATAGGTCATTTGGGGAAAGGGAAGAAAAGAAGGGAGTGTTTTTTGAACAGCAAAGTCCGTCTGTGAGTTCCTCATTAGTGGCTGGCTACATCATTTGTCACAGGGTAAATTGCTGCCTAATTGACACAGTTTCCTTCCATTTTTGAAAGGTATTCTCTATTAAAAGCCAGGAAGAAAGACAGAGAGTCAGATATAATAACTTGAACAAAGTCCCTCGACACTAAATGCAGATTTCTGCATTTGTGGATTTCTCTTTGCTTTTTATGTATTGTGAGTTTTTCATAATTTGTTTTCAGTGGTATTTATTGAGAGTGTGATAATGTCTTTGAGCAGAAATCTGGAGCCAGGGGACTTTTAATTCCAGAATTATTTACATCCTTTCCTGGTGGCCCCTATGACACCTGCTGAATCAACTTTAGCTCCTAGACCAAAGGGGAAATGGGAAGCCATGTTGCACCAGTTTAGATGATTTGTTAGTAAATAATCAATAGCATGTTAAGATTTGATGATGGTGATGAGTAGCATAAATTATCTGTTCTTGCAGCATTTGGCCTCTGTGGAATTGGAGCAGTCTAGTGTTTGTTTCTTGTAAGATGTAAGCCTGGGGTTGAGAACCTGTGGCTCTCCAGTTCTTTAGGGCTGGACTCCAGCTCCCATCAGCCTCAGACAGGGGGCTGTCAGGGCTGGCAGAAGCTCTAGTCTAGCAACATCTGGAGGACCACATGATCCCCGTCTCTGATACAGGCAGATCTCTGTTGACTCTGACTAGCAGTGGCTCTTAGATAGGGGTCTTTTTCCACCATCCTGCTACCTGATCCTTTTAGCTGGAGATGTTGCGTTGAACCTGAGACTTTCTGCATACGAGACACATACTTTACCACCTTGCAGGACATCATTGGGAGAAGAAATGACTAAGGAGTAGACCCTACACAAATCTGGATTGTAGTCCCTAAAACAGTTGTATGGCACTTTGTACGCCTCCTTCCAGCAACTCCCGCAGCAAAGCTGGTGCCAAACATACTGCTCTGCTTTGGACTACATCAGCAAGGCTGAGAGTGCATACCCTCCAGTATGTCACAGAGGAAAATCAGGACACACATCTTTTGGGGTCAAGTTATATGACACACATCTTTCACTAGAAGAAGAGGAGGAGGAGGAGGAGGAGGAGGAGGAGGAGGAGGAGGAGGAGGAGGAGTTTGGACTTGATATCCTGCTTTATCACTACCCGAAGGAGTCTCAAGGCGGCTAACAATCTCCTTTCCCTTCCTCCCCCACAACAAACACTCTGTGAGGTGAGTGAGGCTGAGAGACTTCAGAGAAGTGTGACTGGCCCAAGGTCACCCAGCAGCTGCATGTGGAGGAGCGGAGAGGCGAACCCAGTTCACCAGATTACAAGTCCACCACTCTTAACAACTACACCATGCTGGTCATAGACTTATAGAACTGCATAGTTGGAAGCTCTCCTGAGGATTGTCCAGCCGGCCCAGCAGTCCTCACTCTTGCCCTCAGCCGTGTTGGGCTCCAGCAGGTACCACTAAATTCCTCAGGATGCTGCTGGGCACCTGCATCTCCTTGCACCTCTGAGAGTCCAGTGCACCAGCTGCCTCAGCATAGTGGGGGTGGGTGCACCAAGGGTGAGGCAGCAAGCAGAAAGAAGCACACAGTGGCAGCACAGCTGTTGCTTGGCTGTGCTGTGCACCTTGTCCTGTCTGGGAGGTGAGTGGCCAAATGGGTACCCACAGTCCCTGAGTGGTGGTGGCGCTGTCTAGGGAGCCTCTACCTCCATCTGACATTGGAGGAAGAGAAGGCGGTCTCTGGCCCCCTCATGTAAGCAAATCTTGCAGCCCACACAGCAATATCATTTGTTTCTAGGAAAATGAAGACATTAAGTGCACTGAGTGATATTCATGTGCAATTGGAAGCACACTCCTTTGAGTCAAACGGAATTCGCTTCACATGAGCTTGCCTTTGCATTGAGATCATGATCAAAGAGCCTCTGCCATCAGAGATAAGTCTCCCTCCATGCCTCCCGACTGGTTGTGTTCCTCGCCAGCAGCTGGCTTTAAGGAGACAGCATGCTCTCTCAGCTTCTCGGAAACCTGCCCTGCCAGGGCAAGTTGGAGATTCTGGCTCCCAGATTTTCCTACCTCATTCTAATTTACATGATGATGTCACTGAGGGAAATGAAGCTAATGCAGAGTGATTTTGTGTGCCCTCGTGGATATTGCCTCATGGTAGAGTCTGATTGGTTATATTATAATGTCAATTGTTTATAGAGCAAAACTAGCGAGGGAAAGGAGAGAGAAGGAACTCCAGGTGCTTGAAGAAAGGTTTATTTAAGGCTTAGTGTGCATAATCCTTTTAGGAGGCACTTTGGAGAGCTGTTTCAACCAAGCACATAAACCACTATAGTGGACCTTGCCAACCTGGTGCCCCCCAGATTTTTTGGACTACAAATTCCATCAGCCTCAGCTGGTGCCAGATTGGCAAAGGCTGTGCTATAGTACCTCTTGGCGCACCTGGAGTTCCTTGGTCTTGTTTTCCCTTGTCAATGGTGCTTTCTCTTGTTTTGGGGACTTGGGGTGAGTGGTGCTGATTCAGAGTACAGTGGTACCTCGGGTTACATACGCTTCAGGTTATATACGCTTCAGGTTACAGACTCCGCTAACCCAGAAATAGTGCTTCAGGTTAAGAACTTTGCTTCAGGATGAGAACAGAAATCGTGCTCCGGTGGCGAGGCAGCAGCAGGAGGCCCCATTAGCTAAAGTGGTGCTTCAGGTTAAGAACAGTTTCAGTTTAAGAGCGGACCTCCAGAACGAATTAAGTACTTAACTCAAGGTACCACTGTATACATTTTAAAGGGGTTGGGGAAAATCTTCTCATCCCTCTCACCCGCTATTCTTCTTTTGCACCAGAAATGTTTTCCAGCAAATGTTCAGCCCACCTATAGCTAGAAAGTTTCATCAGGATTTTTGAACAATTGCAGATGCCTGCAGCACTTGTCTTACAGCTGCGTTGTTTTGCAAGAAGCAGAGCCCTTTATTGCTTATAGAGTGCTTAAAAATAATTTTGTTCATCAATTAGGCAGCTTCATTCTTGAGTGAATAAATTGACTTTTCAAAGATATGACATTGGTTGTTAATGAAGTTCCTTTTTTGAAAAGAAACTGGATCCTGGAACGTAAAGCGTGCTATCTTAATGACTAACGTGGTTAACATTTCAAGAAAACGTGTTGCTCTCACCAGGGGTTCTGTTCTCTAAAGTGAATAACCTTCAGTGAGGCATCACATGTGCAGTGTAGAATTCCAACTTTTCGTCATTGCTGTAAAATTGCTGCTAAACTCATATTCTATTAAAAGTTTTGTTAAGTCCCTAGAAACATATGTGAGAGTTTTACTCATTTCATATTTTTTTCACACCTTAGAATTCTAACAGGCGTCTTCATTGTCTTTAATTCAAGCTGTGTTTCTTATCTGGTATTAAGGTGAATCTCCCTTTGATCTCTGAAAGGAAGAATCTCAATTGACCAGACTTCATTCTGGAGGATAAGGGAGACATGACCTCTGTCAGATCAATTTCACCCAGGTTTTATTTGGTCCAAATGGTAGCAGTTGTTGTGGGCTGTATTCTTCACCTCCCTCCCTGTGTATGGGGTGCCCCATTAGCTCCCAGCATCTGTTTTCTTTGATTGGTTTTCTTTTCACAGCACGTGAACTATAGAATTCACTCCTGCAAGAGACAGCCATGGTCCTATTCATGGAGGCTAGGGCTATCCGTGGCTACTAGCCATGGTGTGGCCATGTTCTCCCTCCACTGTCAGAGGCAGTGTGCCTCTGAATGCCAGCTGTCAGAAATTAAAAGTGTGCAGAGTGCAGTGGTGCTCAGGTCCTGCTTGCTAATTTCCCACAGGCATCTGGTTGGCCACTGTGAAAATAGGATGCTGGGCTAGAAGGGCCTTTGGACTAATCCAGCACGGCTTCTCTTATGTTCTCAGGGAGCTGCCCTACCTGTTACATTTTCATCATGATAACCCAGCTGTGTCTGCTCAAAACATTGAGGATTTGTGTCATCCTGGAATCCACTGAGGTGTGTGTGTGTGTGTGTGTGTGTGTGTGTAGCTCTAGCACATACTTTTCAGTCACTATCCTTTTTGATAGTCCCTTGTTCTGGCACAGGCTCAGCCCATTGCTCCAGTTTAATAATTACAGCAAGCAGATAAAAGGCTTGCATATATCTTCACACATACACACACACAGTAAAGATTGTGTGGAAGAAAAGTGTGCATTCAGCAAAAATGAAGGAGCACCAGCATTAAAAATTCACAAGGCTTCTTTGAAATGGTGTCTCTGGGTGATGTGGTTTAATATGCTCTTACAGCACACTATACATTAGCCTTCACCAACCTGGTACCCTTAAGATGTTTGGGGCTACAAGTCCCATCAACCCCAGTTGTGATGCTTGGGGCTGATGCAAGTTGTAGTCCAAAGAGGCCACCAAGTTCATGAATTCTGACATAGAGAGATTGAATTATAATGTGTGTGTTGTGGAGGGTGAGAGAAGGCGAGATAGGAAAGGTGTCTGTGTGCCCACCTGCATAATTCTCTTGCTCTCTACAAATTTTGAAGCCTTCTGATGTCTTCATGAGTGTCTGTCTGCATCCAAAGTGAAGTGGGGGGGGGATGAGAAAAACCATCTTTCATCTTGACCCAAATTATCTGTAGAAGTAGGACTCCCAACCAAACGCTTAAGTGTGGTGCAGTTCCTTACTGCCGGTGGCCTGGTTTCCAGGAGAGAGGGGTGCTCCCATTCAAAGATCTGTGCTATCAAAGATGACATTTGCACAAACAGTAGAAAAGCTGGCGAAACAATCCTGTTTCAGATGGCAAGTGGCTGTAGGGATTGTGGGGCAGAGAGAGATGCCTAGTTGAATGCTCCACCATGAAAAGATTCCCTGCACATAAAAGGCTCAGACCTTTGAGGAGATGAGTTTAGAATTCTTTTGCCCAACATGGAATTTTGCACATACTGTGAGTGTTATATGGAGTACGGCTGGCTTTAGGGTTGAGGGGGCCTTTCACAGAGTGCTGCCCCATGGGACCTCTCTTACAGTGGTGGGCCCCCTAAGATTCCTGTGGGAGCACTAGGGGAGATTTCCTTCAGTGACAGATAATGGTGGGCTGCTTGTGGCCACAATTTTGTTTCAGACAACGGCCCGAAAGCCAGGTCATTTTGGAGGTAACTAACCTGCAGATTTGAAGGGCTGTAAACACCCACTTTGCATGAAGAAGGTCCCAGGTTCATTCCCCAGCATCTCCAGGTAGGACTGGAAAATACCCCTGCCTGAAACCCTTGAGAGCCACCACCAGTTAGTGTAGACAATAACTGAGCTAGATGTGCTAGTGGTTTGATAAGGCAGCTTCCTATGTCTTTCTGGTGGTAGCCATTCCTCCACCCCACCTTGTTGGTAACCCCTACCTAGACCTATTCAAAGTTAGACCTATTCAAATTAAGAGACCCAAGTTAGGCTTGTGCCTTAATTTCGGTGGCTGTACTCTGAGTAGGACTAACATGAGCTGCAACCCAGAGAGCCGTCCACTGAATTCAGTGCAGCAGCAGTGGCTGTTTTTGAGAAGGAGAAGTGGTTTTGAAATGCACTAACTAGACCTAAAGATAATTTGCTGATGATGTTTCCAATCTAGGGAATTCATGTTACAAGTGTCACAGATAGCACTTTGCAGCTACTTCTAATAATTGGGCAAGCATACATCCAATGACAATTAACGTAGCTGACTCCCAACACAGTTTCCCCCCTGTGAATAACTCTGTAAAAGTTTAATTGGACTGCTCACTTCATTCAAGAATTGGGAGTGGGAACACACTCCATGGCAGAGAATTCTAATTTCCTGTTGAAGTGCTTAGTTAAGCTTTGTCGTAAGCAAGATCTTGAAGTCTACTGGAGAGAGATCATGGGGAGCTTTGTGTGTGTTTAGTGTTGAGCAGAGAAAGATAATAACTTTATAGAGATGAACTTGTTCGGGCCTCAAACAGTTTCCTGATCGCTTCTCACCCAGGACACCAAAGCACTGGCGGAGGAAGAGGAGCGTAGGGCGAGAGCACCACCCCAGGCAGTGCAATCCTGGTGGGGAGCCATCACAGCTGCCCCCCCACCCGCACTGTGTGCCACGCCCCCGCAGGCGGTGCACCACACCCCCAGGACGCACACCAGCCCCCCCGCCTGCTCTCTCCCCCCCCCGGTGTCGGAGCATGAAGCTCTGCCACTGTGCAAGAGGCACTTTAGTGGCTGAGTGCAAGGGCCAAATGAGTTCGCTTTGTCAGCTCAGGCATCACCCTCTGTCGCTTGGATTGGGCTTAGCAATCAATGCTGTTTCCCAAAATATCAGGAAATCGCTTGGTGTGTCTCTCCCCCCCCCCCCCCAAGTTCAGCTGTGAAATTTCAGCTTCTTTTAGGGAGATGACACTCACTTCATCATGCAGCAGAACATTGCAATATGGATGTTTGTACCAGGTATGTTCTGAACCAGGTAGTTGCAAACTTCTCAGTGAGCATCACTCTCAATGAGGGTTGTGGACAGCCTCCCCCCCCCAACCTAACCCAGGATTGCCTGTGGACCACCTACTCTGAATTTGGCCCTGAATCAATTTTTGAGGAAGGCTAATGCTTAGGCTTAGTCATACTGGCCACATGACCCGGAAGCTGTCTGTGGACAAACGCCGGCTCCCTCGAACTATAGAGCAAGATGAGTGCCGCAACCCCAGAGTCGTCCACGACTGGACCTAACGGTCAGGGGTACATTTACCTTTATGTTTAATGCTTCATTAAGGTTTTTTAAGATTGTGATTAAACACATGGTTGGGAGGGGGAAGGAGACATTGCATATCAATCTCCCCCTCCTGACTGAGAGAAGAGAGTCAATTAAGGGGGGGGCGGCGTGTATCTAGTTCTACCTCAGTCCTAGTTAGGCTAGCCTATGGTCAGGGACGATGAGAGTGAGAGTCCGGCAACATCCAGAGGGCACCTTGTTGGCTACCCCTGCTACACACCATCCAAGCAGGTTGACACTTCTCATTTTAAAGTGCATTTTGATCCTTAAATCAGTGTATGACTAATAGGATTCAGCCATCAGGTCTTAGCACATCTGAGCACCCTTGGACATCAAATTATATCTTGAGCAGAATTACCTGCCTTATCCTACCCATAGCCCAGCCATGTGACTCTACTTCCAGCGTACATTTCTGTGCCCTTCCTGATAAGGCTGCCAGCATACAAAGACTTCCATATTCAGCATCACTTATCTTAACTTGTACTGGCTGGGTAAGCAGGGTATTACATCTGTTCAGCCAGTCGTTTGGGGAGGGGAAAGGATTTTTTTTAAGTCTCTTAATCGCAGTTTCCAAGTCTCTATGATATTGGCTGGTCTTATCTTCCCAAACTGCACGGGTCTTAGTCCTGGTTCTCTATTGTGTCAATACCTGGCTTAATGCTGTGATGTGTGCACGTTTTAAAAAATCTATTATAGATATATAGCTTGAACGAACAGGTTTTAAATGAGCTTTATGCAATGTCAGTCTTAGCATGCAGTACAAACTTCGTTGTGGGCTGTGAAGGATGCTTTGTGATAAGATTTAACCTTCTGGGTAAAACTTTTAAGGACTTGAGATCAGCTTAGGTAGTTATTGTTGTTAATTAACATTGGGCTGGTCTTAGTTTGGAGGCAATGTTCTCGGTGATGTTGTGTTTTTTTTATCGTAGGGGAGGCTAGCCTCACTTTTCTTATTTGGTGCCTTAGAGACAGGTTCACACTTGTCCAAATGTCCAGGGACTTCATAGCTACAATGGAAGTTCAAAAAGAGAGAGAGAAGAATGTGGTCATCTCACATTCTCGCACACACAGCCTCAAATGCACGCACATTCCGGGGACACACACACGGTGATTTATGAAGATTAGTTGAGGAGAGGACATTATCACCCTCTGTCTGCTCATCAAATGATCAGTTTGAGGAGACACCCTGCAATCCTATCAAGTCATTTTGGCTGACTGTGTTAAAGGCAGCATTCAGGTGGAACATGGAATCTTGGTTAGGTGGCTGGGCAGGGAAAACCCGGCTCAGGAACAAACCGGCTGAGCTTCAGGCGCTGGCTGCTTAAATGGGCGATGGGTGGATCCAAGGGAAGCCCACCATCGGCTCCATTGGCCCCACCCCCCAGCACAGCCCAAGCCCCAGCCTGCATCCCTATATGCCATAGCAGGGTGCAGGCCAGGATCCGGTTCCTGATAGGCGGAAGTGGCTTATGCCCCCTCCGCCAATCAGGAAGGGCCCAGTCAGTTTTAATTCCCTCATTGGGGCCCCAGTGAAGCCTCCTCCATCCCTCAATGCCGCCACACGAAAGAAAGGGTGAGCAGGCTTAGGTCTCTGAAGGAACTGTTTATATGTTTATTAAATGTTTTTCTGCAAAGTCAGTAACATGCATGAAACAAGGTAACATTTTCTGAGTGAAAAACATGCCTTTGATCTGATTAAATAAATGATGTTTCTCATACACTGACATGAATAAATATTTCTAGGCAATCTATGAATCTTTGGTGATCACTCGTAGTTGAGTAAGATGGTCTTCCATAAACAGTTTTAACAATGAGTCCGTAATTCAGGGGGTCCCCAAACTTTTTTCAAAGAGGGCTGGATTTGATGAAGCGAACATGCGTGAGGGCCGACCAAAGTTGAGCTTTTTTAAGGATTTTACCCCAGGACATATACTGCCATGGGGGGCAGATTAAATCGACTGGCGGGCCGGATTAGGCCCCCAAAACAGACTTTGGACATGCCTGCTGTAAGTGACTGCGGAGGCAATTCTGGATCCACACGTCCTTCCACAGTGAGGACATTGGATTCCGGGCGGGAGTTGATCACGGTCTGGATTTGCCAAGCATGCCTTCCTCCTAGCACGTTTCTCCCTTTCGTCCTGAATTTGAGTGTCTTCAAAGCCCATGACACCTTTGGTAAAGGCTGTTCTTCAACTGTTTCCCAGCCAGTTAGGTCATTGGCCTGATCCAGTAGGCTCCTTCTTATGGTCTTATTGGATGTGTTTCCCTCCTTAGGATGTGTGTGTGTGTTTAACTTGCTTGTGATACCTTCTGTTTGTTTGCAGATGATGGGAAATTGTCCTTGGAGGAATTCCAGGCTTTCTTCTCCGATGGAACTCTTAACGAGGAAGAACTTGAAAAGCTTTTCCATACCATTGATTCAGACAACACCAAGTAAGTCTTTCTTTCACACACACAATTCTTTAAGCCCTCTTAAGGATTCCTTTTGTTCACATTGGTTTTCTTCATGGGCTAATTGGCCATGTGAACAATAGGAGAACAACTACCGTACCTGAAATTCTGTGTGCAAAGTTAGTGGATTGAGAAATCACTATTCTTATTCTTCCTCTTTGGCGGTCACTGGTAGCTGAGTAAGATTGTCTTTCATGAACATGGTCTTAACAGTGAGTCCGTAAGTGACTGTGGAGGCCAATTCACCAACCACTGGGCTGAAGGGAGCTATAATCCAAACATCTGGAGGCACCCGGTTGGCAGAGGCACACAACAGCAAGAACATCTTGCTGGACTCCCAATGTGTGTTATGGTATGTAGCATCCAACTTTAAGATATATACACACACACACACACACACACACACACACACACACACATTTCATGGAAATAAAACTCCAGATCAAAGGAAGTTGGCAGTTGTTAGAAGATTGTATTGTTTCCTGAGCCCCTGTTTCCCAAGCAGTAGGAGAAGGGGATGACAGAGGATGAGATGGTTGGACAGTGTTCTCGAAGCTGCCAACACGAGTTTGACCGAACTGTGGGAGGCAGTAGAAGACAGGAGTGCCCAGCATGCTCTGGTCAATGGGGTCACGAAGAGTTGGACACGACTAAATGACTAAACAACAACAACATTGGATGTCACAGGCTCAGGCTGAGACAGTACTGAAGACTTTTAGTGTAGTGTCCTGGGAATGGATGCTTTTGCAATATCTTTCTTTTACAATAAATATTTGTTGCTGCTTCCTGATTGTGCTGTAATAGTAACTTTTTGATGTGTACACCAAAATAAGAAGCTGAAGGAGTCCTGACATCTCTTTAGCATGCAGTTCTCCCACACATTTGCCTTTTCTTTTATAAAAGCTTTTGTCAGAAGCAAGAGAGATTTCTGTTGTTCTGATCAGTAATGTCAGCTGCAGGAATACTTGCTGAAGTTCTGTTTTATTGGAAAAGCCAATTATTCCTGCCTGGGTACGGAGTTGCTGTGTCGGCGTTCAAAGCACCCCTCCATTTTTGCAATGTGGGAGTTTGCACTGGGTACATATTGTTTTGTGAAAGTAATATGGTGTTACGGTAAATTCTCTTGTGTTGTTAACAAAAACGGCTTTCATGGCTGGGTTGTTGTTGTTTTTAACTGCTTTACAAATGAAAATTCTGCATCTTCCCTACAAGCACACACACACCTTTACTTGCTACGAGTAAATGTCATGGTGGTATGCGTGATTCTGCCCTAGATAAACAAAACCTTCTATTCTGCCTTGAATATCAATAAAGGCGGCTGGATTTTACATCCCTCTGGAGTTCAACTGCTTGGAGGAGGATGTGAAAAAGAGCCAAAGGGAAGCTTATGCTAGTGGAGTGCCTGAATTTTAAGAACTGGGTTGAATATAGTGAAAGAAGAACAGGGGAAGGGGTAATGCCAAGGGACATGGCACAAGAACCAAAGGATAACTAGGGGGCATTTGTTTTTGTTATTTTGACTCTATTTCTATACGAGTGCTGAGCTGAAGAACCTTGTCTATATTTCATTTAATTTCATTTTTTGCATTTACATCCCACCCTGTTCTTCAAGGAGCTGAAGGTGGTATACATGCTTCTCCACCCCCCTCCTGACTGGTCACCCAGTCAAAAATTTGTGAGTGGGGATTTGAATCATGGTGCCCCAGGTCCTAGTCTCACGCTCTAACCACTACATATATGAAGTTTTCAGATACATGTCATTGTTGTTGTTGGCATCTTACTAAGTTCCTTCTGTCAAAAGCAAAGAGGCATTGAATCACCTTGCAAACCAGGGTGCATAACTTTCCCCGAGCAAAATAGTGCATTTGGCCAGACCCACTGAGACCTGAAGAGAAATCCCATACCATTTGGGGTAAACAAAGCTGCTAGTCCTTGGGAATTTGCTCACTGGAGCAAACCTTTGGAGATGGGAAGTTCAATAAAACAAAGACAGGAAGAACAATGGCATTAGAGAATCCTAAAAAGAGAAGTGTGTGTGTGTGTGTGTGTGTGTGTGTGTGTGTGTGTGTGTATGAAGATAGATGATAGATGATGATGATAATAGATAGATGATAGATATAGATAGATTGATAGATGATAGATAGATAGATGATAGATGATAGATAGATGATAGATAGATAGATAGATAGATAGATAGATAGATAGATAGATAGATAGATAGATGATAGATAGATGATAGATTGATATATATAGTACATCACCCCAAGTAAATAACTATGTCATGTGTTCTTAAGGAATGCCTAAAATTTCAATAATATGTCAGAAGGTTGTGATGAATAGATAGCTGTCTGAATTCTCTGAACTAGCAGCCTCATAGGATTTAACAGTTTCAAGTGCTGCCATGCATGCAGGCTACGATCTGTTTTTTGAACTTGCAGTTCTATCATTGGGACTCCTTAAAAAAACAAAAAACAAAATGGTGAACCCTCAGTTCAAAGCATAATTGGTGCCTTATACCTCAAAGTTAGTGCTCAGTTAGGGAAACTAGAAAAATGGTACAATGGTGATTGCATTTTGATATTTCACCTTTACCAAAGTAGCCCAGCAAAGCTTCAGAGTCTTCTCCTTTTCCAGTTGTCAGCCTTTCCAGATTTGACGGTGAAGAAAACTCCTTGTCCACACAGTTCAGTATAAAGTGTTTTATTGCCTCAAGGCACAAGATAATAAAAACAAATGATATACATAAAGTTAAGAGATGCTGCTGCATCATAAAGTATACTACAAAATACAGTAACTTGGTCTTAGAGGTTAAACTGAAGAGATCCAAATATACAGAGAGATCCAAGTTTGGAGGGAAAACCACCACAACAATTCACTACAGTTCACCCAAATTGCTGAGTAAGAGCTGGAGACAACCCTAGGTCACATTACCCACTCTTGGGGAATAAATATGGGAAGCACTATCCAAAGCTGTAAGTGACACTTTGAAAGCAACCAGTGGCTCAGACAAAATTGCTCCTTGGCAATCTAACAAGATCAGTCATTAGAAAAAAAACATGATATCTCCTCAATGATCAGCTTCATCTATCTGAGGCTGTTTCAAAAATGACTTTTCTGCCCCACTGAGGCTTGCAAAATTAGCATCTTTCTACTTTGTTGCTCTTAGGAGTTGCTTTTTTTCTTTTCTTTTTTTTACACACATGCACACACCACCCTGGGTGTAACACAAAAGTATGTTGAAAGGGCATTTTTCTCATCAGATCTGCTTCAAGCATAGCCTTGCTTTGTTAGACTTCACTCGCCAATGCCCAGGAGACAGTGTGCTCTAAACACATCAGGTAACAGTTAGAATTCCTAGCTAGCAAATCCAAGACTATATTGTGTTAGGGTTCCCCAAACCACCTAGCACAGAAGTGGAAAAAATGGTAACCTACCAAGCGAATGAAGACAGTCCGCCTGTCATATGCATAAGCACCCTCACTGGCTGAGCTGCGGCTGCAATGCTAGGTTCCCAGCAGGTGGCTCACTGTTTCTTACTGGGAGAGAGTGGGAGGTGGCAGGGAAGGGTGCGTGGTGCAAATGCAGCAGTGGAGCAAACCTGGTGCTAGTGTGTTCGCACCATGCTGAACTCCCCACCACCCTGCCTCTCCCCTTCTCTCATACTTGATGCATCCTGAAAAAATACATGAACTGAAACACAGCTAGCCGTTTTTATAACCCATAAAAATACATTTATTTTCAAAATATGAGGGAGGGGAGTATCAAGGGTAGAGATCCCTTTTCCCTTATTTATTTCTTCACTTTGTTCTACATTTCCCCACATTGTTGCCTGTAGCAACATCCTCCGGCGTATCATCATCTGGTATATTTATCATTCTGATATCTCTGCCGCCTTGATTCATCCATAGCTATCGTCAACCTAAAAATAAAGCTGTTCAAGGAACACTTTCAGCGTCTCAGGTTCTGTGGAACATGCTCCCCCCTGCAGAAAAACGGAGAGGAAAGAAATTGCTACTCAGCATCCTAAATGAAACCTGCTGATGTACACTAGTCAGGCACACATTCCCTGGACAAATGAAGCTCCAAGCTATTAAGTGATCTAATTTGTAGGAAGCCATCTGAGATGTTTCAGAATCGCATGTTAGCCAGAGGTGAACCCAGATAATATTGACAATCCCCCTTTTTTTCCAAATGCAGAGCGGGCAAAACAAAATTGGAAGCGACTTGAAATAGAGACATCAGTTTAAAGAAAATTGGGGCAGCTGTGTTGCCTGCCTTGCGCTAGCATTTTATATATATTTTTTTGGTCTACATAAAAAAATAATGAGAATGTGTGTGCAGCTACAGAAATGAAATATAAATTCTGAATCAGAGAAGCCCTAGTTCTTCTAAGAGGCCAGGTATTCATTTACAAGGCCCTTAACAACTTGAGTCCATGATAGCTTGAGGACTGCATGATATCTTATAACTCTGCCCTATCAATGTGGCCCACAGGAGACTCACTCTTAGTGGTCCTCCATGATTCAGACACATGGCTTGTATCAAACTGCAGCTGTGTGTTCAGTTTTGTAGGTCACATCCCCCCCTCAATTGCGCTTCCAGTGCATGGTGAAGACTTTTTAAAAAATGTCAACAGGCATTTAAAGAGAGGTGTGCCCCCACCCCCGCCACAAATTTATAGTTGCTTTTAATTGTTTGAATGCTATATTCCTTTTGTATCCCAACTGTACACTGTTTAGAAACTATTAAGCAGTGTATAAAGCATTTAAAATTAGCACATTACACTGAGACCTGCAGCTAGGGACCAAGAGCCGAATCCTTTGAGAGCCCCATACTCCTCTGGCCGCCAATTACCGTATTTTTCGCCCCATAGGACGCACCGCCGTATAGGACGCACCTAGTTTTTTGGGGGGGGAAATAAAGAAAAAAAATTATTTTCCCCCCAGGCACGGGGCTGGCGCGGGGGAAGCCCAAGTTTCCCCCGACCCCAGCCTCCAGAACAGCCTGCTATCCGCAAGCCTAGGGAGCCGCGCTGGTCTCCCCAGGCTTGCGGACAGCTGTGCGAAGCCCGGGTGCGCTCTTCAGCGCGCCCAAGGCTTAGAAATGCAGGCAGCTCTGCACAACCCTCCGGAGCCCGGCACGGCTTGGCACCGGCTCCGGAGGGTCACGCAGAGCTTCCTGAAGCCTGGAGAGTGAGAGCCTCTTGCTCTCCAGGCTTCAGCGAAAGCCTGTATTCGCCCCATAGGACGCACCCACATTTCCCCTTCATTTTTGGAGGGGGAAAGTGCGTCCTATAGGGCAAAAAATACGGTAATAGGTGAGGCATGATGGCTGTAACAAAGAGATTTTCTGGCAGACAGCTTGGAGAATGAGCTCAGCAGCCACCATCATATTCATTCAAGCATGGACGGGGGGTTGCCTAGCCCCCAAGTTCCATTAACTGGTAACTTCAAGACTCCATTACTGCAACATGCCATGGGGCTGCCCAGGGATGGGGAAGAAATCTGATTCTGTTCCTCTTTAAAGCTGAAACTACCGAATTTGCACTTCTGAAGCAATCCACAACTGAAACACAGCCTTCCTTTCATTCTTTCATTCTTCTCAGAAATTTGCAATGCAGTTCTCCAGCCAAGGAAATATATTAGGGAAAATAAAATGCAAAGGTGCATTGTACCATTTGCAAAAATGTGTATATTACGGAACCTTCCATACAGAAATGTGCTTACTAGGAGAAATTCACACTAAAATGTTGATGGATTGCTCAGTAGCTCGTCTTCTGTCCTGTAAATGATGTCTGTGCTGAAGGAGCTGCGCTGGCTGCCAATTAGCTACTGAGCCAACTTTTAAGTTGTTAACTTTTGATATATAAAGTCTTAAATAACTCAGGACCAGGTTGTCTGAGGGACCACTTTCTCCCAGGTCACAGCAGTCTGCAGGTGGGACCCTCCTGGCTATACCATGACCTATGGTGGTCCATTCTGGGGTGGGGCAGGGAGTGTGTGGGCAGGGCCTTCTTGTTGTGATACCTACCATGCTGAGTGCTCTCCCCATTGAATGAACACCTACTATGGGCATCTTCCCTTACCTGCTGAAAATTTACCTTTTTACCTAGGCTTTCTGTGACCCTTAGTATTACGAAGGCGGGTTCCTGATGTCCTTGGTCATTCTGAGGATTTTACTGATTTTATCAAAGCTTATTTTTAAGTGGGTATTGTTATGTTTTATGGTGTGAACCAGTGTTGCATTTTTTTTATGAAAATGAAAAGCAGCATAGAAATATTTTATTAAAATTACTAAAATAAAATAAAACTTAGAACACTTTTATATTTTCCATCCACCATTGGTCATGGTGGCTGGGGCTGATGAGAGTTGGAGTCTTGCTACACCTGGAAAGCCCCACATTGATTACCACTGCTTTAATTATTTCAGACATTCATTCTTTATTTGATGCTGCTATGAATAAATTCTCCCCACCCCTATTAAGCAAAGCTTGGGTCAAAGTCAATTTAACAAGTTAACTACAAATCTTTCTGATCCTCAATCCTTTAATAATCAATTTGCTTAGCTAATTATCACTTCCTGCATCTTATGCTATACTTGGAAAAAAAATCGTTGAGCTAACTGTTTTTCATCAGCTAAACCAATTACTCTCATTGGGCATCAAATTAACTCGTTTCAAACTTCTGTATATCAAACAATTATTCTCATAGAAAAGGGTAATTTATTCTTGAATGATTAATATGAAAATTACATCAGAAGTATCTACTGTAACTTGGTCTATAAGACTACAATCCTCACTTACAAGGGAGTAAGCCTCGTTGAAGATGGTGGGGCTTACTTCTGAATAAACATGTATATGATTGCACTGTTCATTGCACCATTGTATAAAGTAGTCCCCTTCCAACTTGGTGCCCTCCGGTTGTTTTAGACAACAGTTCCTATCAGCCCCAACCAGCATTGCCCATTGGCAAGCCTGCACCTGGTGTCAAGTCAATGTATGCTCTCCAAGGTGCTGAAAAGCTGCCTCTCTGCCCTGCCACCCTGGCTGGGAGCTGACATTGTCTACTGGATTTGGCTGGTCTTGCCTTGCCCTGCCCCTGCTCTCCAGCATGTCACTGCTGTCCTATTATTGAGTGCCCCACCATCAATCTGGCCTCTCCTGTGAAGCTAAGCTGGAAGAACATAAGGAGCTTATACTAAGTCGGATCATTGATCGGTCCATCTAGCTCAGTAATGTCTACACTGACTGGCAGCAGCTCTCCTGGGTTTCAGGCAGGGGTCTCTCCCATTCCTATCTAGAAATGATAACGATTGAAGCTGGGACTTCCTGCATGATGCTTTACTACTGAACTACGACATATTTAAGGAAATTTTTTAATGTTTGATGTTTTATCGTGTTTTTAATATTCTGTTGGGAGTTTCCCAGTATGGCAGGGGAGGCCCGGCCAGATGGGTGGGGTATAAGTAATATAATATTTATTTATTTATTTATTTCCCCTAAAACAGGACACTGGTTGCTTTAAGATTGCCTAGCCAGCCTGACAGTTAAATGGGGACTTTAGCACAATACTTTCTTCCACAACTCTACAGTAGCTGTCAAAGGAATCTTCCCATCATTATCTGTAAAATACCATCTGAAATTCTTGAAGGCCACAATGAGTTAATCCCAAGTTCTGGACTGTTTGGGTCCATTTGCTCATTTCAGAACCCTCCAAAGGCACAGTGTAGTTTGACCTTCAGCTTGATCGTAAGTGGAATTGATCTCCTGGGGGAAATATATCCTGCAAGGAGCGAAAAGCTGGCATACAAGCTGAATGCAGTTAAATATTTTTTATTGGCTTGCAAAGGAATGAACTCCTGATGCACCAAAAAGAAAATCTATATTTCCAACCTAAGTTGAGAGATGCCATTTGCCTTCATTACACTCTGGTAGATCTAAACCAGGCTGAAATTCTTCACAAAGAGCATGCTATGAAGGTCAGCTAACCTCTAATACTTCTCAGTGCTGTTCCTACGCAAACTATCTGGAAGATAAGCTTAATAAACAGTATGACTTCGAGGAATCTTGTGGCTCAGTGGCTTCTATTTCTGAGAAGCTGGCCAACTGCTTGCCCCGAATGAGGTTGTACTATCCCTGAAGGAGCTGGTTCACTACCTGAGCTGCTTCTGGGTCCAACTTGGTCACTGGAGACCCAAGTGGCCTTGGTGGCCAGGAGCACCTTTTATCAGCGGCAGCCATTTGTCATTCGGGGTAGGTTGACAGCAGTAGACCAGACATTGGTAACTTCAAGAATGAATTAAAGTTGTACCTCTGGTTACAGGGGCTTCAGGTTACATACGCTTCAGGTTACAGACTCCACTAACCCAGAAATAGTACCTTGGGTTAAGAACTTTGCTTCAGGATGAGAACAGAAATCGTGCTCCGGCGGCGCGGCAGCAGCGGGAGGCCCCATTAGCTAAAGTGGTGCTTCAGGTTAAGAATGGTTTCAGGTTAAGAACGGACCTCCAGAACGAATTAAGTTCTTAACCCGAGGTACCACTGTACTGCAGTGCATACAATGTGAGACTTTCCCTGCATTTGATCCAGAAACTGCAGTTAGTGCAGAATGCTGCAGTACAAGTGCTGACAGGAATGAGATCTTGTCAGCATATTGCACCCCTGCTCAGAGATCTGTCCTGGCTGCCAATTTGTTATTGGGCCAGATTCAAGGTAGTACTACTACAGTGGTACCTTGGTTCTCAAACTTAATCTGTTCCAGGAGTCTGTTTGACTCCCAAAATGGTTCAAAAACCAAGGCACAGCTTCCGATTGGCTGCTAGAGCTTCCTGCACTCAAGCGGAAGCCGCGTCGGACATTCAGCTTCTGAAAAACATACGCAAACCAGAACACTTACTTCCGGGTTTGCGGTATTCAGGAGCCAATTTGTTCAGGAGCCAAGCCGTTCAAGAAACAAGGTACCACTGTGCTATATAAAGCCTTCAGCAGCTTGGAACAACTTTACTAGCCCATATGTGCCCATTCAACTGCTTCAGTTGAAGTGGCAACTGAAGTGGTACTTTACAACTACCACCTAATAATAACGCTTCTGTAGCTGCACAGAATTGATCGCTCATTGTGGTGGAAGTACCAACTCTTGGGAACTTTCTGTGTATTGATATTAGGCAGGTGCATTATTTTCCATACCTGCTAAAAGCTATTTTTTGTTTCAGCAAGCCTACGCAGGACTGCTGTTTAGGCATGTCATTTTGCAAGGTATAATTGTTTTTAAGCTGCTTATTTTATTGGCATTTAAACTTTATGCTTATTTGTTTTCGGTGTTTGTTTTTACTGGTATTTTTAATAAATCTTTTAGTTTACCTTTGTAGACTGCTTAGAAGGCTTTCAGTCAAGGAAAGAGGATATAAATTTTGGTTTACAATATTTTGAGTCCTCGGATATGCCTTGGCCAGGTGTGGCGCCTTTTATAGACCCTTCCAGTGCTTGGTTTGGCCAGTAGGTGGCGCAACAAATGTAAATGTTACCTTTGTGTGGTAGACTAGTTTTTACACATGCTAGCATGCATCCTTCATCCAGCAAGCATTATTAGGGCACATTCCAGCCAGGCAAAAACATTCAAGGGTGTGTGTGCAAAAGGGAAACTAGTGAGGGGTGAGGCCAGGCTAAGGAGAAGCTTGGTGGGAGTCCTGAGACCCAGAAAAAGAAAGGTCTGAAGGTCTATGTTTGGCCCTGGGATCTGAGGTTTGCTACTCCCCACCCACCCCAGGTCAACGCTTCCCTCCCTCCCACCAGTCGTGTATATTTAATAATGTGAAACGTTTTGTGCATTTCAAATGAAGAAAATGCAATTACTCTTGGTTTTGAATGATAGGGTTTGGGCTCTGAGATGGCCCTGAGGGCACAGAAACTATTTAAGGAAACCCTCGAGCAACTATTAACTGAGATTATAAAACTTCAATTTGCATTACACTTAGGAGAAGGAAAGGAGCAGATATAATGCTGTGCTGTGTGCCACGGACAGACTGAGCAAACGAAAGTTGATGCAAGAGCAGATAACACAGTGAACCTAAGGATGTGGTGTATGATAACAGAACTGCCACTTCATAAGCCCAGCAGGTGGGAGATAGGGGAGAGGCTTGGCCTTCTCCCCCCCCCCCCCGCCACCCCCATCATGAATGGGAAGAAAAATCACCCTAGTGGAGGAACAAATTGGCTTTGGGTCCTTTGCCAGAGCTCATTTGTTAGATCAAACCAGAATGACTTCCTAGAACTAAGCTCCTCTGCTAGGCTGCTTAACAGCTGTGGCTCTGTTGCTGAAAGAGCTTTCTTACAAAAAGGTAAATGATAAATTACGAACAGAGCAGACAGCAAGCACACACCTGACACAGTTCTTTTATGTGACATGGTAATAGGTTACATTCCCCCCAAAGCCGAAGAGAGGAGTAGGTCCCCCGAATGAGGAAGACGAACAAACAAAAATCACAGGGGTCCCAAAAAGGGCGAAAACCGTGCCTAAAAACGATGTATGATTATCAAAGAAAAAATTACCTATATGTAGACAAAAGCTGTGGCTAAAGTTGTGTTTTTAAAAAAAAATGTTGCTACAGCTGTAACATGCAGTCACCTCCTTTTATCTTTTGGAGCTATCCCTTCATATTTGCCTTTTTATATTTTGAAACAACAAAATATAAGCAACAAAAACCTTAGTGGCAGAGCACCATTGATTATGTTCTTGTAGAAGAGCTATACCAGATGAACAATATTAGCATAGTTTTGAAAAATCAACCAAGAGCCTATAAGCTGCCATCTGTGAGAAATTCTCCATTTGTGTTCTCAGGAAGTACAAAACTGGATGCAATCCAGGACAATTTAAGGTGTCTAGCGCAAATGTTGCAACTGTTTCACAATATTGGCTACCACTTTTGCCTAGAGATACATTTATTTTACATATAGCTTTCTCTTGCTACTCATAAACTATTCTATACACAATTTTCATTGTTTTGGAGGTTGATACAATATTATTTTTTAACATACATTTCTGACTGCAATCAAATGGTGCACACAGAAACCACAAGTAGTTGGATTTGCCCATAAGGGGAATCCAAACATTCTCAGCCAGGCAATACTTTATTAAGGCCAACCAAAATAGTGTACTAGTTTTCAAATTCTCCAATCAACTTCTGATGAAAAGATTGGAGCAACTCAAAAGCTGTTACTATTTGATTGGTCCTAATAAAGATAATGCCTTGCTGGGGAATTTGGAATACATTGGTACCTTGGGTTACATACGCTTCAGGTTAGAGACGCTTCAGGTTACAGACTCCGCTAACCCAGAAATATTCCCTCGGGTTAAGAACTTTTCTTCAGGATGAAAACAGAAATCGTGCTCCGGCGGTATGGCAACAGCAGGAGGTCCCATTAGCTAAAGTGGTGCTTCTGCTTAAGAACAGTTTCAGGTTCAGAATGGACCTCCGGAACGAATTAAGTTCTTAACCCGAGGTACCACTGTACTTTATTTAGTGAGCTTAAGAAATGTGTATTAAGGCATCATGGGGGACATAGTTTTATTTTTCACATTTTAGTCTGCCATCTTTAATAAAAATGGCATGTGTCATCCAAACATTGATGAAGACCACCACTCCCTCCTTGTGAACCCTCATGCCAAGTTTGGGGACAGCATCTCAAGAGGAGGCCAAACCTATGTCAGAAAATATCCAAAATCACACCAAAATGGCATTTCAGTCTGCCATCTTGATTCAAAATGGTGCCTGGAACCCTTGTACCACGTTTGGTGACAATATCTCAAGAGACAAGCAAAGTCAATCAAATGGTGAAGTCACACCAAAAGAATGTGTCAGTTCTCCATCTTAATTCAAAATGGTGGACAGTGCCCACTACCTTCCTCTCAGGAATGACAATTTCTCAAGAGGTGGCTGAACTCATGGATAACAAATTGACAGGCAGGCAAGCAAAGCACTTTCCAAAATACTGTATACAGTAGATTGTTAACAATAAGGGGGTGTGGGTGTGGGTGTGGAAAGCCTTGTCTTTTGCTAGTTATTCATCTCACTGTGCACTGTGGTAAAATTACATAACTTATGTGTTTAATTATGCAAATAAAACAAGTTATGTACTCACATTGTCATTAAGTTATTCAACCCCATTCATTTCAATACAAAAGAAAAACAATACAAATGTGTGTGGGGGGTTTTTTTTGGGGGGGGTATAATCCATTACACATCATTTGCAGACGGTAAGCAACAATAACAATATCAATCATATTCATGAGATTAATTTCCATCCTGTTTCTGTTTTTGCTGGAATTTTCTGACATCCCTTACAGAAAGCAACAGTGGTGGAGGGGCTCTTTTGCACAGTGCAACCAGCCTCCTGCAACAGCAGCGGCTGCTGCAGTGAAGCTGTTGGTTTTTTTTGGGGGGGGGGGTGTTGCAGTGAAAGCTTATTAGTTTCAGCTGATGCTGATCTGGTGATGATTGGCATTTTGAACAGCCCTGTGGGAACATAATCCATGTGAGATTCACACACATTAAAGAAGAGCCTTTGATGTGCTTTCCTCTTCTAAAATCTTTGTAGTTTTTTTGTTTTGTTTTTAATTGTCATTCTGTTCCCTAGGCTGCTTCTATCTATCATCTATCTATCTATCTATCTATCTATCTATCTATCTATCTATCTATATCTATCTATCTATCATCTATCATCTATCTATCATCTATCATCTATCTATCTATCATCTATCTATTTATCATCTATCTATCTATCATCTCTTTGCTTGCTTGCTTGCTTGTTTATTTATTTGCTTATTTGCTTCTTCCTTTGTTACCCATCAATGTTAGAAGTTTTCAAATATTAATACAAAATGCTATTGAAGGGGGGGGGGTGTAAATCAAAACAGTATAAAACAATATAACATAAAACGAGAGTCAAATACTCAAACTACTTTAAAACCAGCAAAACAAAAATCCAGCACAGCTCAATTTTATGAATGAAAAGGCCTAGGAAAATATATTTATGGAGAACTTAAGTCTTGAAATGCTGGGGAACTTTTGGCGCTACTGCTGTTGCTGAATATGACTCCTGTCTTATGACTTCTTGACCATTGGCCATGCTAGGTGGGACTGGTGGTGTTTAGAATCTCAGCACTCTTAACACACTACAGTTCCCATGATTCTTTGGGGGGGGAATATTGTGACTGTTTAAAGTGGCATCATAGTGCTTTTAATGTATGGTGTGAATGTGGCCATAGACACCAAATTTTTTGAACTTTGACAGTACAATGTGTTGGGCAGGGGAGGACATTTAAAACCCTATATGGCCTTGGACCCTCATACCTACGGGACCACCTCTCCTGGTATGTCACATGGAGGACCTTATGGTCTTCAAATAAAAACATCTTGGAGATCCTGGGCCTCAACCAGAGCCAGGGCCCCCATCTGGTGGAATGCTCTGTCACAAGAGACTAGCACCCTGCGGGACTTGACATCTTTCTGCAGGGCCTGCAAGACAGAGCTATCCCACCAGGTTTTTGGCCAAGGCACAGTCTGACCCCCTCCTTCTGTAATCCTCATAGAACTCTAGCCCAATGGTTGCCATTAATTTGACTCTGAATTGATTTTAGAATGAATTGATTTTAGAATGAATTGATTTTAGAATGTATTTCAATTAATTGATTGTGATTTTATGTAAACTGTGTTATTTTTACTGTTGTTAGCTGCTCTGATCCCAGTTTTGGCTGGGGAGGGCAGGATATAAATAAAAAATTATTATTGTTATTATTATTATATCTTTGAGAAAAGGGAACTTTAATTTCACAATTTAATAGATGAAGTACGGTCCTGGGAGTATGTATCCTCAGAAGAAACATCAAGGTTCAGTCAGTGACCTTGGGGGATATATTTTTCCTTGCTGAGAAGCTACAGAACTCCAGAATTATGTAACAGTTGTTTTTAACAATGTGTTTTTCTAAAGGTCTTTATAATTCTCTCCATTAAATCACGGTTATGATTTCAGTAAATGCTTTAATTAGGTATGCTAACAGGAATGCTGATTAAACTGAAAGTGAATTTGTAGTCATGCTGAGTGCTAGCCTAATATGCACTTAATACACCTAATATACATTTATATATTAAACTTTAATGTTTAATGTTCCTTTTTTAAGGGTGCAGACCTATCTCTGAACCAAGAAGCATTTTTTGATAGGGGTGCTTCATTGTGTGGTTTTAAAGTCCCTGTTCATATGAGGTTCCCCAGTCTTTCTGGATGGGGTCTCTTGTGTGGTCAGGAGAGCTCACAGCCCAAGTCTATAGACACTGGTTCAAATGGAACCTAGTATTCCTAGGAAGATGGCTGCCAGTTTGCCCCAAATACCTTAAAGACTGCCTCCTTCCCCACAGATCCTCCTGGGTGTTAAGATTAGCAGAGTGAGCCCTCTTGGTTATTCCACCACCCTCAGAAACTCAGGGTGTGGTGGCCCAGAAGAAGACATTCTCTGTGGCAGCCTTTATTATGGAATTCTCTCCCCACAGAGATGTGTAGGGCTTACTATACAGCTTTCAGCAAATGTTAAAGGCATACTTCTTTACCCTGGCCTTTGACACATGAGCCAGGTGTTTCCAGGGCATTCTTGCACATATGATCAATATACATACAGAAATTAGTGGTTCCATCCATCATAAAACCAAGTAGAAAAGTCCATTGCTTCATGCAATTTGGTGATGTACACTAAACTGCAGGTGAAATTCTGTAACCAAAAGTCCAATTAATTAACTTGCATCTACATTCAATTACTCCTGCTCTTCAGAAAGTAGTGTTCTGTTTTCTGCCTACACTGTCTTCCTCATAAATTTGGTTAGGATTCTGATTAAGCAATTACTTGCTCCTGATGTGCTCTGAACTGTTCTCAGCGAAAGTAGGCTAGATTTTATTTAGGAAGTTTTGCACGTTTAGCATTTCAGTGGCATCAGCTTGAGAGTAACATGTGCTCATGGAAATTAACTCTCAGTAGTCCTGCAAAAAAATTCAGGCTTTGGGAAACCAGAACAGGCTCAGGAGAGATTATTAAATATTAGCTAGATCCCAAAGACATGGCTTTTACGCCATGAATGGTTGACCTTTTGGCCTGCCAGGTGTTGCTGAACTGCAACTTCCACCATTTCAGATCATAGTCATGCTGGTTGAGGATCATGAGAACTACAGTCCAACTACAACTGAATGGCTACAGGTTAGCCACCCCTGTTTTAAGCCAAAGTGTGTGGGGGGAATGAAACATATGGCTTGGAATTGATTCAGCAAGAGAGTGCTGTCAATCACATACTATCCTGGAAGCCTTATCAGGATGAAAACTATTTTAGAAATGAGAAGAAAATCCAAAGGTGGGTGAGAATAGCCTTGCTGCTCAGCTAGCTGATAAGGAACATCTGCTAATCCAAAATCCAGTGCCAAGGGAAGCAGTTTGTTGGCCTCATTCTGAGAAAAATATACCTTGAATTCAGTTTGAAACAGGACATGCACAGGCCAGCTAAATATCTAGACTGGGACTGCAATTTCAATGAACCTTCTGTTCTCAGATTCTAATAGTTCAGTATGGTCAGAAGATAGACCATAGTTCCCTGGATGTAGTGGACCATCTAAATCAAGGGCAAAGAACTTGTGGCCCACCAGATGTTACTAGACTCCACCTCCCATCACCTCTGGCCATTGCACATGCTGGCTGGGGCTGATGGGAGTTGGAGTCTAGCAATATCTGGAGGCCACCAGGTTGGACAAATCTATCCGCAGAGTACTTGGGGAAGGCTGGCATGCATTTAAGACGAAAACAGAAAATTGGGAAGGTTATTATACACTTTTATACTGGCTTGGTTGATTAAAAAATTTGGATTGTTTTAAACTTTGTAACTTGCATCTTGGAAACCAGGAGCGGTGAACAGGATCTGGCAAGCATGCTGAATCCCGAACTCGCCCACCCCATGTTGGCCACTATGGCAAGTGGGCAGGCTACCCACCTGTCAATCACCTGACATCACCATGATATCAGGTGACATAAACTAATTAGGAGTGCTCTCTACGTACGCATTAAATTCTTCCTTTCTTCTTTTACAAATGCAGCTTGAATGTTTTTCCTTTGCAGCCCAGCTTGAGTTCCAAGAGGGAGTGGGAGAAAACTTAATATTTCTCACATCTGACATCATATGTGACCTAGGGCTCAGGACCTAGGTTTGAATAAAACAGCCTGTGGGCCAAAGTAAGCCCACAGACCAGAAATTCCATCTCCCTGTTGTAAACTTACTGCTAAATCAGGCCTTATAGTACTTCTTTTGAAGCCAAAGATGTTGTGCCTAATTCACAGCAAAACAAATATTTGGGTGAAGGGTGGTATTAATAAAATAAAAATAAAAAATAAAATAAAAAACAAAACACAAGGGGTTTGAATCTGTTGAGTTGGGCACATTCAAGTCACAGTTAAGCCTTTTCCTTTAATGCTTTAGCTTTAGAGATACTTGAGGAATTTGATTTTTGTGAATGAGTTGACATTATCAGCACCTCCAGACTGATGTGAAAATCAGAACTTGGTTATCTGCCAGCTTCCTCACTTCTCTGAATGTTCTAACACAGTTCTTGTCTCAAAAACATGTAACAAAATTAATTCTAAAATGCATATTTTAAGAGACAGCACATTAAAAAATCTGTGCTTTATGAAAAAATACATTTAGGCTTCAATCCTACAACCACTCACAGAGAGAAGGAATTTAGGCTACCTCTTTCCCTGATGAGCAAGGTTTTCATTTGCTGGGGATTTTTGACATGGGGAAGCATCTAGGAATTGACCCCATGCCAGCAATCTGAAAGAATGCACCCTAAGCTATTTCTGAATTTATGAAGCAGCTTTAAGAATTCCAGCAATGAAAGGCTTTTTAATTATTCTTTCTCCATAATCCACTTAAAATTTGACCCATCAGTCAATTCAAGAATGAGTCTGAGTTAATCAAACACTTCTCTAGCATATAAATAAAATGAGTAAAGTCAGTGGTACAGTGGACCTAAGGAGATCCACTTCCAGCCTCTGACCAATGCTGTTTAGAAGAAACAGCAGACATACAACCTTTCTGGAATAATTTGTCCATTCCAGAAACTATAGCTCCTTGAGTGTTGCTGCTTGCGTGAGTGTTGGGAGGACCGCTCCCTTTTCTGCCAACTCCATCTGGCCTAGGGGCGGGGCCTGCACTCACTGCCACAGCATAAGAGGCCTGAGAGAGGCCCCCGGGACACGGCTGCTGTTGCTGCTTGTGTGAGTGTTGGGAAGACTGCTCCCTCCTTTGCCAACTCCATCCGGCCTAGGGGGCAGGACCTGCACTCACTGCCAGGGCCTCCATCAAGACCTCCGGGACACGGCTGCTGTTGTTGCTTGTGTGAGTGTTGGGAGGACCGCTCCCTTTTCTGCCAACTCCATCTGGCCTAGGGGCGGGGCCTGCACTCACTGCCACAGCATAAGAGGCCTGAGAGAGGCCCCCGGGACACGGCTGCTGTTGCTGCTTGTGTGAGTGTTGGGAAGACTGCTCCCTCCTTTGCCAACTCCATCCGGCCTAGGGGGCAGGACCTGCACTCACTGCCAGGGCTTCCATCAAGACCTCCGGGACACGGCTGCTGTTGCTGCTTGCGTGAGTGTTGGGAGGACCGCTCCCTTTTCTGCCAACTCCATCTGGCCTAGGGGCGGGGCCTGCACTCACCGCCACAGCATAAGAGGCCTGAACAGCTACCGGCAGCAATGGACAAAATGGTTTTAAATGTTTTAATTGTTTTTAATTTGCAGCACTTTAAATGGTGGTTGTTGTTTTTTATAATATTATATTATTTTATTATTTTATTTTTGCTTGGGGAGGGATAAGCATTTAGTCAGCGCTATTGTTTCTTGCTTTGTTTTGTTCTGTTTTGTTTTATTATTATCATTATTATTCTGTTAAATTATTATATAGTTTGTATTTTGCTTTTTAAGGGGTGGGGTCAGGGCTGCCTGGGAGTGGGTCCCAGCAAACAAAATGGCTGGGGCATGTTCCACAGGGGGGGATGCACTGGGACAACCGATCTCAGTGATCATGGGTAGGAGGAGGAGTTACGCTAAGACCAGACCATGTCATTACAGAGGAGGCAGGTTTAGTCGTTGTCTGAGGACTATCCCTGCCTCCAGGTCTGGTCCTGACCGGAAGGATACTGGAATCAGCAAGGGAAACCCACATGACCTGAAAGTGTTGCTGTGCAATGCCAGGTCAATGATGAATAAAACCACTGCCATCCACGACCTGATTGTGGATGGAGGATTTGACCTGGCATGTGTGACAGAGACCTGGTTGGATGAAGCAGATGGGCCTGTCCTTGCCGCTGCTTGCCCACCAGGTTTCTCTTACGCACAGCAACCCAGGTCATGTGGGCGGGGAGGGGGGGTTGCAGTGATTTTTAGGAAGTCATTAGTCTGCACCAGGCGTCCTATTGGGAAGACCCAGTTCTCTGAGTGCATGTTCTGGAAGTTGGGCAATAGGGGCAGTACAGGATTCCTACTGGTGTACCGACCTCCCCGCTGCACCAAGGATTCCCTGCCCGAGCTGCTTCAGGTCGTGGCGGATATGCTCCTGGAGACACCTAGCTTGGTTGTCCTGGGGGATTTTAACATCCATGCCGACACGACCTTACAAGGGGCCGCTCGGGACTTCGTGGAAAGCATGGCCTCCATGGGGCTGTCCCTGAATAAGTTTGGCCCAACTCATAGCCATGGACATGCCTTAGACTTGGTGTTCACCTCTATGGATGCTGGTGATCTGACACTAACTAAAAGCGAAACAAAAGAAGTGCCATGGTCAGATCACTTCCTGGTGCAACTGGACTTCTCCGCAACCCTTCCCCTCTGCAGGGAGGTGGGACCAATTCAGATGGTCCGCCCCCGCCACTTAATGGATCCAATTGGCTTCCAGAGAGTGGTAGGGGATGCTTTATCCCAAGTTGATGGCCTTTCAGCTGATTCCCTGGTGGCACGCTGGAATGCGGAGTTAACCAGGGCTATTGACTGTCTGGCTCCGAAGCGCCCTCTCCGATTGCATGGAGCCCGGACAGCCCCGTGGTTTTCCCCGGAGCTGAGGGTGATGAAACAATCGTTGAGACGGCTAGAGCGCCGGTGGCGGAAAACTCATTCTGAATCAGACCGGACACGGGCTAGAGCTCAATGTCGAGCCTACCAAGTGGCAATGGCGACGGCGAAGAGGGCCTTCTTCGCTGCCTCCATAGCATCTGCAGAAAACAGCAGCAGGAGACTTTTTCAGGTGGTTCGCAATCTATCGGAACCACCTGTACCACCGGGGCCTGGTAGGGACCCCAAGATCTCCTGCAATGCTTTTGCAAAGTTTTTTGCAGATAAAATCGCTCAGATTCAGAAGGAGGTAGACTCCACCGTGGGAGCAGGGCCAGGGCGGGAGAGTGCTAGAGTTCTGTCTGGTCCTGTTACATGGGATCAATTCCAGTCTGTTACCTCCGAGGATGTGGACAGGCTGCTTGGAAAAGTGAAACCGACCACCTGTCTCCTTGATCCTTGCCCATCCTGGCTGATAAAAGCGAGCCGGGAAGGGCTGGGCGATGGGCTCTGCGGGGTGGTGAATGCTTCCCTCTGTGAGGGAGCCTTCCCAGACCCGCTGAAAGAGGCGGTCATTAAACCGCTTCTTAAAAAAACATCTTTAGACCCGGCCAATTTGGCCAACTATCGCCCAGTCTCAAATCTACCATTCTTGGGCAAGGTGATTGAGCGGGTGGTTGCTGAACAACTCCAAGCACGCCTGGAGGAAACGGACCATTTGGATCCCTTCCAATCGGGATTCAGGTCTCACCATGGGACTGAAACTGCCTTGGTCGCGCTGGTTGATGATCTCCGGCGGGCTAGGGACAAAGGTGAGAGCTGTTTCCTAGTTCTGCTGGATCTCTCAGCGGCCTTTGACACCATCGACCATAACATCCTTCTGGACCGTCTAGAGGGGCTGGGAGCTGGGGGCACTGTCATACAGTGGTTCCGCTCCTTCCTCCTGGGTCGTGTCCAGAAAGTGGTGGTGGGGGATGAGTGCTCAGACCCCTGGGCTCTCACTTGTGGGGTGCCTCAGGGTTCTGTCCTCTCCCCCATGCTTTTTAATATCTATATGAAGCCGCTGGGAGAGATCATCAGGGGGTTTGGACTGGGTGTTCATCAGTACGCAGATGACACCCAGCTCTACCTCTCCTTTAAATCAGAACCAGTGAGGGCGGTGAAGGTCCTGTGTGAGTGCCTGGAGGCGGTTGGAGGATGGATGGTGGCTAACAGACTGAGGTTGAATCCTGACAAGACAGAAGTACTGTTTTTGGGGGACAGGGAGCGGGTTGGTGTGGGGGATTCCCTGGTCTTGAATGGGGTAACTGTGCCCCTAAAGGACCAGGTGCGTAGCCTGGGAGTCATTTTGGACTCACAGCTGTCCATGGAGGCGCAGGTTAACTCTGTGTCCAGGGCAGCTGTCTACCAGCTCCACCTGGTACGCAGGCTAAGACCCTACCTGCCCGCGAACTGTCTCGCCAGAGTGGTGCATGCTCTAGTTATCTCACGCTTGGACTACTGCAACGCGCTCTACGTGGGGCTACCTTTGAAGGTGACCCGGAAACTGCAATTAATCCAGAATGCGGCAGCTAGACTGGTGACTGGGAGTGGCCGCCGGGACCATATAACACCGGTTCTGAGAGACCTGCATTGGCTCCCAGTACGTTTCCGAGCACGATTCAAAGTGTTGGTGCTGACCTTTAAAGCCCTAAACGGCCTCGGTCCTGTATACCTGAAGGAGCGTCTCCACCCCCATCATTCAGCCCGGACACTGAGATCCAGCTCTGAGGGCCTTCTGGCGGTTCCCTCATTGCGAGAAGTGAGGCTACAGGGAACCAGACAGAGGGCCTTCTCGGTAGTGGCGCCCGCCCTGTGGAACGCCCTCCCATTAGATGTCAAAGAGATAAATAATTACCTGATATTCAGAAGACATCTTAAGGCAGCCCTGTTCAGGGAAGTTTTTAATATGTAATGCTGTACTGTTTTTAACACTGATTGGGAGCCGCCCAGAGTGGCTGGGGAAACTCAGCCAGATGGGCGGGGTATAAATAATAAATTATTATTATTATTATTATAACCTTTCTGGAATAATTTGTCCATTCCAGAAACTATAGCTCCTTGAGTGCTTGTTAATCATGTAGTTATGACTTTTCATCCAGAAACCTGAAGGCATGCCCCTCCGGTGCTTGCCACTCACAGCCTTAATGTCTGCTGAGGGACCCTGGTTGACAGATGAAACACATGGGTGTTGCAGTGTGAGGTCTTCTTAGTGGTGGCGCTTCAGCCAGGAATCCCCCAGGAATTTTGATTGGAGTCAAAACTGCTGAACTTTCAATGGAGCCTCAAGATACATCTCTTTTCCTTAAGCGTTTGGGAATGTTTGATGCTGCTCAACATCAGATGCACTGCTGTGGTTTTAATGTAATAGTTTGGCTTCAATATTCCCATTAATGCTTATGTGGTTTTGTTGTATTTATTGTTTAGTTGCTATAAGCTACCTTAAGATCTTGATGATGAAGGATGACTCAATGAATGACTAAATGAACTAAGGAACTCTAAAGCAGTGCAGCCAGAGAGGCATTTCTGTATTGTGACTCATTGCTTGCTGTTTTGAGAGCAGTACAAAGGCAAGATTTTAATAGGACCTTGGACAGCTCCATGCAGGGCTCAGGATAGAACCTCCATAAGAGCAAAGCTCAAATGTTGTTTTAGCAGCACCCATAACCCACAGGTGCATATATGACATAATTCTGCAGTGGCACAGGAAAACAAAAATGAAATTCAGCAAAAACCACAAACCAGCTTCCTAAGAATCTCAGCTTTCTTTTCTTTTTTAGAAAAAGTTTATTCATTTAAAAACATACAGTTTATTATAACAATAAAAAGATCTCTGTGGTTTACATTTAAAAGTACAGAAAAGAAGCAATAAAATTTCCAAAAATGTAAGAAAAACAGGAAACATATATTCCACAGATAAAATCAGCAATGTTCAAAACAGAATGAAAAATTAAGAGGCAGAGTCCAGGAAAGCTTGCATAGATATATATGCTTTTATGAGGCATTTAAAGGTCATTGCTGCCTCTGCATTCCAGAGTGCATGTTTTCACCCTCTGGCTGCAAAAAGAGACTTGAAAGGATATGGAGAATGCTTGATGAAATTTCAGAAGTCAAGGAAGCAGCTGGATAAGGCATTTCAGACAAATCTTAAAAACATACAATTGTCAGTCCAACCACTTGCAATACAGGAATCACAACTAAAAAAAACACCTGAATTATGGTCAGCCTACCTCCATTTAAAAAACTTGAATGAGAGCCTGCTACCTTCCAAGATTGTCCATTCCACTGTTGAAAAGCTCTTAGCACCAAAAAGTTCTTCCTTATATTTAGGCCACATTATGACTAGTTAATATACCAATAAATTTAGCGAAATAGCAATATTATGCAAAATGAGAGAAACTATGTAGATATGATCAAGTTGTGTGATTCTGTCTGCAGAATTTAATTTGTGTTAAGGCAGGGAATGCACAGCTAAAACATAACCCTGAAAGTACCATTTGTCCCTACCATGATCTGCATAAGTGAGATTTTACTATACACTAATTAACTTTCATTGCATTCGTTTGTTAACAACAACAAAAGCAAAATACACTATGTGCAAAGTGCAATTCAGTGTATTTAATTACAATTGGATCAGGAATACTTGATGTGAAAGTCCTGGCGTGTGGCTTTTGAAATGTACGTTTTATTGAGAACAGCAATATATAACATCTTTGAACATTGGTAGTGAACTTGTTCTGGCTCCACTTTTTCTCAGTTTCTTGCAGTTATGCTCCCATTTTCCCTCCTTCTAATTTTGTGTATTCTTATTCTTTCCTGTCTTTCTTTTCTTTATTTCAAAGCAACGTGGATACGAAGGAACTATGTGGTGAGTATCTTATCTTTTGGCAGCTCAGCAAATTCCCCGATCAGCTTTGTTGGTTATAACAGCATTGGCATGCCTGTGTTCAGTAGGAACATTTTTAGGGATGTAGTCAATGGCCCTGAGATCTACAGTATAGGGTGGTGTACATATTTAATAAGAATAAGAATTGGAAAGTGAGCAAGACCATTGATCTATCTGGCTCAGTATTTCACTGACATATTGCCAGCATCTCCAGCATTTCAGACAGTTGTCCTTCCCAGCCGTACCTGGAGAAGCCAGACATTGAATTTGGACCCTCGTACTTGCAAAGTGTGTCCTCTACTGCTGAGTTACACCTCATGCCTAAAAAGAGACCTTCTTGTTTAAAATCAGTCACAGCAAGCAGCCTTACATGGAATTGTTCCACTTTGCTCTGAATTGTCCCCAAGTTTTAGATAGTGGCTTCCTCCAGCCTGGGATCTTTTGCATAAAGGTAAAGGTAAAAGGACCCCTGACCATTAGGTCCAGTCGTGGCTGACTCTGGGGTTGCGGCGCTCATCTCGCTTTATTGGCCGAGGGAACCGGCGTACAGCTTCTGGGTCATGTGGCCAGCATGACTAAGCTGCTTCTGGCGAACCAGAGCAGCGCACGGAAACGCCGTTTACCTTCCCGCCAGAGCGGTACCTATTTATCTACTTGCACTTTGAGGTCCTTTCGAACTGCTAGGTTGGCAGGAGCAGGGACCGAGCAACGGGAGCTCACCCTGTCGCGGGGATTCGAACCGCCGACCATCTGATCGGCAAGTCCTAGGCTCTGTGGTTTAACCCACAGCGCCACCTGCGTCTTTTGCATGCAGAGCACATTTTCTAACAGCAGTGCTGATCAGACCCTGTCCAAGTACCTCCAGCAAAGGCAAGGCCACACATTTCATCCTTGTTAGTTGATGGTAAGTGAAAAGAAAGTGGGTTGCTATAGGAGAGTGTCCCCACATGCACAGCAGCAGCAGCACTTCAGCCCTAAATGAACACAGGAAGCTGCCTTATCCTGAATCAAACCATCTGTCCATCTAGCTCACTATTGTCCACACTGATGGGACAATCCTGGGGATTAAACCTGGGACTTTCTACATGCAAAGCAGATGCTCTACCACTACCTATCCAGGCAACCCCAGTTGTAGTGTCTGAGCTTTCATCCAGACAAAAATAAAAAATATATAATTGCCTCATCCATATAAGGTAGGCAGACCAGTGCTTCGCCTAGCCCAGTACAGTGGAACCTCGTTTCTCAAACCGCTCCATTCCCAAACGTTTTGACTCCCAAACGTCAAAACCCCAGAAGTAAGTGTTCCAGTTTTTGAACGTTCTTCGGAACCCAAACGTCCAACGTGGCTTCCAATCTGCAAAAAGACTAGCTGTCAGCCAATTGGAATTTGAACATTTTGGAAGTCAAACGTCCTTTCAGAACGGATTACGTTTGACTTGCGAAGTTCCACTGTCTTGCCTAAATCTGGCATGGGGAATCTTTCCAACAGGCAAACCAGACCATTATCTCATGACCCCTCACAGGCCAAATGTGACATCACTATGACATCAGGTGCTGCTGTGCTCTGAAGCCATGATTGCTAGGATTTCAAAGCACAGTATGAGCTGTTTGAAAGCCCTTTTGCAAGCAGCCCTGCACTGCTCTTTAAACCTCCAAAAGTGAGCTTCAAAGAGCAGCACAGGGCTGCTTTCAAAATGGCTTTCAGACAGCCCTGTGCTGTGCTTTAGCTGTGTGTTCCTGTTCCCAGCCTATGGCAGCAATTCTGTATGTTCACATAGTTTGCTCCAGATTGTGTCATCCTGTTCTTGAGAAGGAATTTCTCTGGATCCTGGCATGAATCCAAGACTAAGAGCCCTCTCTGGCCTTGTGACTTTGTAGAATTGAACCCCTGCTCATTAGCTGATGAGCAGGGATTAAATCCTGCTGACACTCAGCCAATGAAGAATGTCTGTACCCCTCATCAAAGTGACACCAGTTGATTGGCAGGTGGGCATGTTTTTTTGAGAAATAGCCTCACAGGCCAATTTTGACCCCCTCTGTGGTCTGAGATTGGCCTACAAGCTGAAGGTTCCCTGCCCCTGCCCTACAATGACTAGCAGTGGCTCTCCGTGATTTCTGACAGGGGTCCTTCCCAGTTGTACCTTGAAATGCCAGGGATTTAACCTCTTGCTGAAGCCTCTCCTTATATCTGAGAAAAGAGGGAAAATGGGTTCTGGTGAGTTCCACACTCATAAAAAGTACAGTAGTACCTTGGGTTACATACGCTTCAGGTTACAGACTCCGCTAACCCAGAAATAGTACCTCGGGTTAAGAACTTTGCTTCAGGATGAGAACAGAAATCGTGCTCCGGTGGTATGGTGGCAGCAGGAGGCCCCATTAGCTAAAGTGGTGCTTCAGAACAGTTTCAATTAACAAAGGACCTCCAGAACGAATTAAGTACTTAACCCGAGGTACCACTGTATGGAATGCCATTTCCCCAGGGTTTGAAAGGGCTCTATGCACGACGCATAGAGAATATACAATAGCAGAACTTGTTGGGCCAGGTTGCTGAACCCTTTGGGCACCCCGTTAGTCAATTCCATTCACACACAGCCCTTTCACAAGTTGGTTGATTGTATGAATGGGAGTCATGTATGACTCACATCGCAGGGGTGAGGCTGGCCTGCCTGTGACACATGGAGGCTTTCGGTCAACAGACGGAGTGCTTGTCAAACCCCAAACCCCAAGTCACAAGTAGATTAGATTGTACTTCTCAGACTGTTACACCGAGGTAGGAAACAGAAGTGGGGAAATTAATGTTGCTAGACAATTCTCTTAACTAGGACATCGAGATTGAGATCACGTTGAGAGAGGTAGTGGATACATACTTTATCTTCAGATGTTTATGTACTTTGCTAAAAATAAACTCTTGGCCCAAAGGCACAACAGAAACATCTGGCAAATGCTTACCTGCACTTGATAGTAATTGCAGCGACCTAGGGATCACATAGCTCACTCAGGAGTAAACTCGTCTTACCAATATCTCAACACACATAACCCCTGTTCAGCTGTTGTTTTCTAGCTAGGGATGGAAGAGGAATTAGATTCAGTTCCCATTTAAAGATGAAGCTGCCTAATTTGCACTCCCTGAAACAATGCACAAACTGAAACACAGACACCGTTTGCAATCCTCCCGAATTTTGCAATGCACTTCTCTCGCTGAGGAATGTGTGGAAAAATTCATATGCTACGCAGAGATATAAATGCGTAGATTAGTGAAATCCACACTAACATGCTGGTTCATTTTCATAAGGACTTTTTAAAATAAAAAGATACGCTGGCATGGAAATGTGGAGAGCTGAACTTAAGACTGGAGAAATGAGGAAATGAGAGAGAGAGAGAGAGAGAGAGAGAGAGAGAGAGAGAGAGAGAGAGAGAATGAATTCAGGGATTTGCCCATCCCTGTCTAGAATGCACACTTCTGTGCATGTTCTCTTAGCATCACTCTTCCAACTTCCTCCTTCAGCTCTAAGAGGCCCCTGAACAGAATGGGGACTGAGAGGCTTTGTTGCTGCTGGGGGAAGACTTCAAGGGGAACACTGTGCCTACGTGTGTCACATTGGTGGCCCCCTAAATATTGCAACCTCTTCTATAAACCAACCTTCTAGTGTCCAGCAAGCTGCCATTGGGTTTGTGTTAGGCTTACCCTCAGCACGTATTTGCAAGTGCCTCAAATCTCCTGTTGGTCCAGGTGAAATCTCTCTCTTGTGTTTGCAAAGGCTTTTTAATCAAAATTACAATTTAATCCTGTTTTACACGTGCAGCTTTTCAGTGCCCGCCCTTGCCAAAATCGCAATCGTTATTTTTCTCCTCCTCAGGTTTTATGGACTGTGTCACAAGTTTTGCTTTATCATCTCCAGAAAAGGATTTACTTCTTCCATTCCTCACTTCTAAAAGCCAACTCTGCAAAGTGATTTATTTATTTATTTTTCACTCCCTTGTATGGTGAGGAAATATCTGCAGCTGCTGGAAATTAGGTGGCTGGGGTTTTTTTAAAATCAGGCTCAAGCCGCTGTGGATCACAGTGGAAGGAGGACTCCTCACTGCTCCTCCAGCAGTTGCTATCGCTCCCTTCATCCTGCATGCTGTTCAGAGAGATATATGGCATTTTAATTAAGCCAAGGGAGGCTAATTAATGGACTGTCTTTTGAGGTTATTTATAGGAGAGTTCTGTAAGAAATGTCAATTCAATATGAATTGCTGCTTCTTTTCTAACAGAGATTATGGCAGCACCAATTTCTGCACTTTTTAAAAAAATAAAGACGGAAAACTTACTTAGATCTCAATCTGTGGGTGGAGGTTCATAGCTAAGTGTCAGGAGCGGGAATCAGAGGCAGGTCAGTGTCAGTGTGTCAGTGAAATTAACTCTTTATTCAAGGAAACAAGTTCAGCTCAGGAGGCCAGCCCTAGTGAGCACAGCAACACCCCCCGGTAGATCTTACCCCTTTGAGGCAGTTGTGGGGACTGAAGGTCCTCACCTCCCCTGGGTACTTCCCAAGCAATCTATGACTCCATTGCCATGTCTGTCTCTGCTCCTCCCTCTTCATACCTCTTCTGGTCCTGGGAGACTGGGGGGGGGGAGGGGAACTGGTCACAGCAGGAGGGGAAGACATCCTCGTTTCTTCACCAGCCTAACTCATATCAGTCTCTTGGCTCCCTTCCTCACAAGCCTCTGCTTCTCCCTGCTCCCTAAACCCTGTTACCACTTCAGCTTCCACCACACCTCCTTCCTCTTCTCCTGCCATCCCACCACCAATCCCCTCAGTCTGAGCCTTCTTTCCCTGGGGTTTTCCTTAAGGGTTCCCCAACTGGTGCCTCCCACATCTCCTCTGCATCCAGCCAGTCCATGACATCAAGATCTGCCTTCCTAAACCTAGTACCATCCAGGTGTTTGGTACTACAACTAATAGGACTATTTTATTGGATTATTTCACTTACAGATATTTTCAAGGGCTGTGTATTTGGTCCAGACAAATTTCAGTTCCTGAACGAAATCAGCATGACTCAGGCTGATCTGGCATTTGCCTGGACTAGGTCATGGCAGCCCTGGATCACCTTGAGTCAGGTCCACATGGACTAATCTGGGGCTGTCAAAAGAGAGGGAGCACGGGCAGGAGATGATGCAGGCAAGATCTGCTAACAACCCTGATCAAACATGTTAGGGGGTGACAAATGGTTGTGGTCTCCCTCTTTCCTCTGCACATTTCAGCTTAATGGTGTTCTGGCCCAGCCACAAAAAAATCTCTTCAACTACTATCTTGGTGTACAGAAAAGGTCATGCAAATTATCCCTCAAAAATAAATGTAGCAGCACAGTAAGAACTTGCCTTCAACTATTAACAACCCTTTGAGTAGGTCTTAAATCAGAGGCTGGACAACCACCTGTTGGGACTAGCATTGCATTTCCTACAAGCCCGTCACCGCTGCCAGCTCTATGATTTGAACCCTTTTCACCTACTAAACATGATGGAGTGCAGTGTTTTTAGAAGTTGGAATATTTCCTGGCTGGTACACTTTGAAACAGCAAGTTTTCAATTTGGACATTTACCTTGAGGCAAGAAAGTATGATTAAAATGTTATCCTTTATTTTTCCTTCCCTTCTCCTTTAATCCTGCAATATCCTCGGGGTCCAGATTATTTTACCGACCACATGGGAGATTATGAAGATGTTCTGGCTTCCCTGGAGACCCTCAACCTCTCCATTCTGAAGGCCATGGATTACACCAAACGGGTGAGTGTTCATTATGTCATATATATGCAATTCATCTGTAGCTGCTAAAGTTCTGAGTGGGTCAAAGCTGGATTCCTGGAGTTTGTGACTTCTTTACTTTGGGGGTAATTCCTGTTCAAGGAAATGTGGAGAACTGGTGCTTTTCTGGTCCCCCAGTGCACATGAAAACTGGGGGCTGAATTATACCAGCCCAGATGATAGAGGGAATTGACTCTTTACTGACACAAGTCAGAAGCCTGCAAGATGAATAGTGTGGGTGCATAGTAGGTAACTTTAAGCCTGTGTGAGAATAAGATGGCATGCAGACTGGCAATATACCTCAAGGCAAAGGTGAGCCCCTTAAGCAAGGTGTATCCTTCTCAGATCGTAGGATGAAAACCCCAGCAACTGGTGTTTTCAAGCTTAGTTTCTCAATATTTTATGAAGCCTCAAGCACCATTCAGATGTCCTCCCACCATCCAATGGCCATGGCAGAAGCCTGTTGGTGCTCCCTTCTCCAGCTTGTCCCTGCAGGGCCAACCAGATGTCCCTGGACAACCTGCGAGCAAGATCTGAGCTCAAGAGCAGTCTCCCTACTTGTGATTCCCGGTGACTGAGTTTCAGAGGCTTGCTGCCTCTGTCAGTGGAGATAGAACAAGTTCCTTATGAGGCGGAGAGAGATGGAAATGAAGGCCAAGAATATGTTCTGCTTTAAGTTCTTTTGGCTACTTATTCCTCAGAAACAGGCTTTCTGTGTAGAGTGACTTTCATTAAAGTTTGTGTAATATGTTTTCCCCCTTCTGGTCTCTCCTATTCTTGAAGAAATAAATTGCTTTTCATTTCAAAGGAAAACTCTGATATGCCCTTGAGTGCAGATGTGTTTCTAGCCCTGCTTCCTCAATTGCCAACCAAATAGGCTAAACTAATCTATTAAAAGGAAAATCCGCTCCAGACGCTATTAGTTGTAATCCCCCCACACTTTATTTTTTAAAAGAAACTTTTTAAGCAAATGCAGGTGCAAGGTTCTAAATGTGGCATATTTGGATTCATTTTATTAACATTTTTGCTATAGGCCTGTTTTACTTGTGAAGTTCTTGTATAACCCATTTTAATTGGTGTTTATACTTTGTGTCTTGAAAAGAACGCTGATAGTTTGTTTCTTTTAAGGAGACATGTGGCAATTATTTTCTGTGGGGGAAGCTCGTAAACTATCTCTGGTAATTAGGCGCTAAAGTATACAAGCTAAACAAAGTGTGGGAATGTAATTACTTTCTGATTTAGGGAGATCTGCTGCTGTCGCGTCCAACTGGTAGGTGAAGCAGAAAGCTCAGAAAATTGTTAAAATAATAATAATCAGTTCTCTTCCATGTATAAAGTTCTATTTCATCTTGGGCCTGGACCACTGATGGCTTAAAACTGTCCCAGCTGTTGTGTTTACTCATAAATGGTGGCGTTTAAATAAAATCTGCCTGAAAGTGGTGGAATCCAAGTCATGATTGTTCAGTATACGGTACTTCTGTGTTGCCATCTGTGCATTTTTCCAGTGCAAGGCTAGAAATGGTGTTTCAAAGGATGAGCTGGTGAACAGCATCAGATGATGTTTCAGTTTATACTGAGTAAATGGTCAGAAATCATCTCCTTTTTTGCCTAAAAAGTTTGATAATTGTATTGCAACCTGCCTGAAGCCCCTTGGGGCATAGCTGCAACACAGACCTGGGCAGCAATGCCAAACAGTACCCTCTTTCTTCATTGTGAGGGTTCAAGGACATATTCCAGCCAGGCAAAAACACTTGCAAAGGGTGCAAAGTAGGGCTGGTGACATGGCATGTGTAGAGGGGGTGTGGCCTGAGGAGAGTCTCGAGGGCCAGGTAGAGAGGCCTGGAGGGCCTTTTTTTTTTTTTTAGCTACAGTTGATTTTATCTTTTGAATATTTTAAAATACTTGTTTTAACTGTTTTCATCAACATAGTTTTTAAATTACATGTTATATTTTTGTGAACAGCTGAGAGGTTTCTTTATCAAGTGATAATAGAAATTTTGTTAAATAATGTAAATGACAAGTAATGTTTTAGGGAAATCTTTTCGAGTCATTAAGCATGGGATATCGCTCTGATTCCCTCCTTGAAAACCAATGTTCTCTCAGCTCTAACTCTTCACTCCTGCAGGAGGAAAATGTAAGTCATTTTCAAAATTCTAAGGACCGAACTAGATGTTATGTGGAAAATCCATGAAGTATCCAGTGGCAGGTTTTGTATTATTGAAAAGCAGCTGTTCAGAGGCTGCTGTTCAGAGCAAAGGAGTGGCAGGTGGTGGGTGGCTGGCTGCTGAATTCTTCCCACCATGCACCATGTGTTTGCTCAAAATAATTGTTCCCAAGATCTGGGGACCTATTTATTTACTTCTGCAGGGAGAAAAGCAACTTGGGCTTCATGATTATATATATATTATATGTTCTTCAGCCATGAAAGGTTCCCAGAGTGGCTTACAGTGATAAGACAGTCCCCGCCCTCAGGTTTGTAATCTAAAAGACACGACACAAAAGGAAAAAGGGATTAGGAGGGAGGAGGTGGGGAGAGGGGAAGCCAGAGTCAGGATTTTGACCATGTACAAATGATGAGAAGAGAAATGATTTCACACCCCTTAGTATTACTACTCCCGATTCCTAGATCAAAACAATGTCCCAGAATATATATCCTGCTATAATAATTTGCACATTCTTTGGGAAACAACTAATGACAATGTTTGTATTAAAACTTTGCGGCTGTTTCCTTCCTGTGTTGTGTGTGGCTGAAAGCAGCCTTGGGAGAGATCAGAGTTAACTTTGTAGCCAAACTACAATTTATTAGGCTTAAGCTCACTTTGCAAGTCCTTTCTTACTTGTAGGAGGAAGATCTAAAAATAGGGCATTTCTGTTAATTATTTTTTTTAAGGCTCTATTGAATAAGAAATACTTGGTCTTAATGTAACCCATGCAGTTCTCTTAATTGCTTTCATGACTGGAAAGAAGCTTTCCTGCTGATGTCTCACATCTTCAATAAGAAACTCTAAAAAACGGCAAAGCAAGACATCTTGGGAAAGGGCGGCTCCCGTAAGTCTAGGGGACTAATGGACTGTCAAAAGCAGATCTGCCATAAGATGGCCTGAAAACAAGGGAGAGAGCTACCTGGTGACTTTTGATGGCTTCCCATTATATTTATGACCGTGGCTGAGATCGTGGACCATTGAATAATTGAAGAGTGCTGTGGAGCCACTGGACTTCGCCTAAAGCAGTAATTATACTGCAGCTGGAGCCATCTGCTTGCATTAATGCTAGAAAGGTGGAGGGGTGGCCTCTTTGGTGAGCAGCAATGGAGAAAAACTCCCTGAATAGCATTAGTGCTGCACAGCACTTAGTAAGGAGGTTGGAGAATTCTGAAGAAAACAGAAATCAGTGGAAATTGCCAGTGTTTATTTGGAGGAGAGACTATTTCTGCCCAATCAAGCTCACAGTTCTTATAGAAGGTGAGAAGTTTGCCAAGGAGGGGTGAGCAGTGGCCAGGGCCCTTCGCACACCAACCTCTGGGGAAGGTGGATTGTGGCAGGCCACCAGCAAATGAGGCAGCTGACAGAGGATCAGGCTGCAGACAAATCAGTCTGACCTGGGGATACTGATGGAAGACAACAATATGGGAATATTTGAGGACTTGAAGTTTGAATGAGTACGGTAGCATGCATAGTGTATTGTCTGCAAACCAGCTTCCATCTCTCTCTCTCTCTCTCTCTCTCTCTCTCTCTCTCTCTCTCTCTCTTTCTCTCTCTCTCTCTCTCTCTCTCTCTCACACACACACACACACACACACACACACGGTGAAGTAATATGACCTTGGCACAGAGGTCAGGCAGTTTCTGTCAGGGGTAGGAATAGGGTGACTTTGGAACCCACTCATCAAATTACATCAAATTATGGCGGGGGTGGAAATATATTTTTCATATTTGGAGTCAAAATAGCTAGTTTTGCAAAGACCAAACTGAGCCAATGGGCTTTGTGTTCCTTTGGCTTTGTGATCCTGTGACCGGACAACACATGTCAGCTATTTAAGTGCTATGCTGAAGCACTTTTTTGAAAATGGCGCCTAAGATCTACAGAGATTTCACACTTCTGTGAGCCCAAACTATCCTCATGATGATTGAGCCACTTGATAAGCTTGTGCTGAGTTGAAAGTGTCTCCTGTTGGCTGGTGTGTTCTGTTATTCTCGATTCTGCTAAGAATTTCTGCTCTTGAAATTCCACCAGAAAACTGTGGGGTGGCTAACTTTATAATGTCCTCATTATGCCTCTGAAAATTCTCACCATCTGCCCATAGACTTCAAAAGGAAAACTGCTAGGCTGCTAAAACTTGATTTTATCACAAGCGCTTGTTTCAATGTGTTTGTATACTACTCTATTTTTCATTTCCTTGCAGAATTGGTTTGGGCGCTCACAAACAACAGCAGATGAGAATGTCAACCTGTTTTTCATTAGACGGAGCCAACTTGAGCAATGCCTGGATCCCTCTGAATAGACCTGATTTGTCTTAGGATTTGAACCTTGGCCAAATCCAGTGCATAGCCTTGTTGGCCAGCCTTTCAGAGAAATGTCTGTCCCCTGCAAAGCAGGACATGTAACCACCCTGTATTGCCCTTTCCCCCATAAAGATGAGACTCTACTCTGGGAGAACGAGGAATACAATAACCCTTCAAATTGTATTCACCTTGGCTGATTACTTTTCTCTCCCTTATATAGATATATTTTCCTTCAGATCTGCTGAGCAAGCTCCATAATAACTCATTTTCACACCCATTCCTGCAGAGAGCAGGTTTTTATATGCTGTGTTCCCTTGGGGAGTACTGCATTGTGGCAAAAGGACCGTTAATCTTCTACACTTAACTAGCATTGCTGTTAAGTATAGTAAATATATAGATAACAAGATATCCCCAGAAGGAAAATTGCAGTTTTAAAAAATGTGTTGATTGCACTTGCAAAACCCATGCCCAATTTCTTTTACATGTGTTGCTCTGTGTGAGCCTCTCATGCACAGAACCAACCCTGGTGGTGTTTTCAGTTCCCCAGCTCCTGTCCCAAGACAGCCATCTATTGATGTATTTTATTTTTTTGTTGCATTTTTATTTCACCTGTAACTCCAAGGAGCTCAAGGTGGCATCCATGGTTCTCCCTTCTCCTTATTTAATCCACACAACAACATTGTGAGGTAGGTTAGGCTGAGTGGCAAAGACTGGCCCAAGGTCATCCAGTGAGCTTCATGGCTGAGTGGGGTTTCAAACCCTGGTCTCCTAGGTACCAGTCCAGCACTTTGACCACTACACCACACTGGTATCTACTGTGTGGTGTAGTGGTTAGAGTGCTGGACTGGTATCTACTATGCATCTACCATAACATCTACTGTAGACGTTTACAGAAGCAAATTATTATTATTGGAGGCTTGCTCTTTAAGTCAAATGGGGCACTTCCCTACCAAGCTCAGCCCATGGGGGGCATGATCTATTGGTCATTGGTGCTAGCTTCACCTATAGTTAGTCTCTCTGCTTTTTTCACCAATGGACACCAGCCCCCCCACCCACCACAATATTATTATTTTGTGGTCTCCACTTCCCTGAACAGAGAGTTGCAGAGAGTTTTGGAGGAGAGGTGGTTGGAGAGTTATGGCATTTTGTTGTGCGTGGTACGTTCACAAGTATGACATAAGTGGAGGATAAGATCTCATAGCAAAACCACTGATGCCCACCATATCAACCAGAGAGAGATATTCACATCCCAAGGTGCCTTCAGATCTCACAGCCATCACCCATTGCAGCTAACATTCTTTCTGTCCAAAACTATAGTTACTTTCACACACAAGACCCACCCTTAGCTGGGTAGTGGGAGAAGATAATTCATAGTTGTCACTCACATTTCAGAAATGATTTTTACTAAGCCTGTTCTCCTACAAGTATTTCCTTTAAATAGACCGTGTCTCATTCTGACCCATAAACACTGTGAAGGAACAGAATTTGTGTGTGAAACATGGGTTGTCAAATAGTTGCCTTTTGCTTTAAAGGCTCTCCTGTACAGGAAGGCTCAAGGTTCACAGGAAGGTAAGATGTAGGAGAGGATGCTTTGCTCAGGAAGCTGTGCACAGGAGGGTCAAAGATTTAGCCAATTAAGGAGAAAGAGTGATGCAACCAGAGGTTTATTCTCCTCCTGATTGGCTGAAAGGTTAGGAGGAGGAATGAAAATATTGTATGTAACTTGGAGTGTGGGGCAATAAGTTAGTGAAGAAAGTTGAGGAGTCATAGTTAGCGTGAAGTCTCAAATTTGAAAAGGTGAAGAGTTGTGCAAGAGAACATTGTAAAGAAACACTGGAAAGAGAACATTGTAAAGAAACACTGGAGCTTAGTTGAACCATGTCGGGAAGGAAAAGAGGACCACGAAGGGACCGAAAAGCTGAACAATGGAATGCAAATTGAAAGGTGTTGGCTTGGTTAGGGAAACTATCTAAAACAGCTGTACCTGCATGTGTTTCATCTTTTGTTCTTAAGAGTAACTGCTCAAACTGAAATGATCTTTTTTCTTTAAAAAAAAACTATCTTTGTAACTTCTTGCCTTACTAAATCCTGAAGTGTAAACATAGTTTGTTTGTTTTTTGGGTGGGGGGGGGGAATACTCTGATCTCTGGTTGTTCACCCCACATTTTTATTGTCAGAATGAGGACAGGAGTTGTAGTCCAACAACAGCTGGAGGGCTCCTGGTTCCCCAACACCAGCTATATTTCAAATTGGGTGAACTATGATGAACTTCAGCAACTTCACTCAGCGGAATCCCTGCAATGCGTAGACCCCGGTCCCCAAGCCTGATGAGCAGCACAGTGCAATGCATGATGGCAACCCAATTGCTCTTGCCCATCTGTAAACAGGGGCCATGCAAATGCAAGAGAGGAAGAACGCATAACTGGAGACAAGGCTTTTCCAGAGCCAAGATATTGGGTGGGCTAGGTTCCAATTAAAGACATCTTCAGAAGGAGAGGAGAGCAGATCTGTGATAGTGGGACAACAGGGGAGAAATATGTTTTTGAATGGAAATATATGTTGCAGCCAATGGAATAAACATTTAGCAGCTTTTTCAAGCAGAGCATGCAAAGTAATCAAAGGATTTGAGGGGTTGGGGAAAGACGCCGCATGGCTCTGCAGAACCCAAACTGAGCTGTAGGCAGTAGAGAGTATGTCAGATCAAGCTAGATTTTGCATTTTAATGCTGGTAACAATGTTGTATTCCCCTTGCTTCTTTTAAGAGCTGGATCCAAGTTCTGCGGACCAAATTGATTCTGGCCGTTTGCACCTTGCTCATATATATTTCAGGAGCAAAGAGCTTTGGGTAACCTGCCAGAAACATTCATAAATATTCACTTTGAACAAGTAGGACAGGTTGCAGATACTTCAGTTACCTTAACAGACCTGCCCTGCCCAAATGCCACTTCTTATATTTCTACAGTTCTGGAAGGAAAGCAAGCATTTGGCAATGTTGGCATCCCAGTTCATGCACCCATTGGAGCTGATGCTCAACTTGTGTGGCAGATAACCAATCATGCACATCATATAATGCATTCAATGCGGACTCTTTTAAATCAAGGGGCAGGGGAAGAAATCACTCAAAGTTCTTATTTATTTTCTTTTATTTATTGCAGTAGATCCCAAGGATATAAGTGCATGGGTTTGGGGAACACTACTACTGGAGAGACCCAAGGGGTTGGTCCTTCTACTTGCTCCAGAAAGTCAAACTCTTACAGATGTTTTAACTCTTCCTCAGCTAGCTTTCTGATGTGTAAGAGAATGCACCCATGTGTTAGGCACACAGGCTGAACAGTGTCATCAATGTGTTTGCTTTCTTTTTAGCTTTCCAATTCTTTGAAACTTTTCTTGATGGTTCTGGACTTCTGCAGGCATATATCTTGACTGCTGTGTTCTGTAGTGGTGGCATCTGAGGGAGTGCACCATATGCACCCTCAGCCATCATATTCACAGATGCACCTGTCTCAATGAAAACTTCAGCCTACCGTCCCAGTATGAAAATGTGGTGACATGGCAGACAGTTCTGCTTGAAAGCAGTTGTTTGTGTGGAATACCCTGTGCAAACCTACTGGCCCACTTCTTTTGGTGGTTCAGTCTGAACAGCAATTGCTTGCCTTTGGATGTAACTATGTGGTGTAAGTCTGCAGGTGCTGACCTGCATACTCTTGAGTAGTTACTTCTTTTCCCCTGATTATGGCAAGCTGTGCCTTTGGCTGGGCAATCGCCTCTGTGGGATCTTTTGCCATTGCAGCCGGTTACCTGAGCTGCCTTCAGAGACACCAGAGCCCTCAACATCCTTATCCCCTGAAGAAGGGGAGCCTGACTCCAGGGAGGGAGAAAGAGGCAAGGGCTGTCTGCAGTTTTCAAGAGTTAGATGAGATCTGTGGAGGAGGAAATGAATCAGTCCAGTGAAACACGCTAGTTTCTCTGTGTGTGTTGTAGTTGAAAGGAAGTGGCTGAGCAAAACCAAACTGTGCAGGGGGCTGGATGAAAAGGAGGATGGCTTGGTGGCATTGCCTTACTGCGCAGTTGGCACCCATGAGCTGCTGAGTGGGCAACAAATGTCTTGGTCAGCATAGCAGCATGAATCTATATGGCAACATTTCCTCCCCTCCTTCAGTAGTCAAACCACTTTCCTTTTTTCCATAATCAATACCTTTACTTTCCAGGGTGAAGTGCTATCTTTTAACTAATTTCTGCAGTATAAAGACCAGACCACAGAAGTCTTGTGCCTTTGCCCTGTGCTGATTGGGGTTGATGAGAGTTGCAGTCCATAATATCTGGAGGTGGGATGTAGGCTCCCTTGGACTAGGGGCATGGACTCACCTGCTCCGCATGCTGAGACCAATGGGGGAAGGGCTGCTCCAGAGGCAGTGCCAGTTCCAGGATGTGGTGGTCCCTTAGACAGCAGTTCATTGGGCCATGGCTCTCCTGTGTCATGCTTCATTTGTCTTTTGATTTAAGGCTAGGACAGCTGAAGAGCTCAGAAGGGCAGCTGGGAACTAGCTCCAGCATGAACTGAAAACAAGTACAGTGGTACTTCGGGTTAAGTACTTAATTAGTTCCGGAGGTCCGTTCTTAACCTGAAACTGTTCTTAACCTGAAGCACCACTTTAGCTAATGGGGCCTCCTGCTGCTGCCGTGCCGCCGGAGCACAATTTCTGTTCTTATCCTGAAGCAAAGTTCTTAACCTGAAGCACTATTTCTGGGTTAGTGGAGTCTGTAACCTGAAGTGTATGTAACCTGAAGCGTATGTAACCCGAGGTACCACTGTACAAGCTTTGATAAGTCTTCCCCAACCTTATGTTCTCCAGAAATTGTTCCCTACAGCTCCTATTAGCCCAGCTAACATGGCCAATGGTAAGAGATGATGGGAGTTGTAGTCCCATGGAGAAAGTGGATAAAGAACAGTTTTTCTCCCTCTCTCACAACACTAGAACTACTCAGGCAGGTTGGGAAAGGCAGGCTTTCTTACATTTAGGAGTCAGCCTTGGCCAGGTTTTAGAGGCTATTTGGACTATATTTCTCTTTCTTCAAGAGGAGCATAACCCACCCCACTTCTAAAACAGGCCATCTATCCGATTTCTAGAAACGATATTTTTTTCTCTTTTAAATGCCTTTTTGCCCATTTTTCACCTTTTTTATCACATTTCCATACTACTCCTATTTAAAAAAAACCCTCAAAATATATATCTCAACACTTATTTTAATTAGAAATGTTTAAGGAATTTGATTTCTGTGAATTCTGATGTGAACTCACTTTTTCACATCTCCTGAGTTTAATGAGCTGATCAGAGAATAATTACCCTTCAGATTTCACACGTCTCTGAATTCTGCTATACAGTTCTTGGCTCACAAAATGTACCAACACTCATATTTTCAATAAAATATATTTAGAAAGATATGCATTAACATAAAATACATATTTAAAGGCATTATTAAATATGTATTGAAACCATTTTTATTGATATAACTAAATACTTAAAATGGATTTTTGTACAATTTAGTTTGTTTTCAAATCACAGATTAATGCAGTAGAAGGAACTTATGAATACCTGATAAACTGACATGACTGGAACCAGAACGATCCATCCAGCCTTCATTTGAATACATACAAACACATTTTTCTCAAAGTATGCATTTCAATGCGTTTGTTCTCTTGAAACCGTGTACTTCAATGCATATTTTGACATGTTTAAACTGCTGAGAAGTGGGTTTTAACATTTGAATGGCAAAGTCCAGTGGGTTCCTGATTTCTGATCTGATCCAAGAGGTGTGGATCAAGTCATTTTGTTTAGGAATTTGCAAAGATCAAATTTAAGTGCCTGAACAAGGAACCTTTCTCCTTCCACTTTTTAAAATCTCCACATCCCCCTATCAAGACAGTGTTTGAATTACAGAAGGGGCCTGTCTCTATTACCTTTTGTGATTGCGTCCTTTGCTATTTTTTTAAGGCTCCAGGGGGTGTGATTTGGCTAAAATTGGGGCAAGTCAGTGGGTGTAGGTTATTGTTGAGTTCATTAAAAATCCCCCCTTACAATGCAAGTAATGAATGAAGACTGTCTGAGCTAGAATGCATGATCAAGTACTTGGTATTTTCTATTAAACTTGATACCAATACTACACTGCTTTTACGGGTGGAGAGCCATTTTCTAGATTTAGTCTGGTCAAGTTTAGCCATCCATCTTCATTTTAAAACAAAAAGGAAAGAAAAACATGATTTTTAAACCTCTTCAGTCCTGGGTGTGTCTGGAGATCTTTCACAAACAGCATGTGACTCTCAGGAATGAGTAATTCTTTTTTTAATTGTGAACTTTCTCTTCTGTTTAAAAATAATCTTTGAAAGATCTTTATAAAGAATGAAACCTGTCACACACACAAAATAATCAGCACCCCAGACTGCTCTAAAGAAAGATTTCTGGCAAACACAAAAAGGGCTTCTTTATCGGATAAATGTATGTAGCAGTTGCTTTTCTTTAGATCCAGGTGTCTTACATTTTCTTTTGTGTAAACCTTTTTGCACAAAGACAAAGCCTCTTTCATATGTTAATACTTCTCCTTTATCAAGTATTTGATTGTTTACTCATCAGCTTGAAGCTGATTACCTACTATGCAAATTCTGTTTCCCTGATGTCCACTTGTTAGAATAGATTTAGGGACTCTTGCACCACCAAGTGTATCTTGGGCCAAGCTGAAATGCTACAATGTTCTACTTTTTGACACAAAATTTTTTAAGACCCTAACTTTACTATAGTGAAGACAGGAATCCCCTTTTTGCAACTGGTTTTTTTCTTATGGGTGCTGCATTGGTATCTGACAGATAAAAATAAGATCAAGGTGGCAGCTGCCTCAGGTAGCAGAATTGGTGGGGAAGACAAGGGGGAGTTTTAATGGAATCTTCCCCCTCCCAATTCAATTTTTTAAAAAAGTTCTCCAGAATACTTTGGGCTCAGCCATACTTATTGAAAAGGCCAGTAAGGGATTGGGAATTTAATTCATGTGCACTCGCCTTGTTTTTGATACGACAGAAGTTGATTTTGTAGGCAATCTTGATAACTAGATTGTGAGCAAGCCAAAGTGGCCCGTGGGCATTTTAGAATTCAATTCCTCTAATCTTCTCCAACTGCAGGGTTTCTTAATAACGGAAGCAAGAGGAGGTCTTGAAATTTCCCATTTAATGAGAAATGGATTCTCTTCCACACGCCAGTGGGGCAGGGTGTGTGTGTTAAGTATCTGTTGAGCTCATTTGTGTCCAACTTTACAGAGAAGGGGTGTCCAATCTAAGTCCAGGGACCTGCAAGAGTTTTGAGATTAACCAACTAGCTGTGTACTGAACAAACAGACAGGACAGCTAGTCACAGCCTTCCCAAATATGTGAGATGCATCATAACGTATTTAAATTATAATCATAATTTCTAAATTTGCATGCACACATATAAATGTAAATGTGTGCAGATGTAAATGTTATGTTGATCTGTGTCCCCTTTTTGGTGATACTTAACCTTAATCTTAGTGTAGCTCCATCTTAAATTTCCCTCTATCGTTCTATAGCTCTGTGGGAGCCCTTCAGTTTTTGGCTGAGCCCATTTCAGATCAAACAAGGAAGAAAATGCATTCCAAGGGCTTTTTCTCATGCTCCATACTAACAAACTTGGGTTTACCAGATATTGTACCGGCTGCCAGTCCTCACTCACTGATGAGTGTAGCTGAATGTCATTTTGCCACATTCCCACTTTACTTCTTTTTCTATTGTACATATAAAAATGAATGTGTGTTTTGATGCAGAGCAAGGGTTTTTGGTAAGATCATGATGTTTCTTAGACCCTGGATCCTGGAACTTGTGCAGAGATCCCATCAATAAGAGTAAAGCTCAGAGTCCTGTACTCTTTCCCAGCACACAAAGGAAATTTGGGAAGGAGATAAACCTGTTACCTACCTCACCCTTGTTTCTCTGAGGTCATCTCACGTGGGGCTGCCCTTTAAGACAGTCTCCAGGCTGAAGCTAGTGTGGAATGCAGGTGCTAGGCTGGTAACTAGGGACCATGTCCTGAAATCACTGCATCGCATGCCAGTAATCTACAACACCCAATTAAAGGTGTTGGTATTAGCATACAAAGCCCTAAATGGCACGGGACCCAAGTACCTAAAAGAGCGCCTTCCCCCATGCCAAATGTATTGGTTGCTACAATTGGTAAATGATGCCTTCTTGGTGGTGGTGCTACTAGTAGCTGCTCGATTGGCATTGACTTCTGACAGGGACTTATTGGTGGTGGTCCCTAGCGAAGTGTGCCTGCCTCCTATCTTTGGGAGGAAGGGCATTATGTAAATTAAATAAGGGTAATCATGATGTCGGTGTTGATAATGCTTTATGGACCTCAGTGAGGTACATAGCTGGATCCCATTCACTATGCAGCAGAACAAAACAGACCTTTTCCTTTACTGCACCACTTCATAAGGAAAGTGAGGAACTGAACGACTGCTCTCTCATTTATTTATTTTTTAAATCTGTACTAGTGATAGAGGATAAGGATCCAGAGATCATGCTAAGGGTGGCCAAATTTTGTGCGGCTGCCATAAAACTCAGGGAACAAGCTGTGCATTACAAAGGCTAAGGCCTCAGATGCAAACCCTAGATAATATTTTGGAGACTAAGACCTAAACCACATTTCTAATTGCTGTCACATTCGTATTGTTTATTGTTATATTTGATTGTAAATTCAAACTTAATTCTATTGTGTTTTATGTTTGTTTAGTACGGTATGTGAATCTGACCTGGGACCGTAATAAACTTCATTTCATTTCAATCTGTACTAGTGTGCCAGTTCTGCCTGGCTTTCTCCCTGTGTTGCTTTTAATTCTGCATGTAGAGAGCTTTTTTCCCTTCCAGCATGCAAACTCCCACCTGTGCTCTGCCTGAAATAATAGACTCTAAGGGAAGCTTGATGGAAGCTGCATGTAGTAACTGTGCCCCATTCTCTGTTTGTGCTTCCCAGGAGCGTGAGGGAGAACCTATTACTGGACTGTACTACTTTAGACTGTGGATGAGGAGAAGATTAAATGTAAAAAAAGCAACTGCCAATAAGTCAGGGGGAGAGCTAGGCTAAGGCCGAATCCTATTCACATGGAATCAAATTTCTCCCCCAACCACACTCCTCACTTTGAATTCCCAATGGATATCCCAGGAGAAGAGCAAAGAAACCCAAAAGCTTGGGGAAAATACCCCAAACCCTTCAGCTCAAATCCTGAGACACAGGAACCCAAGCAGACCCTCAACTGGCACTTTATAGCTAGCCTCTGAATGTGCCTCAGCAGAATGCATCCTAAAATGATGCTGAGCTTAACAATTTAGAGGGACAAAAAGAAGAGAAATAAATGTCTCATTGACTTCAGGTCCGGGCTGCCTTTTGAATCCAGTGCTCATTAAAAGTCTCCAGGGTATTTTTCCTCCCCTGTGCTGGAGCTTTAAACTCCTGGCAGAAAACACTTTTAATTGCCCAGCATGTGGACTTCTGGAGGACTTAGCAAACACAAGCTAAAGCCTTTAAGAGCTGCATCCTGAGGTCACATTAGCACCTCCAGACCCCTAGGTTTTAATGGAGGGCTGTTAAGTCTCTTCCATTTCCTCATGCAAAGGCGGGGGGGGGGGGGGCTTGAAAAAGTCCGAAGAGAGAACCAAGTGTGGTGGATTCTTTATTACTTTAGCAATATGGAAAGACCCTGGCTGTTTTTACATGGTTTTTGGAAAGGCTGCAAAGTGCATCTGTTCAAACACTGAGTGCTGGAGCAAACATTCCCAATCTGGTGCCCTTATAATAACCTAAACAGTGCTTTTTTTCTATTAAAAAAGTGTTAGGGGTGTTATGAGAAAAAACTTCCCCTTTTCCCTTATGGGGTACCCAAGAGCCCGTATAGAGTCCTTTTGTAGGTTCTCTATCGGTAGGAGAAAATAACAGAGGCCAACCAGAGAATATTGAGAAGCAAAGCAGCTAGTAAGCCTGATCTTTATTAAAGCTGTTGCAACTGGGTGCTCCCCCCCCCCCCCACAGGAGGCAAGGGATAGACCGCGAGCCATGCACGCAAGCCCTTATATAGACATTTTAAATTGCCCGCCCAGGAGTCCAAGACCACCCCCAGAAACATCATACACACATCACAGAAGGGGTGTGGCCCAAGACCACCCCCTTAATACAACAGAGAAGGGGCGGAAATCTGGGTGTGTTGTTTCTTCCTGTCTGCCAAGTTACCTGATTGGATTACCTGGGCATCTTGTTATGATAACTACTCAGTTCCTGAATCCAGGTCACGGGTCACAGGCTCACACCTATTCATTTCTTAAATGTGCCCTTAAGACAGGATTCGTGAAAGAGACAATGGGGAGATTTCCCATTTCCTTTGACCTTGCAGAGAAATATTTGAGGTCATTTTGGGAGAGAAAAAATGGTTTCAGGACTTTTCTGCGGGTTTCAGACATGTGGTTTACATATTTGTATGTGTTTGCTTGCTACATTTATGAACATCTATTTTTTATATATAAGACCTTAAAATTCTTATAACAGGGGTACTCTCATTTTGACTCAAGAAAATCACCATTTTATAGTTCAAATCGGGAAAAATAAATACAGCAAATGGACAAAAGTACCAAGATTCACAAAATGTTTAGGGGTATGCATACCCCTGAGTTTCCCCCAGAAAAAAAAACACTGAACCAAAAAAAAAGCTTTGCTGTCTCAGGCCAATGGTCCATGTAGTCCAGCATCCTGTACTTCAGGTGGCCAACCACATGCTTATGGGAAGCCCACAATAAGGACCCGAGGGCAACAGCCCTTCCCCTCCCTATGATTCCCAACAGCTGGAATTCAGAGGTAGTCTGCCTCCACCTGTGGAGTAGAACAAAGTCATTGTGGCTAGCAGCTAATCCTCTTTTAAAGTTGGTGGCCATCCCTACCTCCAGTGGGAGTGAGTTCCATAGCTGAACTATGTGCTGTGTAAATAGCTTTCTTTTATCTGTCTGGAACAAGCATGGGCAAACTCGGCCCTCCAGATGTTTTGGGACTACAACTCCCATCATCCCAGACCACTGGTCCTGTTAGCTAGGGATGATGGGAGTTGTAGTTCCAAAACATCTGGAGGGCTGAGTTTGCCTATGCCTGGTCTTGAATGCTGCAACATTCGGCTTCATTTGATGTCCAGAAGTTCTAGTGCTGTGAGAGGGGGATAAAAATTGCTTCTCTACCCACTTTTGGCTTGCCATGCGTAATTTTACAAACTTCTATCATGTCACTTCTTGCACGCTTTTTCTCTAAACTAAACAGTCTCGAATGATAATATTATAAATGGTGAATTGCGGCAGCTACATGGTTATTATCACACTAAATGCAAGTGAGGGAAATTTTAAGATGAAGATCACGTAAAGATCTTCACATGGAAAGTTGAAGAATCACCAGAAAGGAGATAAGAGTTTTGGTGTGTATAAAAGTATAGGAAGGAAGGAAGAACTTGGTCAGCTTTATTCTTGCAAAGTGTTGTTTTCTGAGGCAAATAACCTGAACAGGATCACTAACAAGATATGGTAATGCTTTCTTTAGCTTTTCTCCAATCTTAAGATTGGCATCAGTTATAAAGATGATGTAAATATATTCCTCCTCGATTTCCTATTTAAAAATGGCTTAATTGACCAACAGTTATTATACACTGCCTCTGGCATAAATATTTTAACTTGTTTTTAAGAAACTGAACAGGAAATAACTATTCAGGGCAGAATTAATCAGAGCAAACCTCATTAAATCTCCCTAGGACAGGCTGACAAATCTGTTAATAAGGCTAAGGGCTGAAACACTTTTTGATCATTGTCATCTTAATGGCCTGCTCTTTGCAAAACAAGTTAACGATATAAGGCAACAGAAATTCAGACAGATTATTATAAAAACACACATGTCTGCATATGATTCACCATGTATATTAGTATATAAATCATTGGGGCTGATTCATATAATACAGGCAATTGCTCAAAAATTGGAGTGACATTTTTGAAATGAGAAAGCCGACAGGGAGACATGTAGTTGCCATTTCCGTAACATGGTTGGTTTTGTCTTTCAGATAAAAATCAAAACTTCCTTCCTTTTTTTCTAATTTAAGAAGGAGATTATCTAAAATTCTGGGAATGGTACCTGCACAGTTTGCCAGTGTGTTGCCTTTGGATTGTTCTCACCTTCCAATCCTCATCCCACCTCTTCCTTGCAAATGAATGGAACTTAGTAAGGCAGAAGAGGGGAAAGGATTAAAATGCAGAATGGAAATTAAAGCTATAGGACAGGGAATGGTGCCCCTGTGACCCCCCTCCCCCCGAAGCTGTTGTTGGACTCCAGTCCCCATCACTCTTGCTCTGTCATCAAACTCCTTGCCTGTGCTCCCCACCCTTCAGTATCTGCTGCCTGAGGTAGCTGCCTCACTGTCTACTGGTAGGGGCAGCCCTGCTGGCAACTGTCTAATAGCAGCAGTGGCTGCGTCAACAACTTTGCTCTCCCATTGTGGTTGCCATTGGCCATGCTGACTGGGGCTGATGGTTGCCAGAGTCCAACATCACCTTATGGTGGGACACAGGTTCCGCACCCCAGCTATAGAAAATTGTGGAGGTGTGTTTTATTTATGTAGTTAAGAAATCAGAATGGAAGAAGGGCAGATTTTGAAGTCATTCTAGAAAACAAGAACAGCAGGTAATTCAAAACCAAAGAGCATCTCTGCTTAGAACAAAATATATGCTTGATATTTCTCTTGAAAGATGCCAGAAAACACTTTCTTTGCCACCCTTCACTGGAGGAGACTTGCTTTTCTGTTTCATTCCCTACTGTGCCTCCATCAATAGTGGCTTTCAAAAGCCGAGTCTGCCAAAGAATTTCAATTTCATATTACCCATCTTAATTGCAGTTTTAAGAACTGTTTCTCCGTGCATACAAAGAGGCACACAAAATCTGAGTTTGTGTGCAAGATCTGGTTGAAATTCACTTCCTTATTAGGACATTTTGTTTTATTTTGGTGGACTTTCTAAAATGCAGATAAGAAAGGAAATCAATAGAATAATTATTTGTAAAATGGAGGGTTTCTTAACATAATAGATTTCCTTTATGATCAACACTTTTACCACCCTCCCCATTAATGGGCTGTTAATCTGCACAATTAGGCATGGAAATTATAGTCAAACCCAGCTGAAATGTAAGTGTATGATCCAAATCCAACTGAGGAGGAAAACACATTTTGTAACTCTAGGCTACATTAAGCAGTTAAACATAATGAGTTCTTTGGGGGACAGCTACATGTTTATTCCCAGCATATGTGCGCATACACATATTTTAAAATTAAATTGCGTTTTCTTTTTCTAAGGCAGTATTTCTTTAGAGGGCACCTTTTAAGGTTCATCCATGTGAGAAGTGAAGTCACTGTGTGAGCCAGGAAATTCTTGGTCCTCCATACTTAAGCTATGAGTTTGTAAGGTGGCAAGGTACCATCTTTCGGCCTTCTGGCATAAGCTTGTATTTGGACCTCCATACACACTGTCCAGGCTTGCACCCAGGGGAGGTCATTTTGATGCTGCTAACACAGAGGTTTGACTTCACTCCCAGAGGTGCACTCCATTGTCTCTCGAGACAGATAAATGCCAACAACTGATTCAGTCAAGCAAATTTACATGTGTGTTTGTGATGTGAAGCACATTGACCCTTCCAAAGCATGGTTGGAGAACTCACAGCTCCCAGATTTTGCTGGACTACAATTTCCAAAATCCGCTCAGCAGGGTTAATGGGAATTGAGGTCCAAGAGAAAGTAGATTAGATAAACCCACAGAAAACAGCTCTGTCAATGGCAGTATGCCTCTGAGAGTCAGAACAGCAAGTGATGACTGTAATCTCTGTGCCTTTCTCTTGTGCTTGCCAGAAGCATCTGAATTTATTTTATATATTGCATTCCAGTTATATCCCCTGCCATCCCCTGCCATCTTCCACCATGAAATGTCAGGTTGTGTGTATGAGGTTCCTAGCACTCACCTGACCTAGACCTGCTTAGCTTGAGCAACGGATGTGACCTCATGGGCCTTAGGAACCACAATGGGGAAGGCAGTTGCTGACAGGACCAGTCCTGCTATTAGACAGTTGCCAACAAGGCTGCTCTACCATTTGATGGTAAGGCAGCTACCTCGGGCAGCAGATGCAGAAGGGTAAGGAGCACAAGCAAGAAGTTTGATTATAAAGCTGTGTGTGCCATATGGCTTGCTTTGCATCCCCTAAACTAGCCCAGATATGTTGGATGCCAATAGCTGCCAACCTGGTTGGCTTCTGTACATGGAAGTGTAGGAAAGCATCAGTGTCCTTTTGCTCAGGCACCAAAATATCTTGGGCCATCTTGATTAGAATGACCATTGGTCTGAACCATCAGGGCTCTTCTTGTGTCCTAAATGCCCCCAGGCCTTAAAATGGTATATGATAGGCATGCTTACAGAGCTCTGTATAACCCTTTGTTTTCTAAAAACCCTTCTGCAGTCTGCACTGTCACTAGAATGTGTTATGCAAAGAGGGCAAATTTGTGTGACCTTAACATCTGAACACTTCATTTTGTTTGTTCTTGCTACCCTGCAGAACGTGAGCTGAGTTTATTTCTCACTAATTAGGTTAAAGAGCCTCCCTGCTCCCTGCATCTTGAATAAATCAGCATTACGATCCCTGCGCTCTTGTAAAAGGGATAAAATGTCTGGATGCAATGCAGCCACCTCTATATTCAAATGCCTATGTGCCAGGGTCTCTCCAATCAGACTGTTGATTCCAGCATATGATAGAGAACATCATTATATGAGGAAAGTGGGTGAAGTGCATGAGTTGGGGTTCTTCTTGGAATCCTTTGAATGTTGGGGGCCTTGGGGGCACACTGAGCTCTGGACATAGCAGTTGCCTATCCCCATTCTGCTAATTTTATTGAACAAGTTGTTGTTGTTGTTTAGTCGTTTAGTCGTGTCCGACTCTTCGTGACCCCATGGACCAGAGACACCAGGCACTTCTGTCTTCCACTACCTCCTGCAGTTTGGTCAAACTCATGCTGGTAGCTTCAAAAGCACTATCCAACCATCTCGTCCTCCGTCCAACCATCTCGTCCTCCGTCATCCCCTTCTCCTTGTGCCCTCCATCTTTCTTTTCCAGGGAGTCTTTTCTTCTCATGAGGTGGCCAAAGTATTGGAGCCTCAGCTTCACGATCTGTCCTTCCAGATCTGAACAAGTTAGACATCCTGAATTCCAAGGTCTCAATTTTGACTTGTTCACACGTTACACTGAACAAGCCTAAACAGATAGAAGCTTTTTCAACACATGCACAGGTGCAGATTTCTTGATTTGCACAGGTGCAGATTTCTTGATATGCACAAAGCTGAACAGATTGTACACTAATTGAAAATTACATATGGATAGCTGTACAAGTGTACAGCTCAACTAGCCGAAAGTTCTACAGTAGTTGTATGCAATGTGTGAACACCCTTATTAACTTCAAATTTATCCCTGCAAGCTGGCTTTTTGTTAGAAGTGAGCTCTTAATGAATCTCTCCTCCCCACACCCCCACCATATGTTCTGTTCGTTTGCCCATTTCCTTTTGCCAAAGATTGATCTTGCTGCTGCTCTGCAAAGATGTATCTCCCTTCTCATTATTATTATTTTTAAAAGAGGATGGGTTGGGTGCAATCATGCAGACTAAAGAGCACTGCAAAGCAAAGTACAACAGCATTCAATGCTTGAACATTTATTTATTTATTAGCATTATTAAAAGGGTAGATTTAATATCACCGCTGACTGTATATAACTAGCAGACCCAGAAACGGAGAGATGGTATTTAACACCTCAAAGATTGAGAAAGTCTGGGATGGATGGAAAACCAAAGGTAGTTCGCCCACACCATGTATTTCCAGTAGTTTACTCCTGGTTTGGAGGCACGCATGGGAACTGAGGAGGCATTTAATCATTTGTATTGAAGTTTGTCCCTTGACCTCATGCCTCCCCACTGACCTATTGGCTCTACTGATGTCACAACTCCAGTATTGGTAAAATGAAAGCTGTAGAATTTGCTGTGGAAGTTGGGAAGAGAAATTCAATGACAGAACTCTCTGCTGTTGGAAGAAGAGATCTGATGCTTTCTAAGACACCTCCCCAGCACATACAAGTTGGGATGCTTACTACAGGATTGCACAGTGCATCGTACATATCCAGGAACAGACGGCCAATTTTGTACGTGTGGTTATATGAGGGCAGATAGAACATACTTTTTTGTACTGTACAGATTTAAAAATATCAACAGTCCAGACTTAAAAATACCCACACTCCTAAGAAATGCGCTACATTATCTATAATGTATAAGCAATGCATAACAAACTTGAATAAAGGAGCAAATAAAGACATTTGAGAGAGAACAGGTATTGAGGGTCTGGGGTCTGGTGCTTTTGTGGAAACTTACCAATATTTCTAGAACTAGGAAAGACAGGCAGGGAAGCAAAAACTTTATGTGAAAAAAAGTCCTTTAAAAACAAGATTTATGATTCATTAGGAACACTGTAAAACAGAACGAGACAGAAAATAGGTTTACAGTGAGATTTAGAGAAAAAACTAACTCTAGAAAGTGGGTATGAAATATTTTGAGGAAGGTAACAAAAATGATATATGGTTATAATATCAGTTCTGTTGCATATTTATGTGTCCATTTCATGGAAAGTATGGCTCTTTTCATATACATTTGTTCTTTGGAAGCAATATTCAGCAGGGGAACAGAAGGCCAAGAGACCCAGTGGGGATAAACATCCTTCTTTGGTGCAATGCCAGATTTATGCCAGCAAGGCAGAAGTGAAAGCAGAGGAGCGAACTTGCAGTCCTCCACCTTCTCCCCCCCCCTTTTTTTAAAAAAATACTTTTCCTTACCATTATTCCCAATAGGAGGGATAGAAATGACATCAGCTCCTTGGCCAGTGCATTTTTCACATGGGTTCAGAGGAATGTTGGTGCAGTGGAGGACTCTGAAAACAGCACATTTTCTGTATGAATGAGAGGGGAAACCTTCTGAGGAGAGAATATTGTGATCTGCCAAGGAGTTTTAGAATTTTAATTCTGCTTTATGCTTTTAGTCATTTAGCTTTTACATAATTTAATCCAGACTTTCATAAATGTATTTTATCTCATTTCATTTCAATATTTCATTTCAATATTTGTTTTAAAAAGGAACTTTTTTTTTACCAAGTATCCAATGTTCTGGACCTTTAAATGGCTTGGTTCCTTGTTATTAAAATATATTATCTGAAATACATTAAGTCTGGCATGAACACCCCAGGTGCTACTCTGCAGAATGATTGCCAGTTTTCTCCTTCTAGCTCTGATGACGATGTAAATTCATGTGTCACAGGTTCCCAGGATGATAAATGATAATTCTCTCATGTTTCCCTTGGCAATTTCGCCACACACATTCCTTGGCAACAAAATTGAAGGGGAAGAAATGAGAACTTGTGAAATTCTTTCATTCATCTGCCTTCTCCCTTCCTTGTCAGTCTGTTATCATATAAGGGAGGAGTGAGCAATTTCTTTTCTGCTGAGGGCAGACTTCCCTCAGGGACAATGTGTTTGGGCACCACTTCAGGTTGTTGTTGTTGTTAATTTTGTGTTTTTATATTGTAATTGTGAACTGCCCTGAGATCTGTGGGTATAGGGTGATATACAAAATGATGATGATGATGATGATGGACATGGCTTTAGCCACCTTTCTCTCTTTGATCCTGCTACACCCTTTCACTTTCTCCCTCAATTTCTGCCACTCCTTTCTCTCTGCCCCTCCAGCATCTTCTCTCTCTCTCTCTCTCTCTCTCTCTCTCTCCCTCCCTCTCTCCCCACCCCCACCATTCCCTTCTCATTGCCACCCACACTGAATTTGCCAGAGGGCTTCATGCAAGCCTAGTATATGTACTAAAACAGGCATAGGCAAACTCCAGCCTGCCAGATGTTTGGGACTACAATTCCCATCTTCTCTAGCTAACAGGACCAGTGGTCAGGGATGATGGGAATTGTAGTCCCAAACATCTGGAGGGCCGGAGCTTGCCTATGCCTGTACTAAAAGGTTTGTTTACTGAGTGAAGGTTCAGCACTATGGACAGGGCACTTCAAACACTGTAGAGATGAGGGGTAGTCTCTGCGACCCAGGAACTGAAACTGCTTAAAAACCTAATACTTACTGTTTATTCCCCTTGAAATCATTATATCTCACCTTCCCATCCATCAGGACACATGAGGCTGCTTAGCAGAAATACAAAACACAATGAAACAACAAAGCAGCAACGAAGCTTAAAGATCACGATTAAAAATCTGTCTCTAGAGTCAGACCAGTAGTCCTATCTCAATGTCAATAATTGGTAGTAGCTCTCTGGGTTTTTGCAACCATTTACTGGGGAGGAGGGTGAATCAAAATCTCCCCCCGAACTCTGTGGGAAGGGTTAGGGGAATTTGATGAATTTCTTGAGGTATGTGCACTCATCCTGACATCATGGAGTGGGTGAGGGGTGCATGTGTTGTGTTCTTGCTGTTTATAGTCATTCTGTGTACACTACAGCTCCCCCTCAGCTTATGCTACCTGGAAACTCTGCAGAAGGATGTTTTGTCATGGCATCTTCTCATGATGTCAATGTTGTCATGTCCTCTAGCAGAAGCTGGTCCATTTAAGTAAATGGGGCTCTTGCCCTACTCACTCCAGTCAGCCTTGCTCTAGCTCTGCCGGCCTTACGAGACCAAGGGGCGACATTGCCTGCCGGCTTCCTCCTCCTCTGTGTCCATTTAGCTCTAAATCTTGGTGGTGCTAATGCAAAAGAACCCGGGTAACATACAATTGTGATAGGGCGGGTTCAGACCGAGAATGAGGAAGGCGATTCCCCAGTCAGGAAACAGTCCGGATGACACACATGTATAAAATGATGCGTGCTGTGGAAAAGGTGGACAGGGAGGTTTCTTCCTCTCATAATGCAAGAAATCAGCACTAAAAAAGGGCTTCTTCACACAGTGCTTAGTTCAGGGATAGGGAGCCTCAGGGGGCATGGGGGCCGGATGCGGCCCAATCGCCTTCTCAATCTGTCCAACAGACGGTCCAGGAATCAGCGTGTTTTTACATGAGTAGAATGTGTCCTTTTATTTAAAATGCATCTCTGGGTTATTTGTGGGGCCTGCCTGGTGTTTTTACATGAGTAGAATGTGTGCTTTTATTTAAAATGCACCTCTGGATTATTTGTGGGGCATAAGGATTCATTCATTTCCCCCCTCAAAATATAGTCCGGCCCACCACATGGTCTGAGGGACAGTGGACCGGCCCATGGCTGAAAAAGGTTGCTGACTCCTGGCTTAGTTGCACTGTGGAACTCGATCCGATCCCATGAGATGTTGAGAAAGCCACCAACTTGAATAGCTTAAAAAGGGAATTAGAGATGTTTGTGGAGGACAACGCTATCAATGGCTGTTAGCGACAATAGCTATGTTCTTCCTCAACTCTGGGTAGTATGCCAGCTGCTGAAAATCACAAGTGGGGAGGTTGTTGTTGCACTCTGGTTGGCCACTGTGAAAGCAGGATGCTGGACTATATGGGCCACTGGTCTGGTCAAGTAGGACTCTAGGACTCTTCTTATGTATTCTCTCTCTCTCTCTCTCTCTCTCTCTCTCTCTCTCTCTCTCTCACACACACACACACACACACACACACACACACCCCACATAGATGCATGGATGTGTATGTGCATAATGTAATATTTCGTTATTCTTTCCCATAAATAAAATGTGAAAAATATAACAGGAAAATCAGGTGGAGATCCATATTATTTTTCTTTAATTCCCAAAGATAACCCAGCCTCTATGAGAAAAAAAAGAATCTTGAAGTATATTTCAGTGTATACACACTCCGGTATTGGTATTCTCTTGCTTGCTGATTCATACAAAGGATTCATTATCTCAAGTTGCACCTGATAATCATTCCCACAGTGATATGATTTGAGAGAATCATGAATTTTATTCAAATGTTTTTTCCTCCCTAGCAGATTGGCCTTGTTTCCAAACATTTACCATGTGCATTCTAATGAAGAAGATTAGTTCCTGGGATGTGGATGTGCTGTCAATTTATAAATATGCCTGAAATTTGAGGACTAACGTGGGCATTTCTCTGCTCCCTTGCACTATTTCAGTTCACTTCTGTCTGTATGTTAATACCTGCTTAACATCTACTACTTTGTGGTAATTTGTAATGAGTCAAGACCGTAGACCTTGGGAACAGAAGGAAGAATTCATCATTTATTTATTTTCCATCTTCAAAGTTGCCCTGGAATACCCTGAAATAACATTTAAATCTCTTTTTCAATGGTGGCACCACAATCATGGAATGACTTTCCCACTGAAGTGGGCCTCATCCCAATGTTACATTCTTTTAGATGCCACAGTTAGACATTTGGAAGTGACTCTATTACAAGGATAGGGAAACTGTGACCTTCCGTGTTGCTGGTCTACAACTCTCATCATCTTAGACCATTTGCCATATTGACCAGGGCTGATAGGAGTTGGAGTTCAAGAGCACTCTGAGCTCCACCCTGGTTTTTCTCTCTGCAGACACCCCCTTTCCCTGTCCCACGCTGCTGTCATCTCACTCTGCCCTTGATTGCACAGCAGCAAGATCTGAATGCAGGTTCCTCTGATTACGAATCCCACTCACTATCCACTGCACCAGTTCACTTGCTTGGAAATATTTCTCTTGGCTTAATTAGAGGTGGAAGAGGAATGTATTTTAAGCAGATTTAGACAGCTGTTTTAGTGGCTCTTTGTTCATATTAGACCGCCCCCTGCATCAAGAGTCTACTTATGTCTGAGCCACTTGGCATTGTCAGGTTTTGTGGTTTTTTAAAGGCCCATCAAATTATATGCAAGCACCCCAATATATTCTAAGTATAATACATATAAAGGGCATAGCTAATGTTTAAGGAAGTTTTTAATGAGTGATGTTTTAATGTATTTTTAATATTTTGTTGGAAGCTGCCCAGAGTGGCTGGGGAAGCCCAGCCAGATGGGTGGGGTATAAATATCTTCTTCTTCTTCTTCTTCTTCTTCTTCTTCTTCTTCTTCTTCTTATTATTATTATTATTATTATTATTATTATTATTATTATACAGAATCAGGATTCATGCTGACAACAGATTGGAGAACTAGGCCAAAACTAACAAAATAAAATTCAGTAGGGACAGATGTGTGCTTTTGTTGAGAGTCCTGAATTGCAGACAGTTGGACCACATGATCCTCTGAGTCCCTTCCAACATCAGAATTTGTTAATTCTATGATTCAAGTCCCATGCTGTTATATATTTCTGCAGTATAATGATAAACACACAAACACACACACAAAATTAAAGAATATTAGATATAGATATAGATATAGAGACAGAGAGAGTGTGTGTTATATGCATTGTTGCTCAGTCCCTGCTCCTGCCAACCTAGCAGTTCGAAAGCACGTCAAAGTGCAAGTAGATAAATAGGTACCACTCTGGCGAGAAGGTAAACAGCATTTCTGTGCACTGCTCTGGTTCGCCAGAAGTGGCTCAGTCATGCTGGCCACATGCCCCGGAAGCTGTACGCCGGCTCCCTCGGCCAATAAAGCGAGATGAGCGCCGCAATCCCAGAGTCGGTCACAACTGGACCTAATGGTCGGAGGTCCCTTTACCTTTACCTAACATGCAAGTTGTTTATATTTTTAGTGGAACTCAAGGGAAAACTTTGCTTCTTGTCAAGATCAAGGAGCAAAACAGGAATTAGGGGGGAGGGGAATCATGTAGGTAAACTAAGCTTTGAGATTATCTCTAGCTCCATCCCTAGTCTCAGTTGAGCATTCCTTGAATGCATGAAAACTATCTTCCTTCAAAAAACATTCAGGGCAACATTATCTCACAAATATCTTTCTTTGCATAAAGCATCTCATTGCCTTTGACAGCAGCATATTGTATCTTGCTCCTAGAAAGGGAAAAGAGTTGATTTGTTTTTCCTCTCCTAGCAACACTGCCAGATTCCTGCTCGAGTCAGTAAATATAATTCAAAACAAAGACTAGGGCTCAGAGATACAATCAAGATTGTGAAATGCATATTGTTATGCAGAGCTGAAAGCTGGAAGTTTGGTCACTGCAATGGGAAGCTTAAAATTTTTTGATGCAGATATGCAAGTCAGTTCCCAGCATACATATTAATCATTTATGTTTATTATTAATTGCAAATATTTGAAATTCAGAAAAGTATCCAAAGGCAACTATCAGAATTACATTTCATGCTGCTGCAGCAGGGGAAAATAAAATTTCAGACTCAGTTGCTTTGAATGTCACAGGGCATCACATTTGAAGTGTCCTAAGTCAATGATGGGAAACCTGTGGCCGCCCAGATGTTCCTAGACTACCCATCATTCTTGACCATTCCCCACAATAGCTGGGGATGATAGGAACTGGAATCCAGCAACATCTGGAGAGTCACAAAATCCCCAACCATTTTCTAAGTTGTCAGATGCTCAGTACTGTCCTGACTCCCTATCTCAGACTCGGTACTTGGACTCACTTGGTGATTAGGATTAACAACTTTATTCCAAGCTACAGCAACCAAACATAAGTCAAGCTAGAGGTTACAAAGGCAGGAAGCATGGAAGAACTGGAGGCAACAGAAGTTCCCCAGCTACCTTCCCCAATGTACATAAACGCATGTATTTGAGGAGAACGAGCATATAAATGCTTACATTGGTGAAAATAAAATACAAAAGTGAATCAAATTAGGGAAGGTTGCTAGCAAAGTTTGTGTACATTGGGAAAAACTACATACAAAAATGAGTCTGTTATGGTGCCACCACATTTAAGCCCTGATTCCTATATTGTACAGAATGGACTTCCTGAAATGGCATCATTCGCCCAAAGAGGCCACCACACACAACTTAACACCACAGAGAAAAAGTTGGGTTAGTTCTTCCCCCCGCCCCCCACAGCAAGATATAAAAATGCTAAAAGAATGTGCAATTAATTGCCTGAATTATTTTGTATGTGGAATGTGCTCCTCAGCAAGCTTCCAGTCGTCTCCTTGCCTTTCTTTCCCTCCCTTTCTTCTCTGGCTTTGTTTTAAATAGAAAGGTGGAAGTGCAGCCTTGGCTCTTCTGAGATCTGTGTGCCTCCACAGGTTACCATGGCAACAGACCTCCGTTAATCTTTTCTGTCATAAACCCAGAGCAATTTGCATGTATGAAGCTTTGATTATTCAAATTGCCTGTGCATGTGTTCAAATAAATTATAATGAGTGATATCTCTGTCCTGTTATTATCTCTCTTAGTTTAGTTATTAAAAATAGCTAAGGATAAAAACATAAGTCTCTCCTCCATCTTTGCACTTTCTCCCTGCTCCCCACCCCCCACCCCCGTCAAACTTTTAAATAAATGTTCCCTATGACTAGTCTGAAGCCCCTGCCCTTTCCTGCTGACAGCTCCCTGGACCCTGCAGTATTGCACTCAAAATAAATTGCCTCTCCTCCCCAATTTTGGAAGCTGGGTTGAGGGTGTTAATCTTTAATCATATTAGCTATACATGAGAAAGCTGAGGAATTATAATCAATGCAATTTTAAAAAATAAAAAAAAACAAGAACACAACATCTGATTTTTCTCCAAGGAGCTCAGCTCAGGGGTGGGGAACTTGTGGCCTTCCAGATTATTATTATTACTACTAGTAGTAGTAGTTTTTTATTATTTTTATTATATTATTTATATATTTTTTATTATTTATTATTTATTATTAAATTTTGTTGAACTCTAACTTCCATCAGTCCCAGCCAATGCGGCCAGTGGTCAAGGATGATGAAGTTCAAAATATCTGTTTAGCACTGGATTCCTCCCCCAGCACCACACTATATTGGTTAAATTAAATGGAAAGGAACAGCACTCCTTAAATCTCCTAGTTTTACAGGGACAAGAAAGGCTGTTCCTAGTTCTGCAAAAAGGAATTGACAACAATGCCATTCGCACCCTCAAGTGGGGGCAATTTGCCGCACCCCAACTCCCCTTGGAAAGTGACTCAAAATGAGGGAGGAGTTGGGGAAGGGTCAGGTGGGCCAACAGGCCAATCAGGGTGGGGGGAAAGCCAGGATTTGTAAATTGGTCCCACCCCAAACACTCCTCCCTGCTCTTTGCAGTGCCCTCCTGCTTTCTCTGCTCAGTATGGGCATTGCTAGTTGCCTGTTTGGGAGCTGAGTAGGAATTTTGGGGAGAGTCCCTGGTTGGCCTTGGAGCTCTTTATTGTGCCTACTCCATTTTTCTAGGAGTCCTGTTCTTGGAGTGGCATTTTTTATTGGTTTGATTGGCTTTCAATCCCAGCAGGAAAGACAAGTTAAGATCTGGTGGGGTAAGTACCTGAGTCAGTTTTGGGTTAAGAGCATTCTTCATTCCGCTATGTTGCCTTGACACTGGGTCCCTTTATGCTTGGCAAGAACACCAGGGTGAATGCCAACCCAGCAATACCACAGCAGGTTCACAAAGCCAAGATACTCATAGCAGGGAGCAAGAATGTCTTCCAATTCTTTGCTGTGGGCTCACAGATGAAGCCAGGAAATCCATCCCGGAGTGGGGAGGGACCCTGTCCCTCTCATCTTGGGGAACTTCCCTGTCCTTTCAGCTAAATACATTTATTTGGTTGTTTTCAGATCCTATATGTTGCTATATTTGAACAAATGCAACCTTTTCTACCAGTTGTGGTTTCTGGAGACTTCTTTAAGGGTTTGCTAGCAATGTACCCTTGCAGGAGAACTACAGACTCCTGTAAGAAATGTGAAATAATTCAAGGCAGTTGGAGGTGAGCCCACAGATTCTTAAACAGGTAAACAAAAATTATAGCAGAACTGGAAGGAGGGTCTTTTCTGTGGCTGCTCCCAGACTTTAGAACTCCCTCCCTAGAGAAATTAGACAGGCTCCCACCTTGTTGTATGTACTTCCACCACCTGGTAATGACTTTCTTGTTCCAACAGGCTTTGGGGAATTGACTGCTTTTAATGAAAGGGCTGGTGCTGTTTTTATTGTAATTATTTGTATGGTTTTAATATATTTCTGTGTCTATATTTATATGTAGTTTTAATTCTATTAATGTTTAATTGTATTTTAATGATTGGGTTATTATTGTTATCTGTAAGCCACCTTGAGTCTCTGCCAGGGAAAAAGGTAGGGTATAAATAAATATATTACAATAATAATAATTTTTTTAATCCACACTCTGGTTTATTACCTGCCCCTCTGAATTGATGTCTCTGGATCACTGAGGGCTGCTGTGCCTTTGAATTGATACTAGCCTATATAACTAAGTTGACAAATAAAACATGATAGATACAGTAAATGCTTTTGCTGTAGCAGAATAGCAGAAGGGCAGGGTTTTTTACCTGCTTAGTTATACGGGCTAGGATTAATTCAAAAGCACAGACAGATCCAGAGGGACATCAAATTAATAGCAACAGTGTGTGAATTCAAAAAGCTTCCATTTAATTGCTGAAGAATCTGTAGGTCTTCAGTCACCTCCATTTTCTTTTGCTTATTTCATCTTTCTTGTATGAGTGTGCAAGTCTTCTGCAAGGAGGCATCCAGAACACATCAGAAAAGCCTTTCCTGTCTAAGAGAATCTTGGAGATCTAAGGAACGCTTTTCCTTTCAATTTATTCTGACATAGATGACATATATAAAAATCCAGTTGCATTTGTGCAGCAAGAGCAATTTCAATTATCTATGTAGTGGCACATTTGCGGTTTGGTACTGTATTTGTATTAAAGTGTAGGATGCTGTGGGGTTGATTCACTTCCAAGGGACAAGAATTCCAGAAGAGACAGGAGACTAAAAGCATGTGGCACCATCCACAGGTCTTCATGCACAGATCAAGGTGAAATGGTTGCGACATTCAGCTTCTTTGTTTAAACAAACAAACCAGAATCTAGGGCTCTACCAAACTGACAGAAACTAGTTTGCAATCAGCATTATTTATTTGTTTGATTTGGTGTGAGGGAGTTGAGTCGCAGCCATTTTGTACCCAGAAAGTCCTGTTCTCATGTCTGAGGCACATTCTGGGAAAATTCAAAATGGTGGCCACCACAAAAATAGTTGCCTCCTATGCTACCCCCTAGGAGAGAGGTCATTATGGTGGGTTGTATTGGAAAATATACACACTTTTACAAAATAGGCTTGAAAAAGGAGGAGAAGGAGAAGAAGAGACAGTATTGTCACAGTATATTGTCTACACTGAGGTCTCATCAACACTTCCGTTTGTCCCATGATTTCTAGATATGGATTTGATAGGTTTTTGTTTTGTCCCACCACTTTCCTTGGCAAAACCCTCAGTTTACTGCTGAATTGGAACAAACTTTGACTGTTGTGATACAGCGGTAAGCAGCAAGTTTTCCCAGAGAAAGCGGGGGGACAAAAGAGAAACCTCTCAGATCTGTGCCTAGAAATCACGGGGCAAACGGTTGTGTGGGCGAGCCCTGACTGGCAGTGGATTTCAGGTAAGCTACTTTCCCAGCCTTTGCTGCAGATTGAACCTGGGATATTTTGTGTGTGAAGCCTGGGCCCTATCGCTGAACGATGGCCCTTCATCTCTTTCATGGCTGAGTAGGGAATGCAATCAAGGTCTCCCTCACTTACTCAGTCGTTCATTTATTAGTTTACTATATATATTTATTTTGCTTTTCATTGTTTCCCAAAGCTGTTCACATAAAAAAAAATATTTTTTTTAACGAGTGGAGCGGAGGGTTCTGCCATTGGGCATACAAAAAATAACAAGACTCACAAAGGAAAGGACTGTGGAGGGAAAAGCAGAGGAGTGGGTGTTAGGTTGTGGGTGAACATATCAGACGACACAGCGATTCTTCAAACAGCTCTTGTTTATTCACAAGCCAGAACAGAACTGAACTGAAGGGTTCAGCCAGCCTGCTTATATAGAGCTCCACTAGAACGCAACAGTAACCATTTTCTGTAACTATCCAATCACTGAACGTCACTTTCAATCCCTTATTTGCATATGTGGACCTGAGTGAAAACTTTCTACAGTATCCCCCTGCTAGCCCAGGGTGAGAACTTCAGTACATAACAGTGGGGTTAGTTCTTCAAGGCTAGAGAACTGTGGTGAGCTAAAAGAGGGTTTTTATACACAAGTTCAGGCAGGTGATTCTTTCCTATGGTGCTTTTGCTTCAAAAGCAATTGGTGGGTCTTGTTTCCCTGGTCAGTCGGTAGCTATCCAACCCACTCTGGCTCTGATCCACTCGGCTCCGATTGGTTTGCTGCAGTCACCTGCGGGTTGAGCCCCAGCCAAGCCCTGATCAAATATAGGGACATTTAATGATGTGAAATATTGTAATATGATTTACACCAGGCTGGGCGACAGTGGGTGGATGAAACACAGTGACTCAATGGGATTTGTTCCACTGTGGTGAAGGCAAGGCAGCTTCTGTATCTCAATGCACAAAGGAGAAAGCGTTGCTAATTTGCAATAAACATGGTCTCTACGTTTTCCACTTCAAAAGAACTGCTCAGATTCATCAAATATGTTGTCCTAAATCTGGAATGGTGAGTTTGCTGAAAAGCCCGAGGGGCGGGGGGCGTGTTGTAAAAATGTCTGCTAATAATGAACTATTTGCTGCAGCTGGCAGGGAGGACAATGTGTCTATATTGCACTCCAGCCATCCACTGAGCAGGATGTTAATATTTAATTTGGACTAAAATCCCGCTCGGTGAATCTGTTAGAGAGTTTCTCTCCCTCATCCAAACTCCCTGTTTCCATTAAAGCTGAAGGTGCATTGCAAACGTTCTGTTCATTTTGTAACAATAGCTGGACCAAATGTTTGCATGTGGGGCGGACAGCAGGAAGGGATTGTTAGTTTCAGTTTCCCTCGGTGTCTAGATTTTTCAGTTTTAAAGTGAATTCTGTAGCAATTTGAAAAATGATAATAATAAACTAAATCATGAAAATTCGCCAGTGTTTTAGTGCAAAGCTCCCAAAAGACTTCCGGTTAACTTGGCAAGAGGTCAGGCAGCTTGCCCTGGAGCTCTGCAGATAACACAATTTTAATTGAGTATTAATGAGTTTTCTTTTAATATCTCCCAATATACACTTTTTATATGCAGTTTTGATCTACAGAAATATTTTTACAAGCATTTTCCCCAACATAAAGCATTTTTGTATTTTTTAAATGTATGCATTTTAATGCACACTTCCTCCTAAATATCTGCATTTTTGTGTATATTTTTGGTTATGCAACTGCATTACAAAATCTGCAGGATTGTGAGTTTTGAAGGATAGCTATGTTTTGGTTCCTGGATTGATTCAATAAGTATGAATTAGGTAGTTGCTTATTAAAATGCAAACAAAATCCAATTCCGCTGCCCCATCTGTAACTGAGGTTGCATAAAAATATGTATATATGGATAGCACCTCTCAGCAATCCACCCAGTAAGCAAAGCCAGCTGCCTCCCTCTGGCCATCACAATGCCTTTACCGCAGTCCACACACACTTGCTTTCAAGTCTCCTCCTGATTCAGATGCAATTTCTAGTTCCACTAAGCTACCTGCTGCTTTAAAAAAAATCAAAAATCAAACCAATCCTCGCATGCTCAAAAGTTTTTTCATTGCATGACATTATTTTAAAACAAAATTTCCCCAAAATGGAAGTATCATCATCATCATTCCTCCTCAGCATTACCGTATTTTTCACTCCATAAGACGCACCAGACCACAAGACGCACCTAGTTTTTGGAGGAGGAAATCAAGAAAAAAAATATTCTGAATCTCAGAATCCAGAACAGCAAGAGGGATCGCTGCGCAGTGAAAGCAGCAATCCCTCTTGCTGTTCTGGCTTCTGGGATAGCTGCGCAGCCTGCATTCGCTCCATAAGATGCACACACATTTCCCCTTACTTTTTAGAAGGGAAAAAGTGAGTATTATATAGCAAAAAAATACGGTATTTAATACATTCCAAACACATAACAAATCAAATACAACAAAAAGCATATTACAGTATATTTTAGAATCATAGAATTGTAGAGTTGGAAGGGGGTTAGGCCAACCCCCTGCAAGGCAGGAATCTCAACTAAAGCATCCATGACAAGTATTAATTGCCAGAATTGATACTTCCATTGGCAGATATAAAGCACAATTTTAGTGACTTAATCTCTGTCTCCTGTTTTCTAGTCTCCACTTTCCCTAGTTTGGTAACTACAAAGTTTAACTTTTTTGTGTATATGACTTTGTGTATCTGTTTATATGTTTGACTCGGCCTCTAAGCGAGCAGATATTATGAGTAATGCTCAGCGTTAGTTATATTTAGAGGAGATTAATTGAAATCAGTGGGTCTAATCAAGTATGAAGAACACTGGGAATAGCCCTGTGATAAAATAATGGCATTTTACAAACTAGGCCACTATAGATATTATAATAATGCAAATAATGTGATTCATTATGAGAGTAAATAAATAAAGCCAACTCTGGGCATGTAACAAATTCACTCAGCAGTACAGTATTCAATAAATGGATTCCAACTCGCTTAAAAAAAATCAGAGCTGGCACATTCCAGGTGGCATTTTAGCAATGGGCAGTGGGAAGCGGTGTCACTTATGAACAGTAGCCAAGCTTGGCTGCCATCCATGGTGGCTGGCCATCATCTTAATTTGCCCAGGTCAAACACCAGACCTAAACTGCTTAGCTTCCGTAGGGTTGCAGCTTTATGCAACCTTAGACCCTACCCCTTTCTGCTATGGACCATAACATCTCGAGGGAAAGTATTATTATTTTGCACCTGTGCAGAAACTTTTCTTACTGCACATACATCAAGTAGCAGACCACAAAGAAGCAAAGAACCGGAAGGTTGACAGTGACTTCCTGACAGAGAGTGAAAACGCAAAGGGAAGCAGAAGGCTGACACAACATTGATCGATCAAACAATGTTGCTGGAGGTAGCCAAGTCTTGAGAACTTGTCAAGAGTCAGGGGGCTCCCCCTTTGATGATCTTGGCTTCGCCAAGCAGAATGGGCAGCGTGTAAATATAATCAGACATGCACACGGAAAAATCCGTCAGAGAAAAGGATCCTCAGGGAAAGCAAGGAGACAGATCTCTTGGCAGGAAGAGAAGAGGAGCTGGGCTTTCATTTCAGGCTCAGTGCTACACAGATCGTGCACACCTGGTTCCTGCCCTAGAGGCCAGAGAACAAGGGGGTCTTGTGATGCCTCCTGGAATCTGGCATTGCCTTTTAGAAAGGGCCAGTTAACTGCCATGTAGTGGATTAAGGATAGATGGGTCTGTCAAGTTTGTTTTCTCTGCTTCTCAGTTTTTCAGCCTTAAATTCAGTTATCCACATTTCCAAATCAATCTGTGATTCCCCCCCCCTTTTTAATTTTTTTTATGAAGCTTCATGAGCATTTTAGTGGAAATTTCTCCTAGTCAACACATTTTTGTATGCAGTTTTGACTAATATACAGTTTTGCAAGCCATTTTAACTGACACAAAGCATTTTTTGGATGTTACATTTATGAACTAAGGCATTGTTATGCACATTGCCCCCATAACCTTTGCACGCTTGTATGCCTCAGTTGGAGAACGGCATTGCAAAATCTGAAGGAGTCCAAATTTTGAAGGACAACCATCTTTTAGTTTGCATGTTGATTCAAGAAATGTAGATTAAATTAAAGTACAAACAAAATTGAATTCCTCTGCATCCCAGTAAGATGAAACAGGATATAATAGGGATGAGTACGAAGTTCAAGTTCTAAGGAATTAACCTTGAAACAGTCTCTTTGTGTATTTTGTGAAACTTACAGAGGATATTGTCCATGATGTTGCTCAGTGTCCACTTTATAAAGATCCCTTTATTTGTTGTGTTTTGTTGCGAGAAGAATGTTGTTACACCTTGCATGCTTCTTGCTGTTCAGTACTGTTACTTTGCATTTTTCTTTATTTGTGTTGGCAACCAGGAAATCAAGAGCTGCATTTGTGGCTCAAATCTGAACGTTCTTTCTGCTTTTTTTGTTTTGTTGCGGCTTATAGCTAAACAAAATGACATATTACCTGCCTACCTCCTCCTCTGGCCCGTCACGTTGTTCTGCCATTCCAATGATCCTTTTGCTCTGGGCTTGGCTACTGTGCACTAATGGCCCCTAAGTGCTGCGCAATGCTAAGGCCACTTGTCTGGGAGGGAGCTGAAGTGGCTTTAGATTTTGACCCAAGGAGGGACAGAAACAGCACTGCAGTGGGAAACACATGGGGTGCAGGGAGGCTCCACAGTCCCTCTATTCAGAAGGAAGTTCCATTGAGTTCACTGGAGCACTTACTATTAGGCAAGTCTATATAGCAGGGGTGGGGGAACCTTTCTTCAGCATTCCCTGGCCACATGCCAGTGGTAGGTGGGGGCCAGAGGCAGAAGTGGGTGGAGCAACAAATTGTACCTTTGTGCAGCGTGAATCAGACCTGTATATAGACACAAACACCTTCCATGCGAGAGGCATCAAGAACACATCCCAACTAGGCAAAGGCACTTGTGGGGGCAAGCAGCAGGATTGGCTTTGAGCAGGACCAGATAAAGGAACCTGCAGGGCTGCATTTGGACCCTGGGCCAGAGGTCTCCCCACCCCTGGCATATAGCTTTACAGCCTGAGATTACTTATTATTGAAGCCAAAGCAAGGATGAATGTTGGAGCTGGCTGGCAAGATGCAATCTTGGAGAGCTGGAGGCATGTCCATTTGTTTCAGTGGGGACTTATGGATGCAAACTGCCGCTGTTTCTGCTGGCCTCCCTCGTCTGCTTTACTTGTACTACTACCATCTCTAGAGCAGCTTTCCCCAACCTGGTGCCCCCTATCTGTTTTGGGATTGCAGCTCCCATTAGCCCCAGGCAACATTGCCAATGGTCAGGGATGATGGGAGCTGTAGCCCAAATCTTCTGGAATATACCAGATGGGAAAGGTCATTGCAGAGTGACTTTGTCCTCTTGATAGCAAGAACTAAATATGATGGAGGTATAAACAGCAAAAGCATCCCACATGGACACACATGTATCCTAAAAGCTGGAGGAAGTTACATAAAGATGGTGCATCTTCACCATAGTAATATCACATGATTGTTTGGACAGAATGCAACACATAGCAATGTGGGACAGAACTATTTTTTCACTTTGATAGGAGTCATACTTAATATTTTTTTCCTTCTAAGGCTGCAGATTTCCACATTTACCTTTCTTAAAAGAAAACAACAGTTCATGGAGGAAATGTTCTTTGGGTGATGTTGTTCATTCAGGCAGCTTGGGAGTTTACCAGCAAGTTCTATCTTCTTCTTCCTCCCCAGGTGTATGAAAGAGGAACCAATGTGGACCAGTTTGTGACCCGTTTCCTGCTGAAGGAGACAGCCAATCAGATTCAGTCCTTGCTCAGCTCGGTGGAAAGTGCCGTTGATGCTATTGATGAGCAAACCAGTCAGATAAGGTCAGGTCTTTTCATTTGTCCTATATTGAAATTAACCTGTTCAGCAGCCTGACTACTGTTTTCTGTCTACTGTTGTGCTCTGGAAGCTTCACAAGAGGATTGTTTTTGGTGCCCTCTTAAGACAAACATTCTACATGCTGTCTCTAGCAACGTAATACCTTAACCCCTGGGGCCAGTTCCATGTCTGAGGCCATCTGGCCAGGCTCAACTTTGTGGGTGGAGCGGTGGTGGGTTCACCTGGTGGCAATGGCAACAGCAGATAGTAGCACTCTCATCAGTGCTAAGCAGCCAAAGGCTGCCATTTTAAGTTCTCACACTGCCCTAAGCTGATTGGATATTGTGGGTATTGTGGGAAATTAATATGGCAGCTCTCAGATCCTCAACCACTTGATTCTGGGAAATATTTTAAAGGGAACCTTGGGACAGGCATAATTGGTGGGTCCTTTGAGCCCTGGTGCCTTAACTCTTCCACTCCTTGTGAGGAATTGTTCCTATTGGAGGGATGGCACTGGAGAAGCCAGGGGATTTCCCTCCCAGAGTTGTGCTGTCTTGTCAACAGAAGTTTCAGATAATGGGGGAAGTTGCAGATCAGGGCAGGAACAGGAAAACCCCATGGCTTCTATCCCCCCACCCCCTTGAGACTTTGCAAAATTCTAGAAGCAGCAGGGAAAGCACCAAAATAAAAGGGTTACCATGAATCACAGCCTGGATTCAGCAACAAGGAGTTAAAATGTCACCCAGCTCTACAGAGCTTGTTGACCAGAACCCAAAAATGGTTGCCATGGAAATGGGGGAAATCAGAAGCTCATATCAAGAGACCTCTGCACCCACCACCCGGTGTTCTAAATTAAAGAAAATAAACAGAAGGCTACAAAGTTCCAGCAGGCAGCTTGTCGGGGAAGATCTTTCCATTCATTGGGACCTTGTGGGAGAAGATTTCATCAAGATCCTAAACAGCAGCCCCATATTGAAATCTCCCCCTGTATTGTATTTCTCTATAAATTCTAGTTGTTGTTTTTGCATATATGCGTATGAGTTGCAGCATGCAAATTAGTGGCTCTGTGTGAACTAGCCTGACATGTGAATTGACATAGGTTGCATACACAATATACAGTATTTAAAGCATGTGGCTTTCCCCAAGGAATCCTGACTGGTTATGGTACAAGACAGACCAATGAGAACAACTGAAAGTCTCTAATCTGTGGGTGTCTCCCTAGTACACTTTGCCTTTAGATATTTAGGAGTCCAAATGACCAAAAAATCCAAATGAGACCTTTACTGCTAATTATTTCCATGTTTGCACAAATGTAATACACTGGAATTGCTTGACTCTGCCTTCATTTGATAGGATCTCCTTGACAGAAACGATGGTTTTACCACCGAAGTTCATCTGCCTTGTGCTGTTCTCCCCACTGAAATTCCTGTCCAACATTCTAAATGGAAACTTTCTTTTTTTTCCCCCATAAATTTTTTATTATTTTTCGAACATTTATACAGTTTTCCAAAATACAACAAATACTTCTTGTTTGTTTTTTTGAACTTCCCTCAGCGTCTCTGACAATCATCCGTATTCATAACTGTAATTACACAGTCCTCCTTTCATATTGCCATTACACTTCCCTTCTCCAACTATTTACTACTGACAATACTTCTCCTTCTTTACAGTGCCTCTTGAAATCCCGCTAGCGTTATATTCACACCACATATATTTTTCAGATAGTCTACAAACTTTCCCCAGTCTTCGATGAACTTTTGGACTTTAGTATATCTAATTTTCCCAGTTAATTTATCCAATTCCGCATAGTCTATCAATTTCAGTCTCCATTCCTCTATCGTCGGTATTTCCTCTTGTTTCCATTTCTGGGCAATCAAGATTCTGGCTGCTGTTACCGCATATTGAAAGAGTTTACAGTCTTTTCTTCTTACATCCTTTCCTACAATCCCTAAAAGAAAAGCCTCTGGTCTTTTTACAAAAGTATATCTTAACATCTTTTTCATTTCATTGTATATCATTTCCCAAAAGCTTTTCAGTTTCTTGCATTCCCACCACATATGAAAAAATGTCCCTTCTGTTTCTTTACATTTCCAACATTTATTACACATAAACTTTCATTTTAAAAGAAAAATGCCCATATACTGCTAAGATTCTCAGATATATTTTTTTAAAAAAACAATGGAAGGAGCGTGGGGTATTCCCTTTTGGAAACTATATTATGAGGCTTACCAGCTCAGGCACTTACTATCCTATATTAATGACTCAAGTGACAAGCTCTGGAAATGAATAGAGCGTTCATAATTACAACAGTCTAATCCACACTGCATTTCATTTATTGAAAAAGAAGCAAATAAAAGTCTGCAAATGCAATGCAACATATTGAAAATGATCCCGAAGATTTGGAAATGCAGAAAGCAAGCCTGAATGCTCACAATCTCTCTGTTAATTCCAATACACGAATACCCTACATTCTATTTAAAAATCAGAGTAAGTGTGAGTGAATGAAAAGAAAAAAAATATGGATAAATTTTGTGACTATTACATAAATTCTAAACCAATTCCCAGGGACACATACAGGAACCTTCAAAAACACAACACAGACTTGGTTGATGTGGTATCAGGTCAACTTCCACAGAGTCCTAGGGAACTTACACAAGTTGAAAATTTATGTCTCAGTAGTTTAAGGTGCTGAGCTACAGTTCCCAGGATTTTTTTTTGGGGGGGGGGGGATGCATGTTAAGGTGGTATCAGAGTACTTTGAATACATGGTGTGGATCTGATTTCCTGGCTCTGAAAATACATCTTACAGGTGTGCCTTACATATCTACTTAGCACTATTAAGTTCTGTGAGTTTTACAGCCTGGTTAGAGGGTAGAGGATTGCAGCATTAAAATATATTTCCCTCTCCTTTCCTAGCCACAGGAGGAAATGATCTCTGTGGACACTGAGGGCAGGGGATGATTAATCGGGGGGGGGGGGGGTTGCATATGGCAAAAGGGTTAAGCACCAGCTCACCTCTGCTGCTTCTCTGCTTAAATTTACTATCTCCAGAAGTTGTATTTCAGTTGCAAAACTCTAGACTACTTTGGCCTTGAGGATCAGATTGGGAGAGGATCTACAGGAAACAAGAATACTTTCCCACTCTACCTTCACCGCTATCATCAGGGTTGGAACACCAAGTTTTGCTATGATGACACCACTTTTTTAATATCCAGAAAACTTAAACAGAAGTAGCTGTTATGGGTGGGGGGTGTTCCATTAGGTTAGCTTTTGAAATCACAGCTATGAATGTAAGAAAGTACCTGTGAAGAACCCTGCTGGATCAGACCAAGGGACAATCTAGTCTAGCACCCTTTTTTCACAACCACCAATCAGATGCCCCTGGGAAGTCTACAAGATGGTGATGAATGAAAGGCCCCTGCCCTCCCATTATTCCCCAGTTACTCGTATTCAGATGCCTACTGCCTCTGACCCTGGAGGTAAGTAGACAGCCATCATGGCCACTGGCCATGTGTTTGCCTGATCATTCAGCCCAGACACTGAGATCCAGCGCCGAGGGCCTTCTGGCGGTTCCCTCATTTCAAGAAGTGAGGTTACAGGGAACGAGACAGCGGGCCTTCTTGGTAGTAGCACCCCCCTGTGGAACACCCTCCCTTCAGATGTGAAGGAAATAAGCAGCTATCCTATCTTTAAAAGACATCTGAAGGCAGCCCTGTTTAGGGAAGTTTTTAATATTTAATGCTGTATTGTTTTTAACACATGATTGGGAGCCGCCCAGAGTGGCTGGGGAAACTCAGCCAGATGGGCGGGGTATAAATAATAAATTATTATTATTATATTATTATTATTATATTCGAAAGTCTTTTAAGTTCATGGTCATTGCATTTTGTGGAAGGCAATTCCAGGGTGAAAGGCTGTAGTTCACTGGCAGCGAATCTGCTTAAAATGTAGACTCTCCCATGATTCATTGCCATGCAGCTCCAGGTAGGACTGGAAATGTCCCTTGCCTGAAACCCTGGAGAGCCACTGCCAGTTAGTGTAGACCAGGGTTTCCCAAACTTGGGTCTCCAGCTGTTTTTGGACTACAGTCCCCATAATCCCTGACTACTGCTCCTGCTAGCTGGGGATGATGGGAGTTGTAGTCCAAAAACAGCTGGAGACCCAAGTTTGGGAAACCCTGGTGTGGACAATTCTGAGCCACATGGACCCAGTGGTCAAAATAAGGCAACTTCCTGTGTTTCTATGTGTCATGTGAGAGGATGCAGCAAAGAGAGGCAGTCTCTAAGCTCTTAGCTCTGAGTAGCAAAAAGCCGTGCTCATGTGCATGACTTTCAGTCACCAGCTTGACTTCCTGCTTCCTCTTCCTCCTCTGCAAGATGCTGGAGTCAGGAGTGTTTCTGGAGCTTCTCCTCCTTTTCTGTTCTCACTCTGCTTCTGCCGCTTTTGATTTATTTTGCATCAGTCTCTGGTATATTCAGCAGCCTCAACAGCCAATGTATATTCATGAGAATTACTTAACGGAGCAGAATGGATCTCCCTGCATTGCAGGTGGATATGATGCATCAACTCTCTGCTCTCTGAGTATGGCCATCACTTTGGTGCTGCAGTTTCATTTTTAGCAAGTGTGCTATTATCAAGTCTACCCCCCCCCCCAAAAAAAAAAAATGGGGCAGGGTGTCTGCCTACAAAGCTTGGACAAGCAATATCCCAGCAAGTTATGTTTTTCTGCCTGTGTGTATTTGGCAGTGTTTTGGGGACAGGGGAGACACAGACCTCGGGAAGAGGCAGTGCACTGCCCAAGGCTCCAGTATTTGGTGATGAGGACAATCTGCAGTTACCTCCAGACTGTCAGCATTTGGGGGGAGGGATTCAAGTGCAAGAAGGGAATTTTAGGCTTGCCCAATTAAAGTGCTCTGTTGCTGTGGGTACAACAAATCTGCTTTTCTTTTCTTTTTAAAAAACTGACTTTTGTGGTTAAAAAAGTGACAGGTAAGTGCACTGAAAACCATAGGACAAATGAATGATTAATAGGGAGGTGTAAAAACACTGCTCAAGTAAATCAGGATGAATGGAAGATTGACATACAACTTTCCCGCAAACTAATCAGAGCAACTTCTCCGTAAAGACTGGGCATAGTCTGACCTTCACATATGTTTTGTACAAGCAAACCATGATGAATGTTGAATTAAAAGGTGATCTAAAGGAGATGTGGGAGTGAATGAGTCAGGTAACAAGAAAAGCAACCCTGTGGTACCTGCTAAGTGACTGCTGTGCTGGATCATGATGAAGCCATGTAGTAGCCAAACTACATGACGCAGACAAGGCAGAGGTGTCCCACTTTTCCAAAATGTTGTGGCCCTTTCCCTAAAGAAAAAAGTCCTTTACACCCATCAGATTGGTCTGCCAGGCCAGTGGAATAAATAGGAGCTGTGTATATGGATCCAGGTTAAGGGTCACCAACATGATGCTGTTGAAACCAGTTCCCATGAGCCCTGACCAGCATGGACAGTGGTGAAGGAGGATGAGTTTGGAGGGCACCACGTTGGCTATACCTGATGTAAGTGCTCATTTTGAATTGGGTTTGAGGCTAAATATAGATGCAAAGCGGCCTGGTATGCTGTATTTTGGGACCTGTGTTGATTCTTTCTAGACAGTCACACCTGTGCTTGTGGTCTCTATGTTGTATTTCATGCTGAATAGCATTGCCCTTGCTGAAGGATTCAGAGAAGTAGCTTAAAACTGCTTCACTAGCACATGGCCTAGATGGAGGCTGGACGGTGGATTCTATTGACACCTGACCTCCAGCTGCTGCTCTCGGGTTAAGTGATCAAAGGGAGGTTTAGAATTCACTTCAATTACTTCTATTTTATGGTTCAGGCAGCCTTACCCCCCACCCCAGACCTAATGTATTCTAATGCAGGACCTCAATGCAGCCCTCCACGCCTCTGTGTCAGGCTCTCAGAACTCTCTCCAGTCACACCCCATCTCCCCAGGCCTGCTCTGCACTCTCCTGTGAGTCTTTTGACCGGGCTGAAATCTGTCCTTGGAACTCTGAAAAGGCTTCCTGCTTGCCTGGGTGGAGGATAGAGAAGAGTGGGGTGGGGTGGGGGGTATATAGAAGCAAGCCTACTATAAAAGGTAAAGGTACCCCTGACCGTTAGATCCAGTCAGAGATGACTCTGGGGTTGCACGCTCATCTTGCTCTATAGGCCGAGGGAGCTGGTGTTTGTCCACAGACAGCTTCCAAGACATGTGACCAGCATGAGTAAGCCGCTTCTGGCGAACCAGAGCAGCACACAGAAATGCCATTTACCTCCCCTCCGGAGCGGTACCTATTTATCTACTTGCACTTGACTTGCTTTCAAACTGCTAGGTTGGCAGGAGCTGGGACTGAACAACGGGAGCTCACCCCGTTGTGGGGATTCGAAATGCCGACCTTCCGATCGGCAAGCTCTAGGCTCTGTGGTTTACACCACAGTGCCACCCACGTCCCAAACCTACTATAGAAAGAAGTAAAAATTACACTCACTTTTGCTTCAGGTCCTACCCTCCACAGGGATGTCCCCCCCCCCCCCGGAAGGTTGTGTGGAAGCCATTTTGACCCTCAGACTGAAAGAAGTCCACTCTTGTTGGTACATTATAGCAGAAGTGCATGGATAAAGGGTCTGGAAACCAAGTCTTATGAGGAATGGTTCAGAGACTTGGGTGTGTTCAGCCTGGAGAAGAGTGAGAGGTGATAGGATAGCTATCTTCAAATATCTGAAGAGCTGTCACATGGAAGCTTGTTTTCTTCTGTTCTGAAGGGTGGCACCTATGAGTCTATGCACTGGCTACCTATCCATTTCCTGGGTGCTGCCTTCAACCTATTAAACTAGAAAGCTCTGGGTTGCTGGTATGTTTTTCCCACCCCAATGTGAGCTGGTGTTTTAAGCTTTAATTATTGATTTGTCAAATGCTGGTGGTTGTTAAAATGTCGCAGGTTTTTACATTTGCTTCTAAGGCAGCTTGAGATTGTCCTGCATTAGGAGACAAAGGGCTTGTTCACAATTCTGCTTTGTCCGAAGTCTGAGCAGTTTTCAGTTTGCACCATCAGGAAAACCCACTCTGCCATGAATCGGAACAAACGCCCATCCATGGAAAACCAGTCCCCCCCCCCCCCCAGGGAAAGTGATGAGACAAGTGGAAGTGTGGAAGAGCCCTAAGAGAGCAATTGTAATAATGATTTTATTCTACACAGCTGTGATATTTTCTTATGAGTTGGTGGTTTAGAAATACCCATAAATAAAGTGTAAATCATGTGTCTGCTCAGAAGTCAATTCAATCGGGCTTATTCCCAATTTAAGTTGGGTTGTGCGTGATGTGGCCTGGCTTTAGATGCCAAGCTTTCTTCTGTTTGAAAGTAAATATATGTTTAATAGATTGGCAGAGTTGTCCTGAGCAGTTGCCAGATCAGCAGAAGAGGAAACAATCAAGAAGCAATTAGTCCTTGGATGGAGCAGCTAAAGATTTATTTCTCTGCTCATGGGCCTCCAGATGAAATAATCAATGGCTGCTTGCTTTCCACTTGCATTCTATGAAACTCTGAATAAACAAGATAGAAGCAGATGATTACTTCTGGAGGAGTGGGCTTTCCTGCAGAGACCCTGGGGTAGCTGCCAAGGAACCCACCCCACCCCCCCCAAAAATGATGTTTTTATATACCAAACAAAGCACTGTTATTTTTGAGCATCAGGCATATCAGCTGGAGTGAGTGGCTGCACTGTTATGAAATATCCTCTCAGTACCATTATAACCATCCTTTTACCTATCCCCCACCCACTCTTCCATCTCTTATTTTTCAGCCTATCCCACAGACACCTTTTTTTAACCTTTCCTACATCTTTCCAATCTTCCCCAGTTGTCAAGGGTACCAACTTATCTCGGTGATGAGAGTAGACAGGAAATTGTTCCCTTGGCAATTAACAGTACCGAACGGCAGGTTATGTACCCGCTAGCAGATTGCCTCAAAGCCGCTGCAAACTTGAAACAAAACATAATTCAGTATCTGCGAGGCCTGCCCATGTGAAGATGTGCATCTCTCATCAATATGATAAGTAAACAAGAATAAGCAAGAAAGGCTTATCCTTGTCCTCCATATTGATAAAATCCTGTCAATGGCAACTAGCCATGATGGCCATGTTCTGTCTCCACTGTGGAGAGCAGTGTGCCTCTGAATATCAGTTGCCAGGAGTCACAAGGGTGGAGAGGGATGCTGTGCTCGGGTCCTGCTTGCAGGCTTCCCACAGAAATCTAGTCAGCCAATGTAAGAACAGGATGCTGCTGGATTAGATGGGAATTTAGTCCAATCCAGCAGGGCTCTTCCTATGTTCTTCATGGATACAGTGGTACCTTGGGTTACAGATGCTTCATGTTACAGATGCTTCAGGTTACAGACTCCGCTAACCCAGAAATAGTACCTTGGGTTAAGGACTTTGCTTCAGGATGAGAACAGAAATTGTGTGGCAGCGGCACAGCGGCAGTGGGAGGCCCCATTAGCTAAAGTGGTACCTCAGGTTAAGAACTGTTTCAGGTTAAGAACAGACCTCCAGAACAAATTAAGTTCTTAACCCGAGGTACCACTGTATTGGTTAAATTGGGAGAAGCCAGTGTGGTACCCTCTCAATCTTGTTAGACCTTGAATCCCATCATCCCTGACCATTGGGCATGCTAGCTGGATGTTGATGGGAGTTGGAGGGCACCATTTTGGCTACTCTGTGCTAAATTATCCAGGTAGGGATTTGATCATCTGGCCCTAACCTCTTGATGCAGGCTGTTTATTCAGACTATTTACAACCCATCCTCTCTCAAAACAAATGACATGGGAAAGTATAAAGCACCAAAAAAAAAAAAAAAAAAAAAAAAGCCATCCCTAAACCTAAACTAACCATATATTGTAAAATGCACCATCAAATAATTAAAGTAACTAAAAATAACAGAGTAAATGAAACACTAATCAACTTGCAAAACTTAAATGGCCTGAGCAAATCAGTCTTAACCTGGCCCAAAACAGTCAACAGCCAGTGTGGCATAACGGTTAGAGCATTGGGTTACGACCTGGGAGAGCAGGGTTTGAATCCCCACTCAGCCATGAAACTCACAGGGAGACTTTGAGCCAGTCACTTTCACTTAGGCTAACCCACCTCGAAGGGTTGTTGTGAGGATAAAATGTGAAACACATACACCACTTTGAGCTCCTTGGAGGGAAAGGTGGTATATTGATGCAGTAAATAAATTAAGGAATAAGATAACAAAGTCTGGAAGAGAGGATGGCATTCCATAAACGGGGGTGCAATCTTATCTCAATGGTGAGGTATATTGTGCATTGGCTGAAATAACATACAGGTATGTATTATGTCATGGGAAATGCTTTGTAAAAAAATGTATATATTAGGTAAAGTTGTTTACAAAAATGTGTCTGTTAAGAGAAACTTGCACTCAAATGTTTGTGAATTTTCATGAGTTTTAAAAATAAATTTGCAAACTGATGTGGAAATGTGGAGAACTCAATTTAAAATGGGGGTAAAAATGAGAAATGGAAAGAATTGGTGGCCCAGTTGCTGTGCTAGTGCTGCATTTCATTACATCATCATCATCATTAAAATTTGAATACTGCCCTAAAGAAACAATTGAAGAGTACTTCAAGTGGAATTTAAATAAAGGGACAGCTTTAGAAACGGTTTGGGACGCAGGGAAAGCCGTCATGAGGGGCTTTCTAATCCAGAAAAACAGCCATAAAAGAAAAGAAAAAGAGAAAAAGAAGGAGGAGATTTTAGTACAGTTAATGGAGAATGAAAGACAATTAACTATCAAACCAGGTGATGAGACTATAAAACAAAATATAAAGTTATTACAAGCCCAATTTTCTATGATAGTAAACCAGGAGATTGAGTGGAAAGTTAAAATGTTGAAACAGAAGAGTTTTGAATCTGCTAATAAAATAGGGAAATATTTGGCCTGGCAACTAAGAGAAAGGAAAAAACAAAATATGATCTGTAGGATAAGGGATGGAGACAAGATAGTGGAAGACCCAAATGAAATAAAAAGGTTGTTTCAGAAATACTATAAGGATTTATATAAAAGAGGTAAGGAGACAGGCTATGATATAGAACACTATCTGAAAGAACATCATTTACAACAGATATCAACCGAAGAAAAAGAATTACTAAATCAGCTGATTACAGAGGAGGAGGTAAGGAAGGCAATATCAAAGATGAAAATTGGTAAAGCGCCGGGGCCAGATGGTCTGTCAGCCAAATATTATAAAGTATTAAGTGATCAAATAAGCCCAATCTTATGTGAAGTGATGAATAATATTTTAAAAGAAGGAAAGACCCCGAACACCTGGAAGGAAGCCTATATTACATTAATTCCTAAAAAAGATGTGGATGCCTTAGAGGTGAAAAACCATAGGCCGATTTCGTTATTAAATAACGACTATAAACTGTTTGCGGATGTAATGGCAGAAAGATTAAAAAAAGTATTAAATAACAGAATCCATAAAGATCAAACAGGCTTCCTTCCAGGGAGACAATTGAAGGACAACGTAAGAAATGTGATAGATATCATTGAATATTTGGAAACCAGAATAGACAAGCAAGCCGCTTTGATTTTCATTGATGCCGAAAAGGCCTTCGATAACGTTTCTTGGTGCTTCCTGACAGAAAATCTAAAAATGATGGGGCTGGGTGAAAGATTTAGAAAAGGTATAGAAGCTATCTATAATGAACAAAAAGCTAAGCTAATAATAAATAACTCGACATCAGAATTTTTTGACATATCTAAAGGGACTAGACAAGGCTGCCCCCTGTCTCCTCTGTTATTTATAACAGTACTTGAAGTACTTACTAAGAGACTGAGAGAGGCAGCGGAAGTGAAAGGGATTAAGGTAGGGACTAAAGAACATAAGATAAAAGCCTTCGCGGATGATATTGTATTAACTCTAGAAGACCCGAAAAATAGTATGAAAGAAGCCTTGCAAAAATTTGAAGAGTTTGGAGCGGTGTCAGGCCTCAAGATTAATAAAAATAAGACTAAAATGTTGACTAAAAATTTAACTAAGGAAGATATTCTAGAACTAGAACAAAAGACGGGAATTATGACAGCAAAGAAAGTGAAATACCTTGGAGTGTGGATATCAACGAAAAATATTAACCTATATAAGGATAATTATGAAGTCACTTGGAAGAATATTAAGAAAGATCTTGAAATCTGGGAGAGATTGAGGTTATCTTTTCTGGGGAGGATAGCGGTTATCAAAATGAATGTTCTCCCCAGAATGTTATTTTTGTTCCAAACCATTCCGGTATTAAAAGGTCTAAAGCAGTGTAAAGAGTGGCAAAGAGCCTTAGCGAGATACATCTGGCAAGGCAAAAGACCACGAATAAAAATGAAAATATTGGTAGACAAAAAAGAAAGAGGGGGATTCTCTCTACCGGATCTAAGTTTATATTATGAAGCGGTGTGTTTATTGTGGCTGAAGGATTGGATAAGATTGGAAAATAGGGACATCTTGGACTTGGAAGGTTTCGATAACAGGTACGGGTGGCACTCGTACCTGTGGTACGAAAAGGTGAAAGTTCATAGAGGCTTTCTAAATCATATCTTTAGGGGACCATTATTCCAAGTATGGGAAAGAAATAAAAATATATTGGAAAGGAAGACACCTTGGTGGATTTCACCAATAGAGGTGTTAACTATAAAAAAAATAAACATGGAAGGGAAGAATGCCACCTATGAAGAACTAACTTGGAAGACAGAGCAAGGGATTAAACTTAGACCATATGAAGAGATCAAAAATCTATTTACAGGGTGGTTGCAATACCACCAAGTAAATGACTTGCTAAAAGAAGACAAAAAGAAAGTAGGATTTGAAGATAAAAAATCTAAATTTAATGTAGAAGTTATAGAAGGTAAGAACAAAACACTGTCAAGGATGTATGATATTTTGCTGGAGTGGTATACAAAAGATGAGGAGGTGAAGGAGGCCATGATTAAGTGGGCGATAGACATTGGATATAACATCGACTTTGAGAGGTGGTTGGAACTATGGAACAAGAATATGAGATTTACGGCATGCACGGCACTAAAGGAAAACCTGTGGAAAATGATCTACAGGTGGTATCACACACCAGTGAAATTAGCGAAGATTTATAAGTTGAAGGAAAAAAGATGCTGGAAATGTAGAGAGGTAGAAGGTGACCTCTACCATATGTGGTGGTCGTGTTGCAAAGTGAGAGGCTTTTGGGAATTGGTCTATAATGAACTTAAAAAAATCTTGAAATATACATTTCCCAAAAAGCCAGAAGCTTTTTTGTTAGGAATGGTTGGTAAAGAAATTAAAAAAGAAGACAAGATCTTGTTTCTATATGCTACGACAGCTGCAAGGATTATGTTAGCACAAAATTGGAAATTAGAAGTAATACCCAACATAAGTGATTGGCAGGTTAAAATGATAAATTATGCTGAGCTTGATAGAATATCAGGAAGATTAAGGGACCAAGACGAACAGAAATTTCATGATAATTGGAAGAAATATTTAATGTATATGGAATCTAAATCTCAGGTGACACTGGCGGGGTTGAAATAACTCTAACAGCGGGAAAGGCCTATGTGAAAGAGTTAAAAAGTACGCGACAATATAACTTATTCGATACTTACCAAAGGAGTGGAGGGAAGTCCAAGGTTCAGTTGAGACTAACTTAGTTATGTATCTTATTTATGATTTGTGAAGTGGATATAATTTGTATAAGGTATGTGGTGGATTTTTTGTTTATGTTTTCCTTGTAAATATGTGCAAATATGAATAAAAATTTATTTAACAAAAAAAAAAAAATTTGAATACTGCCCTATACCCATAGATCTCAGGGCGGTTCACAACATGAAAAGCTATTTATTATCTAAAAGGGGGGAAATGTGTTCTTTTGTGTCAATCAGTTTCTTTCCTCCAATTGCAGACAGTTCCACAGTAAATCTGGCCACGGTGTCATGGACACCTGGTACGACAACCCTGTGCCTAATTATCCCCCCAACAACAGAATTGTAACCAAAGAACGCAGGAAAAGCTTCCAGACTGGTAAGTGTTGCTACAGATGCTGGGAAGCCAGCCTTGAGTAGGTTGGTGGGTTTCATGACCATCAATGGAAATTAATAAATGGGAGCGAAGCAGTGGTTTTTTTCTATAAAAAAATGTTTAGGGGTATTCTTTGCAACCACAATCTGAATTCAAGCTGCAGCTGTGAAGGAAGACTCCAGAGGGGCCCCAGAATGTGTCCCTGATTATTCCTTGGACACTCCTGCCCACCTGTCAAACATTGCTCACAGAGGCCAGTTCTGTTTTAGGAGAAGAGCCTGGAGCCCTGTGGCAGGACCTGATATGGGGAACCTGCAGTCCCCAGGTGCCATTGAGCTATAGTTCCCTTCATCCCTGACCCCACTGGCCATGCTGGCTGGTGGGGTGGGACTGATGAGAGCTGGTGTCACTCTGGAAGGCCACAGCCCCTCTCCCTGGCACAGACAGCACTGTGTTAGATGGTACAATGATCTGACCTTGGTATAAGGCAATTTTGTGTATGCCAAGGGAGATATACGAGGTCAGCTATTCAGCTAAGGAAGACTGCCAAATGCTGTGAAACCTTTTTGTGTTGTTGTCCCTCCTGGCAAATGCTACTTTTTTCTTTTGCAGCCTGGTCCAGAATGTCTGCAATCTCTTGCCCGATGTCCTTTTCTTGCCCCATAACTACCTTTCTTTCTGCAGCCTCTTCAGACACCAAGGAGGAAGGCTTGGAAGCTCAGATCAACAGGTTAGCAGAGTTGATTGGGAGGCTGGAAAACAAGGTAAGGAGGACCTTGCGTTTTAAAAAAATCTATTTTGACAGTGTCATCATGGCGAAAACAACATTGTGGTTCCATCAGTTTTATTAGAAACTCGTAACAATACCACTCTGACATTGAAGTACACCAGACTGATCAGCCTTGTGATTCAACACTGCAGCTGATATCATCTCCAAGAGCTCTGGCAGGGTGGCTGCTAGACAGTGGGGTGTGCCAACAGAATCCATCTGGTTCCCAACACCAGGTACAGGTAGATGTTAACTCAGCCAACAGCTGATGAGGAGGTTTGGACCCTAAAGATCAAAGCTGTCTCTGTCCCTCTAACCTCAAATCTCAGCTGGTGTTGAACCACACAACCTGGAGGACACATTTGGGAGAGGCATGTCCCTCCTACTTTCCCCAACCAGGTTTTAGTGACACAAGCCAGGTCAGCAATAGCACCCAAAAACCTGACAGGACTTTAGGTTTGGTCCCCAGGTAATAAAGGTTGGAAGATGGACTGGATGAGGAGTAAGGGCACAGTTGTCTTGCTTGCTTTCCTTTCCAGTAACTCTGCCCTGCACCTGCACCTCTGTTGTACCAGTGGTCACTGTAAGATTTATAAATTCAGTTTATCTCCCCATAGTGGGATGAATTGTGCCCATGCTCAGTCTGCTGCCCAGGGACTAACTGTTGATGGAGAACAGTTCCCCCCATTTCCTTAGAGTTATTTTTCTTTAAAGCAGATTTGGGGCAGACTGACTTTCAAAGAGAAAGCTCCTCTAGCAAACCATCTCTGAAAAATAGGACACTTGACCGCCTTGCTTGTTGACAAGCTAAGTACTGAGTAGGAACTCATGGAATGGAAATGGAGCATAGAGGAAACCTCAGAGTAAATAATGCATAATGCAATAGAAGCATATCACCCTTGAATTCTTAAAGTGAGAGGTGAACAGGAAGACCCAAATGTGATACAAAACAGCAAACTAGAACTAAAAGTTGTGAAAATGAGAGAGAGAGAGAAGAGCGCAGAAGATCATGGAAAGCTGAAGGATACCATGAAGGTCCTATATTCTGCTCAGAATAAAAAGGACAGTGTGCTCCTGACATTCGGTTATATAATGTTTTAGTAGAGTAAGATTCATCCTATTTGTATTGCAGGATGAGCATTTTATTAAATAATATAATCAATGGTTTTCATCTTTTTGCGGGGTGGGACAAGAATGAGCATTTTTTGTCAATCACCTTTTTGATGTTAGCTTTTATGTTTTGTATTCTGGATTCTGTGTTCTGTATGCTTTTACAGTTTTAAGTACCTTTGAGGCATTTCATGTTGTAAGTGATGCATAAAATGCAAATGGTCATGATGAGGTAGAGATGCTCCCAAAATTCACTTCTCCTGAATTTCTCCCTGGTGATTGTGTCCAGGGGAGCAGAGGGAGGGATAAGAAATTGAGTGGGAGGAAGGAAGTGGAATATCCTGAAGGAGAACCCTCCATGCTTCAATATTTTCTTGCAGGTTCCACTTCTTAAACCAGAATTTAAGGGTGAAACATTAGGCAGAGTGAACTGGAAATGCAATTGGGGATCATAACTGGGGAAATCCTTCCTTCCATGCTGTAATGTGAAGATGTGGGGGGGGGGGGGGAGGCAGGGATGATGAGGTAGATATGGGAACATTTGCCTAGGCAGGTGCATGATTGTGGCTCACAAGTGCAGTGAAAATAACTCAAATCAGACACCAGTGTTGGGTGAAATCAGGCCACAACTTCATTGGCTAAACAGCAGGTAAGCAGGGTTGGCATGGCAGTAGAGCGAGGATCAATTTCTTCTTCCACTCAGCCCTTCCTGGTGGAATGGTATTCTGCTTAGAGTTGGGAAGCACCCAACCTTCCCCCCCCCCATGGGAGTTGGCCAGTGATGAACCTTGGCATGCTGCTGCTATCCTATTCAATGCAGTGGGGTTTACTCTCAGGTAAGTGGGGTTAGGGTGGCGCTGTGGGTTAAACCACAGAACCACAGACTTGCCGATCAGAAGGTTGGCAGTTCGAATCCCTGCGATGGGGTGAGCTCCTGTTGTTCGGTCCCTGCTCCTGCCAACCTAGCAGTTTGAAAGCACAAAGAGCAAGTAAATAAATAGGTACTGCTCCAGCGGGAAAGTAAACGGCGTTTCCGTGTGCTGCTCTGGTTTGCCAGAAGTGGCTTAGTCATGCTGGCCAAATGCCGGCTCCCTCGGCCAATAAAGCGAGATGAGCACCGCAACCCCAAAGTCGGTCACGACTGGACCTAATGGTCAGGGGTCCCTTTACCTAAGTGGGGTTAGGACTGCACCATAACTTATCTTAGAATCCATAGTATATTATTTGCAACCCTCAGTATTTTAATACTTGCATTCACTTGGGCCATGTATTGAAGCCATGTCTGATGGATGGTGCAGCAATAAAACTGTTAGCACATTTGCAAAACTAAGCAGGGTCTGGTACAGTTTCAAACTGGGTGGGGGACCACATGTCAAGATTCCTGCATTGCAGAGGGTTGGACTATATGACGCTCAGGGTCACTTCTAATTATACAATTATATGATTCTATGAAGTCCTTCAAATTCAGAGCTGTGGAGCTGGATCTGACTGGTGGGCCAGCTAGATATGTCCCCCACCCCTGCAAGCAAAGTTTGACAGGTCCAGTCACCCCATGTCACAATCACAGGCAATCATAGGCATAGCCTACAAAGTACTGGGATCGCCAGGTCTAACAAAGCACTGTGCACACGGGCTTTGCAAGGCCTGAAGTTCAGCTGATGGTTGGGTTTTGTGAACAGTGCTTTGCAGGTGCCATTGATCAGCAGTGCCTGCAAGCTGACTTTTGGCTGAGGTTCATCTCCACCTTACCCCATCAGTTGGTTGTTGGATGAAAGCACTGTGCAAAATTGTGCTCTTAATTAGGGTTTTTGAAGATGTCTCCAGAAGCCCAGGTCAAAGCACTGTCTTGCCCTGCACTTTGAAAGGGACTTTATAGACACCACAGAGCAGCTGATTTGCATCTTTTCTGCTGAGCCCCATCCCCTCCTGCTGCAGCCCTGATATCATGCATCACATCCTATGTAGGGCAGGTGGGCGTGACCTTTTGGGTGTAATGAAGGCAGCAGGCTTAGAGGTCTTCCCTGCTGTTCTAAGTCTTCCTTATGAATTCTAATGCTGGTACCTGGATTTGCTTGCTGCCAACAGGAGCAAAGGACGTGGATTTTGTTCCAAAAATAATTCATAGAAATGTACACACATTCTAAAGCTCACAAATATGGACTGGTATTCACACACACACACACTGTTACCTTGACAACCAGCTTCTAAAAATGTGGCCAAGATGATCATTATTTTATAGAGGTGCCCCTCTCCCTGGGTTGTTATGACAACACAAAAGAATAACTGTGAGGTCTCTAGTATATGACTCTTCCAAAGGAGTCTCTGTAACAAGCAGGCAATACTTGCACTTAGTGGGGTTTGGAGATTCCTGGCCTAGCTGTTTATCCAGAAAGCCACCCCAGCATAGCCACACAAGGGATTTAAGGGTGCTTCAGCCCTAGACACTTGCTGACTGTTCTGCTCCTGTAAGGTGCCAGAAGTTACCAACTAAGGGCTGAAGTCGGAGGACCCTGGGGCTTGGCAGAGCAAGGAGAACCTTGTCTCTTTGTGACTGCACTTGAGTGCCACCATTGTGAGTGGTGACAGGCTGGAACTGCAGCTACCAGTTCAGAAGAGGTGATAGAAAGGATGAATATGGTTCTCCACCTAGTCCTGTATAGAGGTTTTTTTAAAAAGAAAAACGCAATTTTTAAAAAATAAATTTAATTAATAAGCAATACAAAACAATTATCTAACTACATTGTAGAAAAAGTTAAGGACAAAAATCTTCATGTTGCATATAGAGCAAATCAATGAAAAATAGTAAAATTTAATTCTTCCTTAACTTATTTTACAGTATCATGTAATCAATCACAGTTCCTTCTGTCTCCCACTATCCAGTCTAATTGTTAACATTAGCCATTTGGTTCTCCATCTTTCCTGGCTTCCTTTTCTTTTATTTTTTTGCATACATGATCCTTGCATGAAGATAGACAATACTTGGTGACAGATATTCTTAGATCTCCTTGAATTGTTCACATTGTTCAACAGGCATAGCAATAGTCAGCCTGAAACCCCAGAGAGCTGCTGGCCGTCAGAGCAGACAGAACTGAGCTACAGTGCAGAATCTGGAGAAATGTAAATTTCAGAGGATTACAGCGTTTCAGTTGAAATATTGTATCAGAAAGTATGGCTCACATTAAAATCCAAATCAAATTGAATTTCCATGCTCCCCCAGCCCCAATCCCTAGCCACTCATCCGCAGGCCTCCCTGCTCACGGGGAGACTGGCCCTGTCCGTGGCTAACGCTTCCTGCAGCATTTCTTATAGCTTAGGGAATTTGGATCGGAAAACATGCCAGCCTTCTTCCTTCTCACATTAACAATTCATGGGGAGAAGGGAGAATTTCCCTTCCTCTGATGCACATCACACAGCAAAGGCGTTTAATCTATCTCAGGCGTTTAATCTATCTCAACACCACAGGAGAAATACGAACCTTTACAGGAGCCACTTATTAAGAAATGGACTCAGGTTATGCAGTAGCATGTCACATTTGGGGTCCATGTGTTTGAGAGAAAGCAGGGGGTTTTGGGTTGTTGTTTTTCAAAAACAGGAATATGGGGTGGGGGTTTTTTAAGCATTGTGGTATAGTTTTGGTTGCCTCGCCCCCAAACGGATATTGTAAAGTTGGAAAAGGTCCAGAAAAGGGCAACCAAGGAGATGAAGCAACTCCTCTGAGAGAAGAGGTGGTAGTATATGGGACATTTCACTTTACAGAAAAGGCAAGTAAGAAGCAACACAATAGACGTTTATAGAATTATACGTAGGCTGGAGAAGGTGGATAGGGAAGTTTTTCTCCCTCTGCCATAACACTGGATCCACTCCCATCGTTTTGCCTGGAAGCTGAGGTCCCGTTCTGAGGGCCTTCTATCGGTTCTCTCCCTGCAAGAAGTGAGGTTACAGGGGACCAGGCAGAGGGCCTTCTTGGTGGTGGTGCCTCCCCTGTGGAATGCCCTCCCATCGGATGTCAAGGAAATAAACAAGTATCTGACTTTTAGAAGACATCTGAAGGCAGCCCTGTTTAGGGAAGTTTTTCATGTTTGATGTTTTGTCGTGTTTTTAATGTTCCGTTGGGAGCTGCCCAGAGTGGCTGGGGAAACCCAGCCAGATGGACATCCTTAAACTATGGTACTCATTCCACAGTTTGATGGTTTTAAAAGAGGGTTAGACAAATTCGTGGACAATTATGCTGTCAGCGGCTACTGGCACAATGGCTATGTTGTGTCTCCAGTGTCAGGGGCTTTATGCCTATGAGTACCAGTTGCTAGGAATCACAGGTGGGCGGAGTGCTGTTGTTGAGCTCATGTCCAGCTTGCAGGTTTCCCTCAAGCATCTGGTTGGAGCAGTATGGTGGTCTGGCTGGGCCACTGGCCTGTTCCAGCAGGCTTGCCTTGTCAAGCATCAAAAGACTGGGTGGAACTTCTGGAGTTTAGTCAATTTAATTGTGCCCTAAGATTCTTTTACTTGTGAAATTGTTTATTGCTAGACTGGGGTATCTGTGACCCTCTAGATGTTGCTAGGCTACACTCCCATTGCCCCTGCCCATTGGCCATGCTGGCTGGGGCTGATGGGAATCGGAGTCCAACAACCTCTGGAAGGCCACAGGTGCCTGGTTTAGTTTTTGTTTGATATGTTCCTGTGTATTTTGATGAACATACTGTTAATTGATGCAGATGTTATTTTCTAATGCTTTGTTCTTGCTTTGAGCTCAACTTTGTTTTTGGAAAAGCGGTATACACACGTTGAATCAAATCAGAGTGAAATGTTCGCTAATTGTAGCAAGTGGTGAAATTTGCATGTGTGTGTGAATCACACAGATTAAAGAGGAAGCAGAACTTTCTGTCTCTGCGTGTCAGCTGAGGCTTAGCCTATAAATACAGCAAAATGAAGTGATAAAGTCCTACACTGGCAGAGTGATCTGTGCCATTTCAGACTGCATGGGGAATGGAGAAAAAGCACAGAGCCTCGGTCCTGGATGACACTGATTGCTGCAATGGGTATCAAATAAATAAACTTCAGTCGCAATGTCTTGGTGAATTCTGATTAGATACTTTGTGTATGAAATATGATCTGTTCTACCTAGGACTTGGGGGAGAAATTTGACTTAGTTTGCCTTTTAATGAGAAACTACATAATTCACACTTTTCAAATTGACTTGTTATCTGAAACACACTTATCCTTCAAAGCTCAGTTCTCTGAATTTTGTGGTGCAGTTTTCAAGCAAACCTTGTGTATGAAAATGCACATAATTGGGTGGAAGATTTCTGAAAAGGCATATATTGCTTAAAATAACTATAATGTACATGCATTATATTAGAGAAATACAGAAAGTTTGTATTTTAGTCAAAACTGCATACAAAAAAATGTGTTTATTAGGCAAAATTAGCAAAATAGTGACCAATTGTCATAGGGGTTTTTGTTTTGTGTTTTTTTAAAAAATCAAATTGCTGCAGAAATGTGGAGAACTGAATCTAACAGAGAAAAGATGAGGCACCTAGAAAAACAAAATAGATAGATTAGCCCATCTCTACCACACTGGCTCTTGCAATGGGTATCATACAGAACAATTCTTAGCTGCAATGTCTTTTGGTGAATTCTGGTTAGATAGTGTGTATATGAAATAAGCTCTGTTCCATGTGAACTCCTATGCCACACAGCTGCTAATGGGGGCTTTTGCTGATTTTTGTTGTTTCTGGTGGGTGTTTTCACTACTAAAGCCTCTAACCTTTCTAAAAATTGTTTTCCCCACGACAGACTCTTTGGTTTGACCTGCATCAGCGACTGTCAGACAGTGAAAACACAGCTTGCACAGTGAGTACTCAAAAAAGTTCCTGTCTCTCTTCAGGAAATAAAATACATTTACATATGCAAATCACCAGAATGGGGAGGGGCGTTTGCCCCCACCCCTTCATCTTAGACCTCCATCTGCTGCAAATATGACTCGAAAGGTCATTTCTTCTTTATGCAAGCCAGGAGGAAGGCCTAATGAGCTTTCCCCTCCTGTGGAATCCTAGGTTGTCCAACACATGCTGTCCCCTCTTATATCAACATGAAACACCATCTCAGCCATATGGTCCATTCACTGTTTTTGCAACCCCTCAAGAAAGGAAGCAGGTCCCAACTTTCTTAAAACTGGAGGAGAGACTTGTTTACTTTAACAGAATTTGTACACCACTTAATTGTAAAAACCTTTAAGCTGTTAACATAAATAAAATTGTTGATAAAAATCAATAGTTAAAGAAAAAGTTCACCTAAAAAACTAAAAACAGATGAAATGAGCAGTTAAAAACGCACATTAAAAATAAAATTGCATGTTAAAATACATGTCATCTTCTCTAAACAAAAATGTTTCTAGCAGACACTGAAAACAGGACAGCAAAGGCCCAATGTCAATGGGCAGGGAGTTCTACAGGATAGGTGCTGCCACATTGAAAAATTGATTCTTTCCCGTGCAGAATGAATATTGAGTGACACTTGTAAAAGTGCCAGTTCTGCATATCAAAGTAGTTGAGTAGACACAGATGAGAGAAGGTGATCTTCAAAGTAAACTGGTCTCACGCTGTTAAGGGCTTTATAGACTAATAGCAAAAACCTTTAACTTGGCCTGCTAACAAATTGGCAGCCAGTGCAGATGTCATATAATCTCACTACACATTTTTATGTGCAATTTTCCCTAGCATACATACCCATTATTGCAAAGCATATTTCCACCACTATATGTTTTTTCCCCATGCACACTTTACCTTGGTACCTGCATTTTTTTTGTACACATTACTTGGCTGGAGAACTGTATTGCAAAATTCAGAGGAGGGTGAATTTCCCAGGGTGGCTGTCTCTCAGCTCACATATTATTGCAGAAAGTGCCAGTGAGGTAGATTTGCCTGTAATATGAGAAATGAATCACATTTCTCCTCCGCATCTAGCAGTAGCCTGGTAAATAAATAAACATTAAGGCCAGTTCATAATACTGTGTTCTGGTTTGACTCTGCAGTTGCCAGCTCTAAAAGTCTGTGATTCTGTTATTGTAATTTTGAACACGCTATTAGTTGATCTAAAGATTTTTAATCATAAAAAGATAAGCCCCGCTGGATCAAGCCAAAACATCCTTTTATGACAATGGCCAGCCCAGCCTGCAAACATATGCAGGTGAAATCGCCAAATGGATGAGTCAGCTAAATATTGTAGCCCAGTGGCAAATATGCGTTTTGAAGCCTGCAGGAAATGCCTTTTGAAACCTCACAAACTATAGAGAGGTGGCTGGCTCAGATCTAGGGCTTTGGCAGCTGGCCTCTGCTACAAGCAAAACCCAGCTGAATTTTATAAAATGGTAAATACTGAAGAATCATTATTTCAACTTAAGAAAAAAGATGCTGCGACGGACAGCAGAGCCAGACCAGAGTCTGGTGATGCCGTTCCCCTGAAATTCCACCAGAGTGCTGGAGCCTCTCTCTGATTCGCTATAGAGTCTGCTAGCCACAGAGGGGGAGGAACAGCACTTTGGGGAGGGGGAAGAATAAAAGGAGCAGTTTCTGAAGGGAGAGAGTTAGATAGGGCTGGGTTTGAGAAGAGGAATAGGATTTGATTTGAGATAGACAGGTTTCAGGTTGGGAGACAGGGAGAACTGGTTTGGAGTTAAGTTAAACATCTACACTGAGGGGACTATCCATAGCGAGAGGACAGGGCCTTGCAGCTTGGATAGGGAGACTGGGTTGAGTGTCTGGAGAAGGTATACAGACAGGAGTGTTCTGGGAGGGATGTGACTGAACTGGGAGAGAGAGATCTTGTGGGGATACAGGCTACCTGGGTCTCAGTATAGCCAGGAAGGGAGAGTTCTTCTAGGTACTGAAGGCTCCCAACCCAGTAACCAGGGGTGCAGTGATCCCCTGGGTCTGTTTTACCATTTCGAAGACCTCAGGTGTGGGATGGTTAAGAGGGTAACTGAGAAGAAGTGCCCTTTGCTCATGAACCAAAGTGTTAAGCTGTGAAGGAAGAGGTATGGTGTTGAAAGTATTTAACTGCAATATCTAAGTGACAGAAACTAAGTTAGGCATTTTACCATCTATTCTGGAAACGTGAATATTTACCTGATGTGTACCAACTGATTTTTACTAAATGAAGTTTAAGAAGAGTTGTGCCTATAATACATTGTTTAAGCCTGAGGCATCTTATAGTTAGTTAAAGTAAATAAGTTAACTTCTACCTGAAAGGACACGTTTTCTTACCCACTTCATTTCATAAACTTCTTTTCGTTTAATACAACTTTTCTTGTTTGTTTAATCAGCTCCTGCCTGAGACTCTAAAACATTAAGTTTTCCCTCACATAAGTCCCCCGCTACATAATCTGTGGTAAATTGTAGAAATTTGTGTAATTGGTGTACCGTGAGGTGAGTGCACTATCTTTAATTGGCGGCAGTTAGCAGGAGTGGATCCGCCACATTATTAATGGGTGGTATTAATCAGGCAGATTTTCAACTTGAGAAAAAAGATTCATTCTTGCTTTATTTGCAGACTGCGCACAAGATGCATTCATGTTTTTCTTTGACTCTCCTCCAAGCTGCTGAAGGGAAATGCTTTATAGCTCAGGACTGGTTGACTCTGCAGAGCAGAGCAGAGCAGTACAAATAAGAGACATGTTTGTCACACTTGGCTAAGCCTTGATTGCACGCTGAATGCATAAAATGCCTTGAAAATGCAACCTCTACCTGCCAGGGACTCCCCACTGATTCCTTGTGACAGGTCCCAGATGTGTTTGAAAAGATTAGCTCTGAGATCCTGTTTTTTTTGTTGTGTGAACTGAGCTGTTGCCTGGAGAATGTGCTGCCGTTGAAAGTCTTGTGCCAAAGATTTAAGCAAGTCCCTGTCCCTGATTCCCTCCAGACAATCTATTAATCAAGCATCCTGATTTGCTTGCACAAAGCTTATGCAGTGGTTAGATTATGTCCAGTCTTCATTGAGCATTCATTCTGTTTGCAGGACAGTTACATGACATGAGGCATTCATCCTGATTTGCTTACAGGGTGTTTATATGTCTGCCTATTAGCCATTTGTTCATCCTACGCTTTGAATCCATTCCACCATCGCATTCCAAATTGCAAAATGCCTGCTACTTGCAAAAGTAGATTTGGCGCACTAGAGCAACTGAGCCCTTTAACCCACTTTACATGTGCAAACCTAAATTTCCTGTATGTGCAGAAATTTCTCCCGCAAAGTATAGACAGTTTGGACACCTATCACCCCTGCATACAAGCAGACATCTTAATACTCGTACACCTCTAGAACAAAATCTGCATGTGTATGAGCTAGAAGCAGATTCATAATGATGCTAGGCATCACTGAGCAAGAGATTTAACTCTGCTCTAGTTTTCTGGCACTTGATCAAACTAAGAACGTAAGAAGGGCCCTGCTGGATCCGGCCAAAGGCCCATGTAGTCCAGCATCCTGTTCTTGCAGTGGCTGACTGGGTGCCCCTGGACAACCTGCAAACAGGACCTGAGCACAACAGCACTCTGCCCATCTGGATTCCTGCACTGCAGGGGTTGGACTAGATGACCCCAGGGGTCCCTTCCCTTCTAACTCTTCAAATTTCCAGCAACTGGTATTCAAAGGCATACTGCCTCTGACTGCAGAGGTGGAACATAGCCACTGTGGCTAGGAGCTGTTGATAGGCTTACCCTCCATTAATTTGTCTGACATAAATTATAATTTTTATTAATTTTCAAGATTAACGTAACAACAATCCTAAGAAATAAACAAGGGAAAAGGTAATAGAAATTTAGGGATTTGTTTTTTCTTCCCTAAATTAAGGCATTTGACTTTTCTAAACCTGAGCTTATATGTATCTCAGTTCCAAGTCTCCCCTTGGTGATGAATTTGCAGTGTGGGGGAAGAAGGAGGGCAAAAAGAAAACAGGCCTTTTATTGCCTTCTATCTCCCCAGGCCCACCATAACGTAGAACAAGGCAGCCACGTGTGGCAGGTAGTGGACAGGGGGCCATGTGGTCAGATCTGTGTGTCGTATTGCAAGAGTCAGCTGCCAATCTGTTTCGCTTCTGTATGTGGAATGGGCGCCATTTTGTCTTTTGCCTCAGATAGCAAAATGTCTTGGGCCACATTTGCCTCTTCTTCACCCTGCGAGCCCTATCAAGGGCCCCGCATTTCCTCCATATTAGCAAGCGACGTGGTTTCAAGCTGCATTCATTGTCAAGCTTTGCTGTTTGGTTCCAGCTGTGATCAAGGTTAACCTGGGTGATTGCTTTTCTAATCAAATCCAGCCACTTGTGATTAAAAAAGCAACTCGAGTATGAAAATAGGGCCTGAAAATAGCTTGCCTGCATTTGACAAGAGTGCCTTCGTATGGTATCTCATGGCAGGGTGGGGGTGTATTTTGACTTCGTAAGGGAAGATTCAAAATCCATCTACCTTCATCTTGGAAATAGGGGTGGGGTATAGCTCTCTAATACAAGATGGTATTGAAGAATGATTTCTCATTTGCTTCACTTCATCACTGCTTGATGTTTGGAGGCAGTTGTTGTCAATGGGGGAGGAAGGAATCCTCTTTCCTATATTGCATAGTTTTTGAACATTTGGAATTTCAGAGCTAGTATGGTATTCGTGACCATTACCTGAGCCACCAGGGTTCAAATTCCCCACACTGGTATGAAGCTTGCTTGGACCAGTCATTCTCTCTTAGGTAGTTGTTATTAACTTGAGTAACACAGATGGAATCCAGAGATTAAAGAAAGTGATAATACTTTACTGGGTAAACTGAACAAGAACAGAGTATAACTTGAGAAAGAAAGATAAAAGCATTTTACATAAAACAATATAAAATATCAATAAAACAAACAAGTGACAAAATGCATTAAAATATAAAGTCAGCAATTTTAAAGCAAATCTGCATAATAAAATTACATGAGACAATGAGAACCCAGAATTTATCTATCTTCTCTCTCCGTATATTCTCTCCCTCCTTTCATATTTATGTCACTGGTTTTCTTGCAAGATAGGTACCCAGTATGTCAAGATTTCTTGACAGTAGATGGCTCTTTCTTCCAGAGGGAGGGGGCAGAAGGAGTGACAGGGTGGACTCGGGGGTTGAGTGATGGCAAATATGTTAACCGACAAATAGGGCTGTTGAGGAATTCCAACAAAAATAGAAAAAGAAGCAAAAATCCCTGCAGTTTGCACGTTGTTTTCAGGAAAAGAAATCAGTTGAGCAAATGCAATCAGTATTTGTTTACATCACTGTTGTGTTTTAAGCCTGCAAACAACACATAATTAATGATGTTTTCACATATCCTTTACATTAAAGCAAATGTAGGTTATGTAAACGATTATGTATCTTATGTTAAATAACAGATAATGAGATGTATTTCACAGAAACTGAACTGCAGTGGCATGGAAGCATTGCTAATTGTGATGAATCTAGGTCAGAATGGAAATCACTGCCTTCTTACTTCCTTGCCCACAACTCATTTGTATTGCAGGATGTAGTCACAGTGACACTACTCAGCACATAGCTGCATGAGATGGACTCGTTTGTCAGCTTTGATTATTCTCCATGTCCCAGGCATGCAGCGTAGAAGAGGAGGGCCCCCACCCTATTACCTGGGCTCTTGCTAGCTGGCTATGGAGACAGAGGTAGTTGCAACAGAGACAGAACACTTCCTGTAGCAACCAGGAAGTGAGCACTGTGGGTTGTATCCACTGCTATCTAGACCCAGAGTGAACCCATTGAAATGAATGGATATGACTAATGTAGAACCATTTATTCAAATGGGTCTGTTCTACTTGGAATACAACCCTATGTACCAAATGGATGCTGGTGTGCAGCGTTTGTATAGGACTTTCAGGCAATCAAACATTACAGAGTTGTTGTAATGCTTACAACTAGATAAAGACAAGTCAAGACAGACAGCCGGTTCCTTAAAACTTTCTAGTGAGCTCAGAGCAAGGGGGGAGATATGAACCAAAGTCTTCCTGATTTGTAATTGTGGCCAAGGCTGCAATCCTAACCCCACTTACCTGGAAAAAACACCACTGAATTCAGTGAGATTTACTCCTGTGTAAGCATAGCTAGGATTGCACTGTTAGTCTCTTATTCACTACTGCACCAGCTCTCCAAAGCAAAGTATAGCTGTCAAAGTCAAGGTTCAACTACGTGAAGATTCACTTCACTTTGGTTTTCTTTCTCTCCCTCTCACTCTAGTATCTTCTTTTGGTACGAACTGAGATGACAGTTTCCCAGAAGCATCTGGGGGAGTTTTGTGGCTCCCTTAAGCAGTACTTGAAGACTGTGGCAGGAGAACGGGACTGCTTTCAGTAAGTACCACTTCTGTTCTCCTGCAGGAATGTTGGATATGATGGGGCAAAGGGTGTGTGTGATTGACTCCGGTTCCCACAACCTCCTTTACCATGTCATTTCTTACAGATATCCTACTGGGATGGGATTGTGAGTGGAGCCCAATACTAGTTGTGGTTGTGGGCCAATGCACTCCCATAAAATTTTATAAATAGATCCAATTAAAGAGTGGCTGTCACATTCTTTTCTTAATTTCACATTCTTGTAAGAGGCAGACAGTTCACAAGAATTGTTGTGGTTCATCAACCACAGAGATAATTGCTGAATAGTTTCTGTTTTCATGACAAGTGGGGGAGCACTAAGCAGGGATACACTCACGCTGTATCCCTTAACCACAAAGTTTTTTCAACTGCTGCCCACATTTCTCTCTTTCTCTCTCTCTTTGCAGTGTAACTGCAGTCAGGCTTCCTGATGGGGTCACTTTCATTGTCTACGAGTTCTGGGAGTCAGAGGATGACTGGAAGAGGTAAGGCAAGACATCAGGTAGACTCTTGGCAGCCATTTGGAATGCAACTACAAGGAAACTGACCAATGCAGCAAATCATTCATAAGCAGCAGCAGCCCACCAATGGCTGTTATTATTTTTTGCTGCACATATTTAAACTATGAAACTCAGTGATGGCCACTGGATGGTTTAAAAAGAGGATTAGACAAATTCATGAAGGAGAGGGCTATCAAAGGTTATGCTCTGCCTCCACAGGTGTGTGTGTGTGTGTGGTTTAACCTTGTACACGTGTGTATCCATCCTAGGAGGATGTAACATTTTTAGGCACTGGGGCCAATTTGGGAAGGAACTTTTCTGCATTAAATGAAATGTTCCTTTGGGATGAATTCCAGAAACAAAAAGGGTCTCATGATACACGGTGTCACTAAGGGGCCTCTCCCCCAAACCCTGGAGAAAGTTTTGCACTTTATAAATTGTTTCTATGTGTTTAAAAATCAATGAGGAAAAAGACTACAGCACAAACCAGTACAATGATTTAATTTTTAAGGCAGCCAGCCTAACAGCAGCAAAACGGGGGAAGCAAAGCTTGACAGCTTGAAGGAGCGCTTAGTGCATTGGTATCTAGTACAGCTGTCATTCAAAATGCAAAAGGCAGGAGGGGAGCTGCAGGGGTCCACTGTGGGCTCTCTTGGCTTTCACTTTTTAAAAACACGCACACATCTGCCTTAGATCTGTGCCAAAAGTCTCACCTGCATGATGACTCTCTTCAGTTCCCTGCAGAGCCTTCTGAACATGAAACTCCTTGGCCATCTGTTGGGATGGGCACCACTGCTCCCCTCACCCCCTGGCCTTGTGCCCTGCAGTTCATCATATCCTCCCACCTGAGCACAAGACTCTCAATGCGCTCATCACTGGTCAGCAGCAGAGCAAAGCTCTGTGGCACCAAAGGCAGCTGATCAGAGAGTGTGTCAGGGGATGGAAGGAGATGAGCAAAGCTATAAAGGGAGCCCCCTCTTGGGGCACAGTACAGTCACAGAATTTTGAGAGACTTGTGCGTTTCTGCTACTCTGATGCAGACTCCCATTATTATTATTATTATTATTATTATTATTATTATTATTATTTAAACTAGCTCTGCAAGTATATAAGCTGCAGCAGTGATGGTACACCTGGAAAGAATGGATTGAATGGCTGGTGCCTAAATCCCCTCAGCACTTTTGCAATCTTAACCTCATGTAGGTGTAAGTCCGATTTCATCTCAGTGGGACTTACCTTCTGAGTAGAGGTGTGTAGGATTGCACGGTTTAAAATGTTTGCATGCTGCTGTTTGTTCTTTTTAAAATAAAATAAAAATGAAACTTTTTCAAAATATAATTCTGCAAGCAGCCTTCCTGAAGCATGCATGAGGGACAGGTTTGCCAACCTGTTAGTCAAAGGTTTGGTGCAAAAGAGCAGGAGGAGTCTGCTGGACCAGCCCAGCATCCTATTCTCACAGTGGCCAACCAGGTGCCCATGGGAAGCAGACCTAGAGTACAATAGCACTCTTCCCACCTGTGACTCCCCAAAGATTCTGTGAAAGTTTGGGTTGCGACTAGTAGCCACTGATAACTTTATTTTCCATGAATTTGTCTAAACCTCTTTTTAAAAGCCGCAAATTGGTGGCAGTCACCACATCTAGTTGCAGCAAGTTCCATAGTTTAACCAGGCCCTGTCCTTGTGTCTATCTTGAATCTTCCAACATTAAGTTTAGCTGCATGGCCTATTTGGGTTCTAATATTAGGAAACAGGGGGACGCGGGTGGCGCTGTGGGTAAAAGCCTCAGCGCCTAGGGCTTGCCGATCGAAAGGTCGGCGGTTCGAATCCCCACGGCGGGGTGCGCTCCCATTGCTCGGTCCCAGCGCCTGCCAACCTAGCAGTTCGAAAGCACCTCCGGGTGCAAGTAGATAAATAGGGACCACTTTCTAGCGGGAAGGTAAACGGCGTTTCCGTGTGCGGCTCTGGCTCACCAGAGCAGCGATGTCACGCTGGCCACGTGACCCGGAAGTGTCTCCGGACAGCGCTGGCCCCCGGCCTCTTGAGTGAGATGGGCGCACAACCCTAGAGTCTGTCAAGACTGGCCTGTACGGGCAGGGGTACCTTTACCTTTACCTTTACCTATTAGGAAACAGAGGAAAAACTCCTCCACATAAGACTTCACTCCATGCATAATCTTCCCTCCCCCATTACTTGTCTTTTTTCCCTAAACTAAAAGGCCCCAGTTGTTATAACACTCCCTCATAGAAGAGTTGCTTCAGCTTCTTGAGCATTTTGGTTACTTTTCCTTTCTCCCCCTTTTCCAGCTCTACATTATCCTTTTTGTGGTAGAGCAACTAAAATTGTAGTGTGTTCCATATGCAGTCACACCATAAATTTGGATAATGGCATGGTGATATTAACAAGTTTGAAATCCAGTCCCTTTCCTAATGATTCCTAACATGTAATTCACCTTTTTCGCAGCTGCCACATGCTGGGTTTTGCATTTCATCATTGCTGGTTAGTGTAGCGGCAGCGATGGCTGTGCCCATTAGGCTCCCAGCTTTGTCTCCTACCAGTCCCGAACGGTAGATGGAGCCAGAAACAGGCAGAGCCAACTAATTCTAGTTTTATGCCATTCTCCTCTTTCCTGCAGGGATGCGGGTGGCACTGTGGGTTAAACCACAGAGCCTAGGGTCGGCGGTTCAAATCCCCGCAATGGGGTGAGCTCCTGTTGCTCAGTCCCTGCTCCTGCCAACCTAGCAGTTTGAAAGCAAGTCAAAGTGCAAGTAGATAAATAGGTACCACTCTGGCGGGAAGGTAAACGGCGTTTCCGTGCGCTGCTCTGGTTTGCCAGAAGCGGCTTAGTCATGCTGGCCACATGACCCGGAAGCTGTATGCTGGCTCCCTCGGCCGATAAAGCGAGATAAGCACCGCAACCCCAGAGTCGGTCACGACTGGACCTAATGGTCAGGGGTCCCTTTACCTTTACCTCTTTCCTGCCAGGTTCTGAAAGGGCTACAACTAAGACAAAGGAAGAGGGAAATGGTGGGCAATGGCACCCCCTAGACTGGTATTAAGTGAGCAGCCAGGCAGTGCCCCTTTTGCCCTACTAGAGTTGCCTCCACTGGTTAATGAACTGCACTGTACAAATCAACTACAGTGGCAAATAGTCCTTTCTTCCACAGTTCCTGTTGCACTACCAAAAAAAATAAAATATCAGCCAGAGGGAGAGTCCCGCTCTCCCCACAGCGAAATAGGAAGGAGGTGGAGACAAGAACAAGTGTGTTAACAAGCCGCTTTCAAAACCTCCCAAGGCACTTCAAAAGATAAATGTTCTTCCCTTGGCGAAAGTACTAAAGAAATTCACATTCTCGCTAGCCAAACGTGACAGATATAAATTACCACTGAGTGGTTGGGAATTTTTTGTGCTAAAGCCACTGGTTTTTTTCCACCAAGAAGCACAGTTCTGTGACTTGTATAAGTTACGCACATTAAATTTAAATAAATCAAATGCTTCTCTGTGGGGAAACATTTATGCTCAAACCAAATCCTCAGCCAGCTTGGGGTGGGGGTTGGTGGGGTGTCGGGCTCCTCTCTCACAGGCTCAGCCCTTATTTCATTAGCTTATTGCTCAGGTAAACGTGAGACTGGCTCTAAAATAACAAGGCCACCTTCTCTCTTTCCTGCAGGCATCTCCAGAGTCCTGCTTGCAAAAGCTTCCAGCATGTGAAAGTGGATACGCTCACCCAACCGGAAGCAGTGTCCAGTGTGTCAGTGCCAGGTACAGATCCAGAATGTGATATATAGGAGGGAGGAGAATGTACTGGGAGTAGTTTCTCTGGTGAGCAGTTCTGTGTCTGCAACTCAGAGCAGAATGCCAATTCAGGAGGGGAGCAGTGTGTTGGGGGCGGGGGACTAAGCTGCCGCCTCCTGGGTTGGGGGAAGAGCCACCCTTCTAAAAGGACCTTCCCTTTTAAAAACAGGTAGCATGAAACTTTTAAAACACAACACCACCAAGCCGTATTGGTGTTCCCATTCCTGTTGTTTTATCCCAACAGACTGTGATGCTAGCCTGATTCAGCAACTCTTAGGTTTCATGTTAAGTCAACATATGAAGGGGGACAGAAGGAATGAGCACACTCAGATCTGCTTCTCCTTCTCTCCCACAAGAGGGAAGCCTGCTCCATTCCCATAGGGACCCAGGGTTGCACATCACATGGGGAACCTACATGAGAACAGCAAGCTGCCCACTGCAGATGGTCAACCTCCAGGTCTCTCCAAAAGGGAGGCAAGCCTCTCTCTAGTCTTCCTATGCCCGTTTTGTGTAGGGAACCTAGAAAGCGGCCTTAGGTTTCCCCAAGCTCAGAATTGTCTACATTGACTTTGAACCTGGGACCTTTTGTATGCAAAGCAAAGGCTCTGCCACTGAGCAGCTTGCCACGTGTGATGATATAACACAGCAGATGAACCCCTGAGTGGAGTTACTGCCTCGCATTAAATGCCACAATCTCCACTCCAAGCCAACCACTTGCTCAGGTTTTCAACACTGCAATGTAGCACCAGATTGCAGTGCTTGGCTGGTGGTACATTGCAGTGTTGAGGAACAAGCTGCGTTGGCCCTGCGAGGCGCTGGGAGGAAGAGGCAGCAGTGGAGACAGCCCTGTGGACAGAGCCTGTCATAGCTCCCTCTCTACCTGAGCCTCAGTGGAACTGTTTAATGAAGCCCCCAACTCACCTCGGCTCACACACCGGGGGGAGGGGCTTCATTGAACTGCTCCACTGAGGCTCGGGCAACTGCATGCCCCTCAGCAGAGCAGTTTAAAGAAGCTACCTGCCCACACTGAAGGAGGAGCATGCTGCTTTGGTCCAGGTACATTACCAATGCAGGTTGTTCCTCCCTCTGCAAGGGCCAGAGAGAGATAGGAGCAGCAGCAGTTTCACCCGAGTGAAGCCGGCATCATGCTGTGGCCCTCATACTGGTCCTTGGCACAGGCCTGCCACTCACTAACACAAAGGTATGCCTTCTGTGAGTCAGATAAGGAAGGACGTATAAAATAAAAAGTCCATTAACACAAGTAGAGTTTTGTTTTGTTTTGTTTCGTCACAAATATAAAACCTCTTTCCCCCCCTTTGCAGCTGCTTGGTGCACCCTCAACCAAGACTGATCAGGGAAGGCTGGCATTGTTCCCTCTTCACCAGGCTCTCTTGGAAGTTTCCGCTGTTTTGCAGAGAACAAAACTCCTGTCTTTTCTAACGACTTTGTTAAGAGGTGTTGTCTTTCTCCCCTCCCCCCCTCCCCAAAACATTTCTACCTGGAACTGTTATTTACTTGCTTGCTATCTGAAGTGAAGGAAAAACAAAACAAGCCAAAACCAAAAGCCTAACTTCTGACCCTGCCAGGAACACGTTTCCCCTTCTGAGCTCTCTGCCATTGATTGCAGCCACCACCACTCTGCAAGGTACTGCTATCAGCAGTATACAACTGCTGTTAAAGGATGTTGATAAATTGAAAGTTTCTCCTGTATGCCACTTTCATGCATGGGCTGTGTTTTCAAACTAATGCCCCGTTCAGTAAATTGAACAGAAGGAAGGCGCTCTAGAAAAGCAGAGAGTATGGGGGGGGGGGATTGCCAAAAGGGAAGAGGATGCCCATCGCTTCCCTTATTAACTGTTTACTTCCTGTGACCCTGACCGCCTGGTAGTTTCCCCCCTTAAGCCAGGCACATTTTTATTCTTGAAGCCAAACGGGGGGAAAGGGGTGTGGGGAGAGTTCAGCAACTCCTGCAGAAATTGCCCCACATGCACCTTACTGCTAGTTCTGCACTTGGCATGTGGGGAGGCAGAAATCAACCGGAGGTGAGAAAAATGGCCATTTCTGCAAAGGGATTCTCTCTGCCTCCCAGTACCACAGATCCAACACACCAGATTGTTCCCCACTAGCACACAGGCAGCAAACTAGTGACAATAGCATTTGTGGGGCCTTTGCACAAAGAATTGAAATATCTTTTCCTCCATGAAAAATTGAGAGGTTTGGGTTTTTTACCATGGGAAGATGCCTCAGACTGAGTCAGGCGTCAGCCTAGCTCAGCATTGCTTACACTGGCTGGCAGCAGCTTTCTGGGGTTTCAGGCAAGATTCATCCCCAGAATTATGTGGAAGGGATGGGGTTCCTTCTGCATGCCAAGCAGGTGTTCTACCACTGAGCTTCAGTTCTCCACACAAATACTTAGTCATATCACTAACCCAAACACTAAAATAGTCCAAATATGACAGCAATACCACTTCTGGAAAAAAGACAAACAAGAGAAACTGAAACCTACAGATTCTCTGATGAGAGAAAACATAACCTCAGAAAAAATTGCCTTGCACATAAATGTCCTTACCGACAGGGTTTCTGGATGGCAAAGGGAAAATGTTCTGGCATTTTCTCAGAAGATCCAGCTGGGCTGATGGAGCTGTAGTTCAGGACACCTGGAGGGTACCAGATTGGGGAAGGCGGGTCTCTATATAGCATAAGTAGCATCTGTTTTATAGCACTAATAGCCACCATGGCTTCCCACAGAATTTTGGGAACCATAGTGTGGTGGTGGTGCCAAGATTTATTCTGCCAGATGTTCTTGGCATAAGCCCACCCAAGACAAGCTAGCATATCCAGGGTGCAAGGAAATGACTGAAATACATATGGAAGACCCATAAAGTTCCCTTTCATTTCAGATTTTTCCCTATCCCCATCCTTTTGGTTTTCCCTCTGTTGCCTTCACTTTAATGCCAGTGCATGAATAATAAAAAAGCCTCAATGTACTTAGATTTATTTTTATTTTTAGCTGTAAGTAGCAGCACCGAGTTACTTCACTAACTTAAACATACTTCTTTTCTTTTTTCAAAGAACCATTTCTAACCGGGATTGAAGCAGGCAAAATTTAAATAAATAATAAAATCTTCAGGAAGCAAGCTTACCTATCTTCACTTTTGACTATAACCTTTGATAGTTTACATGTACCGTTTTAGAAATAAGATTATTATATAGCTCTAAAGTGTAGCACACTGCAGGATGTCAGTATTAGCCAACATATAAGCAATTTTACTATTATATACATCTATTATGCGCTATTGTATATGACTTAAGTGCAGATAACCAAATAAAATTTAAGAGATAAAAAATTGCATTCTGCGTAGAACCCTCATTGTTTTCACCTGCCCTTAAGACCACACGTCATTTCAGACTGGGGAGCCCATCTAGCCTATGCAACAGAGGGCAGTCCTCTGTTTGAAAGGCCAACTGATCCAAGACCTGTTTAAAGATAAAGAACCCTAAGATGGAAAAGGTGGGGGACCTCTGCAGTTTTCATCAACAGTCCACACCTGGGCAGGTCAGTCTTCCCCACTATGGTGAGGCAGGAAGAACCAGCTGCACAAATATAAGATGGGAACAGCTGAGTTGCCAGCAATATGTGTGAAAAGCATCTAGAAGTCTTAGTAGACCACAAGCTTAACATGAGTCAACAGTGTGATGCAGCAGGGGGGAAAAAGAAAAAAAAAGCTAATGCTATTCTAGGCTGCATCAACAAAAGTATAGTGTCCAGATCAAGGGAAGTAATAGTCTCGCTCTATTCTGCCTTGGTTAGACCACACCTGGAATACTGTGTCCAGCTCTGGGCACCATAATCTAAGGAGGCTATTGACAAGAGGAGGGCAACGGATCCTTATGAGGAACAAATATCTAAAGGGCTGTCACATGAAAGATGGGGCAAGCTTGTTCTCCTGTTCCAGAGGGTAGGACCCAACACAATGGATTCAAGTTACAAGAAAGGAGATTCCAATGGTTAGCCATTGTGAGAACAGTTTGCTAGCTAAGATTGTCCTCTATCCAATCCAGCTAGTCTCTTCTAATGTTTTTAAGTATATATAGCATGGCAACAGTTGCCATGGTTTGCAGGGAGGAAAGCAAATGAGCCGACAAGGGAGAGGAACTCAGTATGGATGGGGTCTGTACTACAGAAGGAACAACAACTTTGGGCTCCAAGATGCCTTGGCTGGCCCTGGTCCTGGACCCTGCTGCCCTCCAAGCAACCCAGCCATGTACATGGAGAAGGAAACCATGGTGACTTTTAATGCTCTACCCATCTGAAAGTGTGTAGCATAGTGAGAGGGAAATATATTAAGTGCCCCAAGCTTCGGGGGTGAGTTTTTAGATTCACATTTGAGATGCAAAGCCAGCCTTTGCTCCAATGGCACAATGTTTGGGATTCATCCTCAATTTCAGGCCTTTGTTGATCGGTGTTTGGCAAGACCAACCCTAACATTAAAAAGATACAAGTCTCCTTTGCCTGTAGAAGCAGAAGTTAGCAGTTCCTTTCTGCAGGATAAGACATCAAAGTCTAAAGGGGGCAGGAGTGCCTCTTCTAGACAGGTTTACACAAAATGGCCAATTTTTTACTTCAAAACTTCTGGTACCTGGTTTGGGCCAGGGTGGCAAAACCTGGACCATCTAAGGCAGTGGAGCCACTCGAAGGATCAGGTACAAAACCAGCTCCCACAGCTGCCAACTATACTGCACTGACTCCACCCATGTCATCTTCCTTGGCTCAGCAACAAAGGACTCCTAAACATGTTCTGAGGTCTCTTGCAACAGTGTATAAAATGGCGCAGCTCAACAACCTGGCATTCTAGCACCTATACATTGGTGATATATTTTAAGCATGCACACTAAGTGAAAACAATGCTCCTGACAGTTACTGAAAAATAAACAAATAGCAATCCCTGTTTCACACATCCACACAACTTTTGGATGCTATCTTAATAGATAAATTTCTTTCCCAGGGCCTCATTTAGGGGGTGTGGGTTGGGGAAAACCCTAGAAATTCAAAGCCCTTTTAAGAACATTCCTAAGAGGAGGAGGAGTGAAATGGAGAGCAGAAGCGGCAGAATGTATTTTACGGAAAGCTTAATATTTTCTCAAGAGTCCTCTGTACTTCGCATACATCTAAGTAACTTTGTGCGACGAGCAGCTTTGGGAGAAATCCAACAGTTTTCTGTGGTTTGAAATATCAATGAAAATCCGCACTACAACAGACAACCAAGGAGCATTTGCTAGAGAAAACGATACCTATCCAACAGTCTGCAGGGGGAGAGGAGGGGGCATTCAATGTATGGAAAAGCACAACCAACACATACCTATATTAGATAGCGAAAAAGTGGCTATTATTGAAATTATGCCCAACTGGTAAAAGCTGCATAGTACTTGCCCATATCATTTGGAAATACCCATCAGGCTGTGCAAGTATCAAGACAGTCTCTGTTTGTCACCATCTGCTACCGTCACAACTGCCTCCACCGGTCGGCTAGACTTTGTATAACAGTTCCATGAGAGCGATCGTCGTGCTTTGTCCAAAGATGAAGGCTCCACAAAGGACGGTGACAATTCCCCATGTAATTAAGCAAGACCTGCCAAAGGGTGGGAGAGGGAAAAAATGCCAAGCTGTGTTACCTTTGTCACAGTCATAGAAATAACTGCCGGCAAAAAGCCAGTTATGATGGGCAGGCCACAGCAGGGCCTATGAATTTCGGGGAGTCCCGCATGGCACACAGTGCGTCAGCTTTGCTCTCAAATTCCCATCAGCCCCAACCAGCATCCCCAAAGATGGGAGCTAAAATCTAAAGCTCTGCCGGGTGCAGACTGAGGATGCCTGCCCTTGGCCACAACCAGCTCATATTCATAGAATCATAGAATCATAGCAAGCAAAGGGGGCTGGGAAGGCACAGACATACTTGGTCCTTGGCTTGATAGGCTCCATCTCCACTGCACACACCAAACACAGTCCTGCAACACAAGAGAAATCACTTTGCATTTGTTATCACTAATAATAATTGCAATCAATCATAATTATTAATAATTGAGAGTCAGTGTGATGAAGTGGGTCTGGGAGCCAGGAAGCTCTAACTGGTTGACCCTGGAGCATAACCTACCTCACAGGTAGGATGTGGGAGGAGGATGGGGAGAACTGTGTGAGCTCCTTGGAAGAAAAGGTCGGATATAAATGCAATAAATACCTAAAATACTGTAGACTGCTCCGATCACTGTGCATTGAAGGGCAGAATAGAAATTAGATAAAACAAAATGGATGTTTATTTTGCATTTAACCAAATTTCTATTTAACCAAATCCTCTTTATCTTCCGAATATTCCTTTCTAAGGCAGCTTAACCATGTCTGGTTCCCAGGGTTGCAAGTACAGAATGTGACATTGACAGCTTTAACACCATCTAGTCATTGCCAAATGCTCCTCAGCTTGATTTAGCGTATGGGTCAGCAAGATGGGCTATTTTCCAAAAACAGCAGCCAGTTCTCTCCCTCCAAAAAAGAAAAGAAAAAGAAAGCAGGGGCGAGTCAAATTCTAGAAATTCAGATCCCCCTCACAGCATCACTGACATGAGCAGTCATGAAGCATCTAGTTTCCAGCTTGTCTTTCCTAATGACTCATGAGACCTGGCAAACTACATTTCCCAGGCTCCTTGACATGGAGTTCAAATCTAAGCCAGATAAGAACTCCAGGAGCACTGCAAACTGAATGGAAAGTATTATAAATTGAACAAGTCTGCATTCCCTTCAGATGTGAAGGAGATAAGTAACTGTACAACCTTGAGGAAACATCTGAAAGCAGCCCTGTATAGGGAAGTTGTTTAATGTTTTATTATATTTTCATGTAGGAAGCTGCTCAGAGTGGCAAAATTATATTATGATTATGACTATGATTATTCCAATACCAGGTAAACACAAACTTTTGCAACTTCACTTCTTCTCTTTCTTTTGAAGTACATGCTCACCCAAACTTCTAGTCCTTACTGCTGCCAATAAATTACTACAAATGCCAATTCCAAATGAAGCCACAGAAGAATTGAGAGGAAGGGAGGAGGGTCAGGGGGAGAAGAGGGCTCTAGTAGGAACTGCAGTGACCAAGACCTCATACATGACCACACCTTTCCTCCATGATTAGCAGAAGCAGTTTCCCATTATTATTATTTTTAAAGCTGGTGTGCAATGGTGTTTAGCTTGCTGTTTACATAAGCAGTCGAGTTTAGCTTCTTCTGGTAGAAAATCTGGGTTGCTGTGAAACAGAACTTTGATCAGTTTCCTTCTCAAGTACAAAGCTCTGGTCAAAACCTTTTGTTGCGATAATCAAGGCACCAAAAAAGAAATCTCACTTGAAAAAGAAGTTTGCTTCTAGGAAGACTGCTTGATAATTAAATCTATCACTGAGGACTTTGCCAGGAGGACAAGGAGGAGGCGGCAAAAAAGCAAAAACTTTCATCAACCCACAAACTTTTTCTAGATGATTAGGATTGGGGAGGAGAAAAATCAATTTCCCTGAGAAAAATGGAGGATAGCTGGCCAAGAGCAATGGTGACACCAATTCTTGGAGTCTCAGGTGAACAAGTGGGGAGTTTGCTGCTGCATTCAAGACCTACTTGCAAGCTTTTCACCGAACTTCAGTTGGCCACGGTGAGAACAGGATGCCAGATGATGGGCCTTTGGTCTGATCCAGCTTGCCTCTTTTTGGGGGGCTAAAAGATCAGCCATTGTTATGCAGATCCCTCACCCTCTCCTACCTCAGAGAGCACACAACATGATCATACCTGGAAAAATGAAGATGAAAAATGCGCTGATGCCCCCAATGACACTGATGACGTCACTGATGTCCGGCACAAAGAGAGCAATGACCAGCGTGACCACAACCCAGGCAGTAGTGAGAGTGACCCGCATCCACTTCTCGTAAGGCTCAGTTGTCAGGAGGTAGCTGTGCTTGGAACTCAGGCAGACGTCCTGTAGGACTGACCTAGCATAGACATATGGGCAATTACACACAACAACAACAACAACAACAACAACAACAACAACAACAGGATTCTACTTTATGGAAGTGGCTGGTTCAGTTGGTAGAAGAGGGGGAACTTTCCCCAGATTGGAAAGGGCCATGGTTCAGTGGCAGAGCATCTGTTTGGAATGCAGAAGGTCCCAAGTTCAATCCCAAGCAACTCCAGGAAGTTTCCACATGAAACCCTAGAAAACTGCTACCAGTCAGTGTAGACAATTCTGAGATTGATGGACTGTCCTGAGCCAAGTGAACCAAAAGTGTGACTCTACATAAGGCAGCCTAAGGCTAAGTTCTACAGGAATGCACCTCCAGACATAGAATTTAAGAGGGATAATACATATTTGGAACAATGGACATGGCAAGGGAGTTGAATGTTGATCTATATGTTCCATGAGTAACTTTTCTTCTTTGTTGTAACACATGGAAATAAGACTACATTTATAATCACAGGAGAGGAGATAGCATTTATTCTGGTGGATTGCTTTTGACATGTGCATTTTCTGTTTACCTCTAAGTTCTGTATCTCTTAGGTTCCACCTCTGACAGTGTAATCCTACATATATATCTACTCAGAAATTAGCCCCAATGAGTACAGTGGGACTTATTCCCAAGCCAAGTATATATAGGATATATAGGACTGAGGTTGCAATCCTAAACTGATTCGCCAGGGAGTAAATTCCATTAAATTCAGGAGGAATACCTTCCAAGTAGACATGGTTAGGATTGTGCAGTAATTTACTATATGTGTTTTTCTTTGGGAATAAGGGGTTGCTGTATTTATCAAAATGTAATTTAGTTCAAATGGGTGGGAGCAAGAAAAATGGGTGTGGTTTGAGGAGGAAAGGGGGGGGGGCCAAGCAGGCAGCCCTGAACTTTGGGCTCCGCAGAAGCAAGGAAGGATATAAAATGGAATAAAATACCATAAATTTAAGCCATAAATGGTTTTGGTGCAACAGGTTGGATTTCATTCTAAAGCAGATATGCTGTATTATAAATATGGTTATGCTTGAGAAAAATGAGCCTGTTCCGAGAGGAAATCAGGGTATGCTTCTGACCAGAGGAGCGACACACAATGACAGTCCTCATTAAGCAGAACAGCATTTCCGTCAGGGTCAAAGCATAGGAAAAGCAACACTTCTGCTCCTTACCTTCCCAAGAGGAGGACAATGGGGTAGATGGTGATTATGGAGATGCCAAACAACAGCCGAGCTACAATGACCAGCACATCATTTCCTGGGTAGGACATCAGGATGTCAGCAGCAACATCAGCACCAAATGTCAAATAGCCATAGAGCCCTACACAGAGGAGCAGAGGATTGTGCTCTTTAGGTGTGGTAAGGAGAGCGAAATACACTGCAGACCATGCTGCACCCTCTCACCAACACACACACCCAACTCAAAAATGACTGAACCAGCAACCTTCATAGTAGGCTAACCTGGGCCCCTCCAGATGTTGCCCAAGTATGTCTCTTGCCACCCCTGACTATTGGGGCAGGTGAGAGTTGGAATCCCACAGCATCTGGAGGGCCACTTCTGCTGTGCAGCAAGAAGGAGGAAAAGATGGAGAGTAAGAGTGATTGATTGATTGATTGATTGATTGATTGATTGATTTAAATTGCCGTATTTTTCGCTCTATAACACGCACCCGACCATAACACGCACGTAGTTTTTAGAGGAGGAAAACAAGAAAAAAAATATTCTAAACGAAACAGTGGATGTATGATTTTTGTGGTTCATGCTGTGGCCACAGACATGTGATCTGATGGTGAGTTTGGAGTAGCCCAATGCAAAAATCCTGAGGATCCATGTGGATCCATGCTTTGTAACCACGTTTTTGCACCACTGCGGCCACAGGCAACAGTGGGTGCGTGATTTTTTTGGGTGCAGGCTGTAGCCATGGACATGCTATGTGATCTGATGGTGAATTTGGGGTGACCCAGTGCAAAAATCCTGAGGATCCATGTGGATCTGTGCTTTGTAACCATGTTTTAAGTGGGGAGGGAAGGAAAAGCACTCAAGGGACAAGGAGCATACGTGGGGTGGGTGGAGAAGGATGCTGCTAATAATGAAGAAGAGGGGTATAAGGGGAGAAGGCTCCTCTCCTCTCCCGCTTTGCTCCTTTAAAGCAAGCAGGCTCTGCTTTTCTCCCTCCTCTCCGCTCATCCCCGGCTTAGGGAGCTGAAAAACTTTGCTGCTATTTAGCGAGCTGAGTGGGGAGGAGAGGGGGACAGAGAGCCTGCTTGCTTTAAAGGAACCAACCGGACAGGAGCCGCTTGCTCGTGTAAGCGGCTCCTCTCCTCTCCCGCTTTGCTCCTTTAAAGAAGCAGGCTCACTGTCCCTCTCTCCTCCCCAGTCAGTGGCTCTTCTCCCGCTTTGCTGTTTCAAAGCGAGCCACGGAGGAGGGAAGGAAGGGGAACCATGGATCCTCTGCTCACAACTGCAGCAGATCCCCCCCCCCCCGCCACCCGTAGGCATTCCCTCCATAACACGCACAGACATTTCCCCTTACTTTCTAGGAGGAAAAAAGTGAGTGTTGTGGTGCAAAAAATACTGTATTTATATGCTGCTTTTGGGCCCGAAAGCCCCCCCCCCCAAAAAAACCCCCAGAGAATGTGATGTTAATACAAAGGGGGGGGGGATACAGCAAAACCAAATCAATATGTCAAGCATAGAACCAAATGTAAAGAACAAACCATCTACAGGGTCATGCACCTGCCAGAAATTCCTAAGGGGAAGGGAAGTCATCTATTGGACACTAATTTGTAAAGAAGCAGGAAGAAAGCAACTTATCTAAAGTAACACACTGGGGGGGGGGGGAGAATCCTGCCCTCCCCCCTCAATGTTGTCACTCTTGGATCTCAATCGAAACAACCAATTGTGTATATCATGTGTTTGCTATTAGCCCTGTGATCTCTTGGCTCTAGATTAATTTGCCCTTCCTTGCTGAAGGACCTGCAGGAAGCTGGAAGGTTCTGTGAGCCCCTTCACACAATAAGAGAACAGAGTTATGAGATAGATGATAGATAGATAGATAGATAGATAGATAGATAGATAGATAGATAGATGATAGATGATGATAGATATAGATAGATAGATAGATAGATAGATAGATAGATAGATAGATAGATAGATAGATGATAGATAGATAGATGATAGATAGATAGATGATAGATAGATAGATATAGATAGATAGAGAGATGATAGATAGAGAGATGATAGATAGATAGATAGATAGATAGATAGATAGATAGATAGATGATAGATAGATAGATGATAGATAGATAGAGAATAGGATCCAGAATGCAGCAGTCTGATTGGTCCACAGGAGCCACCCAATCCAGCTCCTGGTAGAAGTGAATCAGTGACCTGATTGGTCTGCAGGAGCAGCCCGGAATTAGCCAATCACGCGGGCCCCATTGTGTAAATAATGTATATATAGCTAGACGTTTTGGGGGAAGTTTCATTCATTGCTACTACAAGCTGAATAAAGAGCATGAAATTCACACTCGACTCCGAGTATATTTCACTGGTGACAAAGATGGGATCCCACTGAGCTGACCGCCACACACAGCACCGCAGCACCGCCGCCTGCCACACTGCTGCATCGCAGCATGCAGATAGATAGATAGATAGATAGATAGAACTGCTTCAAGCAGTGGCAGAATGGGAAAAAAATTAAGCTAGCTCACCACAAGAGTCTCCAGAATTTCATCCCCAGGCAAAGTCCCTAGTCACAGCAGCAAGGACAGTCCAAAACAGGCAGACAGCAGAATCGATTCATTACACACACCAAAGAGGAACACCACAAAGTGCAACAATAAAGGCTGGACAGCCATCAGTTGAGATTCCTGCATTGCAGGGGGTTGGACTAGATGACCCTCAGGGTCCCTGCCAACTCTACAATTCTATGATTCAATTTATAAGGGTCAGTATCACTGCAACCTGATGCATACTTTCCTGGGGGCAAGCTCCTTGGAACTCAGTGGTGCTTCAGATTGCCTAGGTTCCATACATTGAGCTTTGACTAAAGATCTTCAGGTGGCTAAAATGCAACCTTTAGCTTTTAATTAGAAATGCCTGAAATGTTACGAGTAAGTGTTACCACAATTTTAAATGCTACCACGAAGTAGGAACCCCATGAGAGACAAAAGAAAGTAGCCAGCCCTGGTAACTGGCCATTGCCCTCATTTTCCAACTTCTTCTATGATAACCTGTCACAAACAAACTTGAAAGCTTCATCATCACCTTGTTCACTGGCCAGACTCAGGAAAATCTGTCTGTAAACCTGGTGGTCCAGCAGACATCATTGCTCCTGCTCTGGAAAAAAAACTTCCTCTCATCTATGCCACTAAGGGCCCTAAACAAATTAGAAGCTTGGTACAAAATGGTACCAAGAGACGGAGCAAGTAGAAAAGAGCTTGCTTACCTGTCAGAGAATATATAAGCAAACAGAACAGCATGGACATGACAGACACCACAATCCAGTGGGAGAGCTTCTTATTACTCATGCTGCTGTAGATGGTGATGCACGCTTCGTGACACTGAAACACAGAGCTGATGTTGGAAAAGGCTGGTACGCATTCTGCCTCCATTCCTGGAGTCCCAAAGCCATCACTGTCTGCCAGCCTTCTCCCCTGCTCCATATCAGAACTGTTGATCTCGCCTACACCTGAGGCAGTCTCCCACCTTAGGGGCCTTCCTAGAGTAATTGGTGTGGTGGATTAAGAATCCTCATGGGATTTGTTTGGTAAAATCCAAAGTTCCCATTGTCCACATAGACTGCTACAGCTCAGAACCCATTGCGTTAAAGGAGGGGGGGCTATCAGATGTTTCTGGCCAATGTCCCACAATTGTCTCCTCCACTGATCAGCAGCGCTGTGCTTGGTTGTGATTTACACACCTCTTGTTTCAGGAAGTCAGGCAAAGGAGGACTCCCTTTTCTTTATTATATCAGAGGAGTTAAACTTGTATGTAGAATCATGCATCATTTCAAGTGGAAACAAATAAAAATGTCTTGGAAGCCTATTTTAACAACAGGAGAGGGAGGAAACCAAGAAAAGGTTAAACTTCTTACCTGAAATCCAAAGCAGATTGTTGGGATAACGCTGAACATTGAAGCCCAGGAAGAGACCCTGCAAATGTGAAAAAGGGTGTGTGTTAGCATCAGAGCTGGCCAACTCAGATGTCAACAGCCAACCAAGCAAGAGACCAGGAGCCTTACTCAGTACATATATGGCAGCTTCTTCTACTGAGTGAGGGCAGATTACAACCCCTACATGCCAATTCCTCCCCCAACACCACCTGTTGTTGTTGTTGTAATAATTGGCATCCGACTGTCTCAAGAGCCAATGCAGTGTGCCTCTGAGGGTGAAGTTACACCGCCGTGTTAGCAGCACCGAAGTGACCTCCCCGTGGTGCAAGACTCCCCGCTTGGCCTCACAATGTGGACCAAAGGAAAGCAAAGCAATACGTTTGGCACCAGCTTGGCTGCAGAAGTTGCCAGAAGGAGCTGTACAAGGCAAGATTCAACCATCTTAGGGACTCCACTCCGGATTTGTGTAGGGTTTTTACTCCTTAGCCTCCCCCCCCCCCCCGCAAGGCAGCAGAGGTTTAAGATCAGTGTTTTCCTTCTCCTAGAGGTTGATGAGCCCCATCTGCCCTTTACTGTACTACTCAAGATCTCAGTGAGTCCCATGACATCAGACCCTTTGTCCATCTGGACTAGTGTTGCCTCCAATGACTGGCAGCAGCTCTCTGAGTCCAGACAGGGGACTTGCCCAGCCTATGACCCAGGGGCACTGTGACACAGCTAGGGAGTGTGCAACATTTGCCCACCTTTTGGTGCTTATATTCTTGGCAGGTGAGACTGGTTGCCTCTGCTGTATTCCTGCATTTTGTTCTGCTAGCGGTTATTACAGTCTCCATGTGCTGGTGACTCTAAGTTTGTATTGATGCTGAAGTGGATCTAACTGTGACAGACTCCCCCCACAACAAAGATGCAATGTGATGGGTTTTAGGTGTTTAAAATTAGATACTCCCTGCCAGCAACACTTGGGAGGTTAGAGATTCTCTGCATGTGGCAGCATTTACTAATATTCAGCAGCAAGGACTTTAACATCAATTAAAGGGAAACCTGTGATCACTTATCCCTTAAACTGGTAATAAATTAAGGATGAGACACGTTGGAAACAAAACAAGTTTTATTTATGCACACTCAATGAGGGTTAACGCTTAGTGGTTACTCTGATCAGGCACAAATCTCTTTTACAGAAGCAATAAGGAACTTTACTTACGACTTCCACATCAAATCTGTTTCTAAATAAACTGATTCCTCTTAGATCTATTAATCCAGTGAAACACGTCTAGGCTCTTTCTGGGATCTCTTCATTCTCTTGAAGGAAGCTATCTGGTTTGCCCTGCCTAGCAAACTCCTAACCACCCAGCTAATATCTTAGCCAAGCCCTTGCCAAGTCCAATCCAAGCCCAGTCTGAACACTTTCCAAGTCCTAACTGCTAAACTAGCAGGTTCTAGATTTTAACTTCCCACTCTCCCCTGATTGCTGGAAACTCCACCCAGCACTGATTGGTTGCAAGGTGCTGGGGATGATCCAATGTCCATGTGCCACACTTTCCTAGTTGTAAGCATTGTATTTTTTTGGTATTTTTTGTGATGTTGTTATTATAATGCAGCAAAACACTTAGAGACTTATTTGCAGTATGAAGAAGTACAGAAACTACCAACAGAAATGCATAAATTTACTGCTGTATTTTTTCATTACCCCAGAAGTGGGGCAGAGATATGCTTTGTTGGGGGTTCTCTGCCCCACATGCAAAAATAATGTGTCTTGCCTTGGACCCTCTGCACCTTGACTTCACGTGGAGCAGGGCACCATCTGCTACTCTGCCTCATGGAGAAAAATGTCTGCAGATACCCCCAACTCTGCAGATAATTAAGCAGTAGAAGGCAGACCCCTTCTGCATCAAGCATACGTCACTACTGGTTGTAGCCAACACGGCCATTCAGCTTGCACAACATAACTTCACCCTGCTCTCCTTGGCATTTGATCCTGCACCCTCAAAATCAGCTCCAGAAGCTTGCAGACCAGAGCAGAGCAGATTTTGGGTGCATTCAGGGAGAGAAGAAGAAGGCAAAGTCGCCTTGCTGAAGTGGAACTCCACATGTGCAGCACTGAATGAAACCCTATCGCTCTTGGGTACCGATTCAGTTATAACAATGTCATCTGCTGCAGGTAACTGGTGTGTGTGTGTGTGTGCGCGCGCGCGCAAGTGAGAGAGAATGAGAATCTATTTTACACACTTCAGAGATATTGACATGGGCCATGTGCATAGGAGAATCAACAGCCAAGCTCCCTTGAGACTCTTAAGAGGTAAACAACTTCCTGCATTGCAGGAACTGGGTGGCCCTTGAGGTGCCTCCAAATCTATAATTCTATGAACTGAATTATGGCAGGTTCCAACATGACAGCATCTCAGTGGCACCTCCATGTAAGCCGATGGGGTGGATGAATCGTGCCCATGAGACCGATGTTTGATAATTCCACTACCAGCCCAACAGCCAGCCACGCCAACACTTACCCGGAGGAACGGCGATGTTCATGCTTGACAACGTAATCGGTTCTGAGGTAGTATTTTATTACAATGACAAGCATCAGGTAGCAGGCTGCCAAAGTACCAAGGATGCTGGAACACACAAAGGGAAAAATTAAAAGACTTTGCCTCAAAGGAGCTCAATGCTCCCCTGCATTCAAAAGGGCACCGTATGGTATTTTACAGTAGGGATGTGGCAAATAGAAGCAAAAACAGCAAGACTGCATCCGGGATAGAGATTCTAATTAGACGTTCCAGCAAATGAAAAGCTTTTATCCTATGAACTAGAAGATGCTTACGCTGCCTGGGAAGGACATTCTACAAACAGGAGTCACCACTGGAAAGGTTCCTCACCTTGGTAACCACACACCTCAATTCTGATGCTGGGGACACCTGTAGGTACACCTTATGACGTGCCTTAAAACAGGGTAGGGCAGCCATAGCTCAGTGGTAGAGCATCTGCCTTGCAGTGGGGAAGGTCACAGGTTCAATCCCCAGCATTTCCAGGTAGTTGGAGAGCCAATACCAGTCACTGCAGACAGTGCTGAGCTAGATGGACCAAGGGTCTGACTCTGCATAAGGCAGCTTGCTATGTTCCTAATGGTGAGGAACCAATGGCTCTCCAGACCTTGTTGGATTACATTTTCCTATCATGATAGCTGAGGCTGCTAGGGGTTGAATAAAAATATTGTTTAAAATGAGTTCCAAACAACTTAATATTTTAAAAAAATCCTAAGTGGTGTACAAGCAATGCAGATCAGCACAAAGGCATATATATATATATATATATAGAACAAGAATCCAGTGATACAGGGTATCTATCTGTGCAAAAGGATAGGTCTTTACAAGACATCTGAAGCACATAATTGATAATGGTTCACATACAGTATCTAGTTGGTCAGAGTGTTGGGCCAGGACCTGGGAGACCAGAGTTCACATCCCCACACAGCCGGGCGGTATTACGTGATTCATCACATGATATATCACATGACTGCGCCCCATCAATGTGGGGGGGGGGTCGGCGCCCCTGCTGAGCCCTTGGGAGCAAGTTTGGTCACCATTTGGCCCAGTCTCCAGGCCACAGAGAGCACAAAAACAAGAACAGAGCTCTTACCTTGTGTATTTCTGGAATCCAATTTCCCTTGGAATTGAGAGGGGGAAAATAACCAAGGCACACAAAGCAGACAAGGTGAAGCGATGGTCTGTGAACCAATGCTGACGAGAGATGCCACCACTCAAGGTTTCATTAGGGTAGAAAGAATCACACACTGGGGAGAAAGGGAACATAAGGAGGCAATGAGGCTTTCCTCGTTGTCTGGCTACCAGCTGAGGCGTATTATGCAGCTACCAACAGTGGGCTGGGGGACTTCTCCATGGCGGTGCCATGTCTGTGGAATTCCTCAGGGGTGACTGGTGCCCATCAGGGCTGGTGGGATAGAAGGCAGGGAGTCCCAGAAGTAAGTAGGTGGAGCCAGAACTAATGACATGCAAAAGCAACTAATTCAAGCTCTGCCTCCATCCACCTCCCTGCCGAGCTCTACAAGGGCAAGACTGAAACTAAGGGGGAGGAAGCTGGCAGGCAGGGCCATGCCCTGGACTCCTTTTAAGTAAGGAAGCAGGCAGGTGGGGGTTTGCGGAGAGCAGGCTGAAGTTGGTGGGGCAGCACTCTATTTTTCCTAATGGATTCCACTGGAATTCCCTCCCCTCTGGAGTAAGTCAGGCCCCTGACTGATGAGTTTTCAGCACCAGCTTAAAACTTACCTGCTCACTCAGACACTTGCTGGCTATTAATTCATAGGCTAAGGGACGCGGGTGGCACTGTGGGTTAAACCACAGAGCCTAGGACTTGCCAATCAGAAGGTCAGTAGTTTGAATCCCTGAGATGGAGTGAGCTCCCGTTGCTCGGTCCCTGCTCCTGCCAACCTAGCAGTTCGAAAGTATGTCAAAGTGCATGTAGATAAATAGGTACCACTCCAGCGGAAAAGTAAACGGCATTTCTGTGCACTGCTCTGGTTTGCCAGAAGTAGTTTAGTCATGCTGGCCACATGACCTCAAAGCTGTACGCCGGCTTCCTCGGCCAGTAAAGCGAGATGAGAGCCGCAACCCCAGAGTCGGCCACGACTGGACCTAATGGTCAGGGGTCCCTTTACCTTTAATTTTACTTCATAGGCTTGGTATGCTGCATTTATGGCTTCCAGTGATTTTATCATATATTAATATGCCGATTGTGTTGTCATTAATTATGCACACAAACGGCACTGGTATTATTTACACAAAGAGCCACATAAAAAATATTATTAAAGGAGGAACAGCTGGGGATTTTAGAGGATGCTGAAAGGGTTCTGGGGTCAAAGAACTCACATTTTTCTAGCTGGTCTCCCACGACTCTAAGAAAGGCCACCGAGATCATGAACAGGTTCAGAATGAAGCAGACTTCGCAAAGCTTCCCAATGGCAGCCCCACAGATCTCTCTCACCACACCCTGGTACGTTGTCTGGGTGCTGATGGAGGCAGCATAACCCAGAATCACCAAGCCGCTAATCAGGAATATCAAGGAACCCTGCCAAAGGGAGAAACACCCAGAGACAAAGAGGAGAGAGCCGTGAGCCTATAGAGGAGTAACAGGAGTAGCCATGATCAGGGTGAGCTCAACTAAGCAGGCAAATTAGGCAACCTTCCTAGAATTAGATGCTACCAGTGCCTACTAGCCACCATGCCCCTGTGCAACCTCCAGCGTGGGAGGCAGTGTGCCTCAGCATGCCAGTTGCCAGAATACCAACCTGGTGCCCTCCAGGTATTTTGGGCATGCTGGTTGGGGCTGATGGGAGTTGTAGTCCAATGCATCTGGGGGAGGCTGGCCTAACATAGCAAGACGAAGCAAATGCCTCACATGGGTTTGTTTGCAACAGGACCATGAAGGTCAGAGATTAAGCCAGGGGTGATAAGAGGTACGTGTTTATAGAAAGATAAACCAAAATAAGCAATGACCCAGAGTGATCCAGCAACATCATCATTTCATTGCCTCTGCAAACACTTACGTGTCCTTTCAAATCCATGGAGCTGGAACACACCAGAGAGGGTTAGGAAAGGACAAATCCCTACAGTTCAGTCTCTCATGCCAGATTTCTAAATCAGTTTGCTGATTCATTTTACTTTTTACTTGCAAATTATCAGCATTTTAGTGTGCATTTCTTCTAACATAGACATTTATGCAAGCAATATTCCCTAATAAAGAGTGTTTTTGTCTGTTATATTCAGTACTATATTGGAGAAACCCAGCCAGATGGGTGGGGTATAAATAATAAATTGTTATAAATTATTATTAATAATACACTTCCTTCATGCACACACACATGGAGAAGCTCATTGCTAAATTAAAAGATGTGCAAGTTTTGAAGTGGAAATGTAGTTTTGCAGGACAGGAACCCAACCAACTGTTTTAGATTTTATTATTGTTGTTGTTGTTGTTGAATTTATACCCTACCTTTCTAGAAAAATACACAAGGTAGCTTATATACACAACTGAAACAGTAAAGAATAAGGTCAACGTACAACCTGAAAATGAAACAAAATGCAACCTAATATTAAAAAAAAACCAAAGTAAGAAGCAAAATTAACAGCAGTTAAAACAAACAAGCAGCAATTCCAAAAGTAGATCACTCAATGGAAGTTGGGAAGCCACATCCCTAGACAGGCTAGATACCAGCAAGGCAAGCAGAAACTGTCACACTAATTCAGAAATGTTGCACATCCAGACCGCAGTGCCAAGTCCTCTGAACGATGTGGGATTGCCATTGCCCTGCTTGTTGGCTTTTCAGAGAAATTTGGCGATTGCCAGAACAAAACGCTGGACTAGATGGGTTTTTTACCTGATACAGCAAGGTTTTTCTGACATTGTCAAAACACATGCGAGAGCAGGAGAAAGGATTTTGCCTGCTTAAGAAGCAGCTATAATGGAAGACACAGGTAATAAGTGAACGAAAGAGCTTGTGGATGCCATCAACATCTCAAGTAGGGAGAGCCTCAGAGAACCCGACCATTGGTGCTAGCCCAGACATAGACTCACTAGCCAAGCTGTACTTTATTGGTCCCAGCAGCAAAGCAGAAGTCCAAGTCTAAAATGGGGAAGAAATGCGGCAAACAGTGCGCAAACCAAAAAAAAGCTCTTTCAAAAATTTGCACTCCTCCGAATTCTGTGATGCAGTACTCTAACCAAGGCAATGCATACGAAAATGCATTATATTAGGAAGAACTGCTTGCAATAATGAATGTATTAGGTGAAACGCATGCTAAAATGTTAAGAAATGCACAAACCCGAGCAGAAATGTAGAAAACCGAATTTAAGATTGGAAAAAGGAGAAATAGAGGGGAACTGGCACTGACAAAATCATTCATCCCTAAGTCACAGCATATTTTGGAGTGTTAAAATCCATTAGTTGCACCAGGCATTTAAGTAAAGATATTATAATAAGTTTGTGTTTAATAAACTGTAGAAATAGAGTCAAGTACCAAATAGTTCGTTCCCCACCACAATGCAAGACTTGGCTTGCAGCAGCCCCAAATCATACTGCAAATTCAGGGCTTGGTTTGTGCCAGTGATCACCAAAGAGTCCATGAAGATTGAACTAGGACTAGGAAAACCCAGGTTCCAAGACCATGCTCACCCTTGAAGGTTACTGCATAACCCTGAGTCACTCTCTCCCTTACATCAACTTCCCTCACAGGGTTGTCGTGAAGATAAAATGCAGAGCAGGGAGCCATATACAATGCTCTATGTTCCTTGGGGGGAAGTGGGACATAAATGAAACTAATAAATAAAGCTCATTTCCAGAATTCTGTTCCAGTTCCTTTTTTTCAATTCTATAATGTAGGAATCAAAACTAGGAAACTGTTTTCCTGCCCCACCCCCCGCAAAAGAGAAGAGTACTGCGTGTATTTGCAGAAACCACTAGAAAATCATCTGCACATCAGGAATTGGGAAATCCTGTTCAATTCAAGTGTGAGTGCAAACCAACCTGATTCCCACTTTGAAAAACAGTAAGTGAACCAAAACACAGCATTGCTCCCAAATTCATGCTCCTCTGAATGTTGTGATGCAAGTTCTCCAACTAAATAAAGTGAGGTGGGGAATGTGCATTTGAGGGAGGAGCGTGAAAAATAATCCACATATCAGGAAAAACAACATGCAAAAATGCATAATATTCAGTCGCATACAAAAATATGCTGACAAATTTTCACAAAGATTTTTTAAAAAATGTATGTGCAAACTGCTGCAGAAATGGGGTGTCCTGAATTTATGAGTAGAAAAACGAGAAACTGAAATTAATAGATTTCCCCATCCCTATCCACACATCATGGCTAGGAGGGGAGCCTTGCAAAGCAAAAGAAGGCAGTACTAGGTAGATTAGAAGTAAAATAAACTATTAAAAATGCAATGAGGCTTGCTTCCAAATCCACTTGGCTAGGACCAGACCCTCAAACCCTCCACCCACCTACCTATTCCAGCAGCCTGTCACTCTGCAAGAGATCTGGATGTCTTTCCTTTGGCACTTACCAGCTCCACAAGGACAGCCGGGGTGACTCCTCCAGCCTTATTGAACGCCCAGGGGAAATTCAAGAGCCCTGCTCCAAGGGCAGATTTCAGCATGATAAAGACAGCCCCAGCCGACGAGAGATTGGGGCTACCTGACTCCAGAGTAGGCTTGGCTAACAGGGTGATGCTCTCTCTAGCCAACTCCTCCATATCTGAAAGAGAAGGAGGACCAGGGAGTGGTGGGGTTAGTCTCTTAAAGCTGGGCAAATCCAAGCTGACTTGCAACAGGTAACAGATTCCTCCGCCGATCTTTGGTGGGATCAATCCATTTATTTTTATTTTTTTGCTTTGTAAAGTGACTAAATTTCAGAAGCATTAAGAGGAAGTAAGGAATAGAGTGCAAGTTTCTTGCCCCCCCCCGCCCCCCCCACGCAATCTTGGAATGAAGGAATGGCATGCGTTGTATATCAATGTTAAAAATGAGCCAAGCCGTGCTCAGGGCTATGTTTTCTTCCAGTGGCTGCTTAATGGAATTAGCAGGGCACCAAGAAAGTAGCAACGACGCTTGAGATTCTGCAGGGAGATGTTTTGCAAACAGAGTCCAACATAAGCAGTTGAAGGAGCAAGGAAGACTAGGACAGACATGTGCAACAGAGCAATGCAATGCCCTTGATTCACTGGGAAATTGTAAGCACAGTGGTACCTCAGGTTAAGAACTTAATTCGTTCGAGAGGTCCGTTCTTAACCTGAAACTGTTCTTAACCTGAAGCATCATTTTAGCTAATGGGGCCTCCCACTGCTGCCACACAATTTCTGTTCTCATCCTGAAGCAAAGTTCTTAACCTGAGGTACTATTAACCTGAGATGAGCGCCGCAACCCCAGAGTCGGTCACGACTGGACCTAATGGTCAGGGGTCCCTTTACCTTTACCTTACATAGAAAAAACAACCCACCATATCTTTCTGGAAGACAGACTTAATGCAAAATAAACCAACTGCAAGAGAATGGAAAATATAAGACGGAAGAGCAAGTGAATGTTGGAAGAGGCTGAGGCGCGTTTGTACATCCCTGATCTGGGCTGTATCACTTAGGCTTTGCTACTGCAAGTGGAAGGAGGGCTCACAGGGCACATGGAAAAATAAAATTCTACACAACTAGAAAACCGGCAGATCTGGTAAATGGCTAGGCCAAAGCTCTTTCGTCCCTGTCGTACAAATGAAAAGGGATTATTTCATTCCACCACTCTATGCTTCCTCGTAAAGCAGATATTGCCATGATTTCCACATCCTCCCTATTCAAATATTTATTTCATTTATTTAGATGGTTTATTTGCCACCGTTTGCACAAGGCACAGAACCACTTACAACATGGCAACCATTCAAAGGCATCTTGCAATTATGCATAGGGCCCATTGTGTACTATATTACAATAAAAACTAAAAGCTGTATTCAACCAACTTTTATTCTGAGTAGACCCATTAAAATTATTGACCATGACAGAAATTAATGGGCCTAAGTTAGTCATGACCATTCATTTCAATGGGTCTACTCAGATTCAACTCAAAAGTTTAAACCAAATCATAATAAAACAAGGTAACAGCATACAGTATATCTTGAAGGAGGAACTGGCAGTAATTCCATATTAATTTCATCTAGAATAAAAACAAACATGTTTTTGTCACAACTAAAGCAGCTTCTTCTCTTGAAGAGCATTTATCAACAGCTCAACCATCTTAATTCATTCTTCTATTTTCCAACCATGTGACCTTTTGATCTTGGTAAGCAGGATAAAGAGACTTTAATCAGCTGCTATAAGGAATTATTAATGGCTAATTGTGTCTGTCATCCCAATTATATATTTGCAACCTAAGGTGTTCCTGGCCATTTAAAGTGTCCTTTGCAGCCTTCATCATTGTGAGCTGCCACAAAGGAATGTGGGCATAATTGGCTTGTATGATTTAGAAATTAGTCATTGGGCTGTAAAAGGTGCACTCAGCCAATGAGAAAGTCTCAGCGCGGACTGGCGCACTTTGATACAATTTTGTTCTGGTTTTTCAAAGGCTCTCTGGAACAGCCTCTAATCTTTCATTAGTGACACTGTGGAAAGATCCATCTGCCAATTAGCAGAGACTTGAAGAGAAGAGGGTGGCTTGCAGTTCTCGCTCTAAATGAAAATGTCTCCTAGTAGTCAGAATCCCAATAAGGAGAGCAAACTAGTGCTCACTGGAGAAATCATAGTACTGTGGAGTTGGAAGGGACCCAAACAATCCTCTAATATCAACCTCCCACAATACAGCAAACAGCTAAAAATCCAGGACACATGGCCACCCAACCTCTGTTTAAAAACCTCCAATGAAGGCGAGCCCATCACCTTTCAAGGTTCCACCATTAGAAAATTATTTCCAATATTTAATCAGGATCTCCTTTCTTGTAATTTGGATCCATTATTTTCTGTCTTACTGTAGGTTTTGTTTCATTTTGAAAAATACCATTTTATTTTATGGTTTATTATTGTTTATATTTCGAATTAGATATATATGGGGGCACCAAAATATTTTAAGTGCTTAGGGCCTCTAGAGGTCTTAATCCAGCCCAGCACCCATCCACTGGATCAGTTCCTGTGAAACCTGTTTGTACATATGATGCCTGCAGAAAACAGGCTTTGGCCAATGGGTGGTAAAGCTGAAGCCTCAGACACTTTGATTAACTCCATGATCACAGCTGTCCATGGAGGCGCAGGTCAATTCTGTATCCAGGGCAGCTGTCTACCAGCTCCACCTGGTACGCAGGCTGAGACCCTACCTGCCCGCAGATTGTCTTTCCAGAAGACTACTGCAACGCGCTCTACGTGGGGCTACCTTTGAAGGTGACCCGGAAACTACAACTAATCCAGAATACGGCAACTAGACTGGTGACTGGGGGTGGCCGCCGAGACCACATAACACCAGTCTTGAAAGACCTACATTGGCTCCCAGTACGTTTCCGAGCACAATTCGAAGTGTTGGTGTTGACCTTTAAAGCCCTAAACGGCCTCGGCCCAGTATACCTGAAGGAGCGTCTCCACCCCCATCGTTCTGCCCGGATGCTGAGGTCCAGCGCCGAGGGCCTTCTGGCGGTTCCCTCATTGCGAGAAGCAAAGCTACAGGGAACCAGGCAGAGGGCCTGCTCGGTAGTGGCGCCCACCCTGTGGAACGCCCTCCCATCAGATGTCAAAGAGATAAACAACTACCTGACATTCAGAAGACATCTTAAGGCAGCCCTGTTCAGGGAAGTTTTTAATGTGTGACATCTTAGTGTATTTTTGGTCTTTTTGGAAGCTGCCCAGAGTGGCTGGGGAAACCCAGCCAGATGGGCAGGGTACAAATAAATTATTATTATTATTATTACTCTTTGCAACCCTCTGCACCCTGCCAAATATGGTCCCCACAGGAGATCCAGATCAGGAGATGGTCCATAGAGCCAATAGAGTTCCCCTTCCCTACCCTAACAGGAAGACCCAGATAGTTTTAACTGTACTATTTGAAAGGCTTTCCAGATCAAGTCCAGTTTAAAGGTAAAGGATCCTAAGAAGGGAGACCAGAGGTGGATTCCAAAACTGCCCACAAACAATGAGCACCTGGACAGGAGACTGAGCAGGAACACAGGACACCTGGTGGTCATAGGCTTCATAATTGGGTCCCCCCCCCCCAATTTAAATTGTAGCCATTGTTTCTAAATTAGATATGGATTTAGAAGCAATGGCTAACATTTAAAATGAAAAACATACATGAGTATACATACAGATTAATATATGCATATTTCATGCAAATCTGTCTTATTTTTTGCAATGGGCAACTGATCACCTTAAGACCATCCTTATGCTCCCCATCCTTCTTAACCTGCTCTTCTCTACATTAAGCCATTCCTCATGGTCAATACAGTGGTACCTCGGGTTACATACGCTTCAGGTTACAGACTCCGCTAACCCAGAAATAGTACCTCGGGTTAAGAACTTTGCTTCAGGATGGGAACAGAAATTGTGCTCTGGCGGCGCGGCAGCAGCAGGAGGCCCCATTAGCTAAAGTGGTGCTTCAGGTTAAGAACAGCTTCAGGTTAAGAACGGACCTCCGGAATGAATTAAGTACTTAACCCGAGGTACCACTGTACTTCCTTCATGGTCATAACTACTTAAATCCTTTTATGCCTCACCTTTCCTCCAAGTTGCTCAAGATGGCATACACAGACTGAGTGACCCCAGTTTATTGCACTAGGAAGAGATGGACCATCCCAAGGTTGAACATCACAGTCCACAGAGGGATTCAAATCCAGGTCTCCCCAGCCCAAGTCCTCAGGGATGGGGAACATGTTGCCCTCCATGGGTTGTTAGGCTCAAGCTCCCATCAGCCCCAGCAAACTTCACCAATGATCAGGGATGATGTTAAACCATAGTCCAACAACAGGAGTTCATCTGTTACTGCTCTAGCAGCATTACTGCCTTAGCTTTCTTAACATCAGACCAGCAAGCAGTCTTACAAGGATCCTTCCATTATTGCCCTTATTATCAGAGCCAATCCAAATGAATGGATGAAGTTCAGCCATGTTTACAAAGTATTGGGGGTGTGAGAGATTTTAAAAAGGGCACACTCACGCAAACAAGTATCATTTCCAACTATGGGCAAATCTTTTAACTACAGAAGATGATATTGGAGAATCCAGCGCAGAGCCTCCTCAGCTTCACTCTTAAGTGCTTTTTCCCCTGCTAGTTATTTATAATTGCACCAAGTAAAAAGTTTGGTATGCAAGATGTCAGCCTGATTAGAGATTATTTAATCATTTTTTTCTGCCTTCGTTAAGCTGTTTAACCTCTGCTGTAATCCTGGCTGAGCCAATGACTTGCTGGGTAACCTCTGGCAGGTCCCTTGACCTTGCCGATCCTTTGTCAACCTAGCTGGAAAATTGGTTAAGCTGCCAACTTCACAGGCAGGAATGGGGGAGGCCAGGAGGGAGGAGACGACCCTCTCCACAAATCATCACCATGATACACACATCACATTTTTGAATCTTCTGATAGTGAGGCAGCAATATGGCTTCAGGATTTTATTTTATTTTATTTTTAAAAGAAGACGTTTGAGCCTTTCCACACAGGACAGGCAAACACTGATAATCATCCTCATCATTTCCATTAATTTATTTGTGAACCACCTTCCACACATATGTCCCAGGGTGTTTCACAGACATATCCTTGAAAGCAGTTAAAACAGCTATAAAAACAGTACAAGAACCACCAAATATAACTTCAAAAACAGCACCGAGTGGACATCCAGGCCCAGAGACCTTTTCATCAAGCTAGAAAAGCTTGGGAAACAAAAATGTCTGTTTCCAGAAAGTTTGGATACTGTCTTATTTATTAATTAAAATTTATATACCAGTTGGTTGTTTTTTTAAAAAATAAATAAAAATAAACCCTCAAAGCTGTCATATCTCAAGATCTAATGGTAGGTATATGGGTGATTTTCAGTTTTCTTAAATTTATATCCCAGCATTACTCTCAAAGGAGCCCAGGTCAGCAGCTGATCAGCAAATATTTCCAGGTCCCAGTAATTTATATAACAAGAAGGTGTGTGTGTGTGTGTGTGTGAGAGAGAGAGAGAGAGAGGGGGGGGGGAGAGAGACAGAAAGACAAGGAAGGAAGGAAGGAAGGAAGGAAGGAAGGAAGGAAGGAAGGAAGGAAGGAAGGAAGGAGAAAGAAAGAAAGAAAGAAAGAAAGAAAGAAAGAAAGAAAGAAAGAAAGAAAGAAAGAAAGAAAATGATTTCTCTATCCTAGAATGATGGGACATCCAGCCAGGTGAGAGAAGGCCCACCCATTTGCTTCTGTATCAACAGTTGACTCTTTAAGATGCTGCTAACAGGTACCATTCTTAGGGCTTGACCCATGCCTAGAAAACATTAATCTGAGCAGTATTTGCTTGACCCGTGCTTTCTAGGCACAGGTCCCCTTGCCTCACACTCCTTTCCCAGGGAAAACCCACTCTTTAGCACGAAATCAGAGCAAATGTTGATCTGGAGAAGCCCCAAATTGCTGTTTGCTCCGACTGAGAGAAGTTTTCCCCAGGGAAAAGCGTCAGGACAAGAAGAAGTGTAGATGAGCTTTCAGCTGAGCAGCTAAGGCCACTACCTTAAAGAAAGGGCTTGACTGGTTCAGCAGGTTTTCTCTTACAGATCCAAACCTCATAGATACAGAATCACAGACCTGGAAGAGACCCACAGGTACCATACAGCCTGACACACACACCCCCCAAAAAAAAGTATAACACTATGCTCTCACAACAATGAGTTACTTTATTCCATAGTAAGTGAATGGTTACCATTTATGTCTATCAAAACACCACACTTCACAAAATCAGAAGCTGCCTTGATGCAAGCCAGACCTCTAATCTATCTAGCTCAGTGTTGTCTACTCTGCCCCGAAAAACAACATCCCTCCAGGAATTCAAAGGGTTACTCTACAAGGAGATGCCTGGGAACTAAGGGAGAAAAGATTGTCACATGCCTTCTGCATCCGTTACCCTAGAGCTACACCACACCCACAAGGGTCTTGAGGCATACATGTCCCTCCTTTCTCCACCCCTTAACCACCATGGACATTTTGCTTAGCATGTAATGAAAGTATGACACACAACCCTATTCCACCACATCCCTACGAGACAGAAGGTTTCTACAAAATAATTGCAAAATAAATATTTTGAAAGGGATTCACCGAGGAGGAGGATTCCCATCCCAAGAGTCAATCTTCCTCATTCTTTCTCTTGTAATAGATCTGTGGTGCTAAATGTTTAGGTTCTTTCTCTTGTAATAGATCTGTGGTGCTAAATGTTTAGGTTTAGTAAATATTAGGATTTAATTAGAACTTGTATGTTATAACTGAGATATGTTATAAGGCAGTCTCATTGTGTATTAGAAGGGGTTTATGTAAGGGGTTTGAGGTGTTTAATTAGTGTTTGTGTGTAAAGACTGTGTCAGACCTTCAGAATGTAATCTAGAGCCATGTATGAACCTACTTCTGAGCATCAGCAATTAGCATGTGAAAAGTTAATTAACCTAGGTAAATGTCCTAAGTGTGCACCAGTCTTTAATCCTAGTCGTTGATGAAGTCAGGTGACCTTTGTTAGGTGATGCTACTTCAAAACATCAAAAGAACTGACCATTAGAATACAAATGAATAAAGGAGGTTTAGGTTTTAGGAACAGCAGAATTAGGAAATATGGGACCAGGAAGGAGGAATGGATTCATGCTTGTATGTGCCCAGAAGACCAAGACAGGTGGCAGAGCAAAAAAGGATGTTGACGATGCAACTGTAAGGATAAGCTAGAATGTTTTGTGGTGCTGCTGCTGTGTGCTCATTTGGAGACTAAGGGTTGTATTTATGTGTAAAATAAACCCTATATTATTAAGACACTAGCCTCCATTGTGTCCAATCCTTCCAAAGGAACACAGACCCTGGGTGAGCACCTGGAACCCCATTTGAGTCAGCAGTGATTGAAGGTGGCACCCAACTTTTGTAATACTCCATTACAGAAATTGGGAAGGTACATATGCATGCTTTGAAACATAGTATCTGCAGACTGGGGTGGATGAATCTTTCCATTTGGCTTTCTCATTTTTCCAGTCAAGTTCAGTTCCCCACATTTCCACATTTTGGGGGGGGAGAAAATTGGGAAAATTCATCAGTGAACTAATGCACATTTCTTCCACTATTCACTTTTTGTATGGTATTTCACCTAATGTGCACTCCAATATAATGCATTTTAGTGTTATCTTAACATATGCATGTTTATGCACACTTTCACACAACGTATACTTTTTAAAAATATGCATACTTGTGTTGGAGAAGCAAACCACAAATTTCAGAGGTATCAATTTCAAAGGAAAGCTTCATTTCAGCTCTCAGGCAGTGTGAATTAAGGAAATTCACATATAAATACAAAACAAAATTTCCCCCTATTGTGCAAGTGATAAACTTGCACACACAAAAGCTCTGCTACAGATCAGGCATCTCAAGCAGCACCATCCTGTATTCCCAGACATTCCCCCCAAAAAACAACCACTCCAAAACCACCATTTCCCAGGAGGAGGCTCAAACATGCAGCTACAAGCCTTTACCTGTTGTTTATGGACCCCCAAAAACACAACTGGAGTTTTCTCCTCCTCATGGGTTAAAAAACCGGTACCTCCTCTGCTTCCAAGCACTAGGCTCACATCCCCAGCAGGAGACAACCAGCAAGCAACACCCACAACACCGCAAACATATTTGAAGAAAAAAGGTGCAGGCAAAAGACACAGGCATACCAGGAACAAGAGTTAGAGAAACGCAAAGTTTCATTTATATATATCAGTTTCATTTAGAGAGAGAGAGAGAGAGAGAGAGAGAGAGAGAGAGAGAGAGAGAGAAGCAAGCAACTATACCCATGTTGGCCACGAACACCTTTTCTGCAGCATTCAGAGAGGAGAAGAGATATCCAGGACTAGTCCCATCATGGAGGATATCCTTAGGAAACTCCAATATAGAGGAGGGGGTGATCTTTGCTCCTGTCTCCTGACTTTAGGAAGGGGGGGATATAGTTTGTCTCTCTCAGATTGCAACACAATCTCTCCCTCCCCATAGCCACTCCCTTCTTCCTGCCTTCATGTTCTGCTTGTGGACAGTGGGCTATACCTATAGTTTAAACAGCCTCCAGCTGTATCCACTTGCTGGCTTAATCCTTGATTAGCTTAGCTCCATCCATCCCTTGCAGACCTGGCAACTGAAGAAGGCAGAGTTGATTTTCTCAGCCAGGCTGTTTCTTGAAAAAATAAGAAAACATCTTTAAGCATTTTACAAACACTGGAGCTTGGGGAATATTCAGCAGGCTTAAGCTGGCTCATTTGTTTCCCACCTCCTCCCTGCATAATGACATGGGGGGGGGGGGAGCTGCACCTGTGGAAACTCTGCCTGCCTCAAGATTTTTATGCCACATACGCAGAAGTCGTGTCCTTGCGCCTCAGTGCTAATTAATTGGTTTGTTAATTCTAGAATTTCCACCGTCTTTCCATAAAGTCATAAAGAAAAAACAGTTTAAAAAACAGTAAAAAAAAAAAAGAAAGATAACCCCTCAGGCCTTGTTAAATAATAATCCAAAAATAAATCACAGCCCACACTAAAACTCAAAAGCAGTATAAATTCAATCTTTCTTTTTAAATTAAATCTATTTTTTTTTCCTGAAGAGGAACACTGAAATAAAACCCATCCCCACAGCTCATGTGGGAGTATGGAGGCCAGAGATTATTCCACTCCTTGGATCATTACAGGTAAGATTGTCAGCTGCCCACAGAAATATGCCAGTGATTTTTTAAAAGCAGATTTTCCAGCTGCACAAATTTCCAGTCAGACACCCCACACTAAAAATAGAAGAAAAATGCCAAACCAAGAGACGTGTGCTTTGCTCCTTGTTTCCTTTACCCGTGGCAGTTTCTCGACAGGAGAGGGTAGTTCTTATTTACTATACAGTGACTCCAGCAGACACATTCAAAAATGAGTACTTTAAAGGTATTTACTATTAAAGGATGCAAATGCCTATTACCTGACAGAAGAGGAAGATGAAGAGGTGGCAGCCCCAGCCAAAAGAAGGTAGCAGCATTTTATACGGTTTGGGCAGATTGTCTTAAGTACGGAAACTGAACACTTTCTGCCCTTATGCAATTGGTATACAGTATATGCTTTTCCTGACATTGTTTGCCTTTAAGTACTTAATAAGCACACACACGTAACACATTTAATTCCCCTCCACCCCCATTTATCAAACCACACATTTGTGACCAACTGCACATTATTTTTTTTAAAAAAACCCCTTCAAACATGCCCCAGGGTGTATGTGTGTGTTAAATATCTGGTTACATTGCCAGAATGCTGTGTAAAAGCGAGAATTCGTGACTAGCTGCTAGTTTATTTTATTTAGAGGCAAGCTGGGAGGGCAGCCAAGAGACCGTCTAAAGGAATTAAGCTACCAAGTACCCTTCTCTGGAAAGGGAGTTTTCCCAGCTAAAATCTGGATTGAAGACAGAGCTATATTGACTCAGAAAAGGGGCTTCTGCTAGCCCATTGGCATTTTTGGCTTCTCTCCCACCCCTACCCCATCTTAAACACAGTGTGTAAAGCAGAAGTTTGGAAAGCTCTGTTTTTGGTGTGAAATGAGGATCCTTGCAGTTTTTACTTTTGTGGAGTACAAAAATGTAGATAGTGGGGGGAGGAGGAAATTAAATGCATACAGTACTTACTTACAAGAACACCTGCTTTAGCTAATGTTCTATCTTAATTTCCAACCGTTGACATATTTGCTCATTTGTTAAGACTTCGTATGTGTTTCAAATGACATACTCCCAGAGACTGTGGTTAATGCTTAATGACTTCACCAGGGGTTGCCACTAGGTCTCAGGTCTGGGCCCTGAAATCTCAGAGTCTGGGATGCTCCTGTCCCGACAACCCTTGGGTATCTGTAGCACCCAGGAAGACCTTACTCAGCCCCACAATCTCCATAAATTGATCTCATGGCTACAACAACCAACCACTTTTTTTGTGTATTTTTGTCCTTCTCCCCACCCCACCCGATTTGTGTTACATCTTGCTCCATAAAGAACTCTGAAGAATTTAGAAGCTAGTTGTAATTTTGTGACCTTTTTGGTTGGCCTTCCTAAAGCGATTACCTTTCCAGCATTATCACCTGCTCACTGCTGCAGCTCTGAGGGACCTTCATTTGGCCTCTCAAACTGTGCCTTTAAGAATTAAGAGCTTTACTGACAGTCCCCTCATTTCTGGTTGAGCTCATATATATTTTTTCTTTAAGAGCCTGACAAGCAGAAATTTGGCAGAAGGTTGCTTTTCCAAGCATGCAGATGGGATAGCTGCAGCTGCTGAGTTCTTGAGCCTGTCGCACAGTTGAGTTTTGAGGCACAGCAAAATGTAAGAAAAAAGAACTTGATAAGCTCGTGTTAAAGGGACGGTTTCAGGGCCTTGCAATTTGCATTTCATTTATCCCGGTTTTGAGAAATACAACCCTCCAGATCTCTCTGTCTGGAAGGATATAAAAGTAAGGAAGTAAATAAATGCAACACCCTTCCACAGCTTCACTTTAGTCCTTGATACTGAGTAATCACAGCATGATAATCAAGAGGTGCATGGGTGGTAAAATTTCTCTCTACTCCAACATCTTTAAAAAACAACAACTGAATTTACACATGCCAAATTGGATCCCAATTTGAAAGCATGTGAAATTACAGAAACTTATTGCAATATAAGTTGCACCTCAGGGCCAGACCATGTGCAGGGATCTTACCAGAGCTGCTGTCATTCAAACATACCACTGGGACTCACTGTGTCAAATGAACCCGGGCTCTGGTATAGCTCTCTTGAACCAACCACAAGTCGTAAACCATAAGCAAAACTTGGTTGCAGTTTGTGGTTTGGTTGCAGTTTTGATTACATGCTAAGGAAAGCCATGGGTTAAGTTCAGCACAGCATCAGAATAATATTGGGGTGGTGGAGGTGGTAAGCAGTCACTATTTCCTGTCCCAGAGTCTACATACTTGCATGCTAAGCCATGGTTTAGCTTAGTGTGCAAGCCAGGCGAGTCTATATGGCAGTCAAAACCCAATCAAAGTGCTTATGTTCACAAATGAAAAGGTTTGCTTCCTACCCAAGCTTTCAAGGAGGAAAAACTTCTATGCATTTTTGTTTCAGCTTCGATACAGGTAACATATTTATTGGAAAAAATTTCTCCACCAACAATGGTGAAATCATGCCAAAAAATTACAAAACATCATGGCAAGTTGCTTTATAAAAATAAACAGAAGGATTTTGCCACACTGATTTGTCCCCTTCTCCCTGTCAGTTTTGCATTTTCGTCCTTACAGCAGGATGTTGCGAGTTCTATTTCTTTGTAATATATAGTATTAGAAAATTGCATTCCATTCAGAAAAATGGTTCTGCTATCAGATAGCCAAGAGCCTTGAAGAGGCTCTTTTCCCAAGTTCTTCCTAAAATAAATATAGAAAATAGCCTCTAATGAAAAGGTTTGGTCAGTTTAAAAGAAAAGGAAAAAAAGGTCTCTTTTCCTCCCTTTTTGGGAAATAGAACAACATATCAGTTCATTTTAAATAGTGCTCAAGGCTCTGGTGGATTCAGCTACTGAAAATAATAGTAGTTTTTTTATAAAAAATCTCGTGATGATCCACTGAGTTCTTGTTTTGTCAGTAGCCAAAGAAAACATGGGTTCCTGCTTGAATCAGTCACCAAATGCCAGGCACAAGCAATCTTCATTAGTAACGATCATCATAATTCCATGAAGCAGCCAGTAGAAGGTAATCTTTGGCAACTGTGGTCAAACAGACGGTGTCTTTGGTAGGTGACCCTGCTGTATAATTTGTGGCCGCTTGACTCTGGGCTTCCGTCTCTTTGGCCTGCTCTTAGCTTTGATCTGCACCACAAAGAAGGCCAGGACCACCATAGCACCGAGTAACGCAAAGACGGGTATCGTCCCTCCCACATCCTGGTTGTACCGTCCAGGCATTATTCCTGTATGGGAAAGAGAGAAGATTAATGTAAGCAAGCTGAGGATGCATTAACCCATGGGCAAACAAGAGTTGTAGAAACTGCCATACAACTACTGGGTTACCAGTCTTACTCAGAGTAGACCCCTGAAATTAATAGTCACGGCCAACTTAGGCCCATTAATTTCAAATGGGTCTACTCTGAGTAGGACTTGGCTGGATACAACTCACTGATTTCAACCAGGGATCACTTCCATGCAATTTTATTAAAGCTGATCATCAAAAGCATAGGCCTGCCTAAAGTTTCCCTTGTGGGGGAAACTACCAGTTTGAAAAACAATGTTAAAATATGAAACACTGAACCTACTATGTGCCCTCCTCTATTGATTTTACCTGGCTATAAAGTATCCCAGAACTATGAACTCTTCCTTGCCTGTATGGAGAGTGGTACGCATCTGGCCGCACCCACCACTAGCATGTGGCCCCTTGGAGGCTGCCCGTGAGAAAATGTGGCCCCTTGGGCTAAAAATGGTTTCCCACCCCTGCTCCAGGGTGTTACTTGAGTTCACATGGGGGGTGTCCATCAGGGCTAGGCATAAACAGGTATGTGCCATAGAGTATTCCCCAAGAGGAATTTCGATGGCAGACATACAGGGGCTCCTTATCAGACTATTCTACGTAGAAAATGGCTACAATTAAAGCTAGGAAATATGAAAACTACTTTTCTAAAACATCAAAAGCCGGAAATCTCACAAGCTATGCCTGTGAACACTGTGGACAGGTGTGCTAGCACTAATTATGGCCAAAAAATACATACTAAAGAGGCATAAATGAGCTGTAATCTTGATAACTAAAAGTTGGACCAAGATGATTCCAGATGTCTCTGTATTTCTTCTGCATAGGTGTGTATGCTTCTATCTCATTTAGGGTGGTGTGATGCACTGTGGGCAACAGGTGTCCCACCATTTTGGCACCTACCCCCTGGAATATCCCAGGCTCCACTTTCTCCAGGTGACAAAGGCCTTACTTGGGGTCGGTTCTGACGGAAACTTGGTAAAGCCACTTTGTCCAGGTCGATTGACAGTAACTTCTGATGTTTCCATAGGTTGCTGGAAAAAATGAAAGCATCCAGAACTATTAGTACACTGGGCTACTAGTCAATCAAGACTGCTAGAAAACATTTTGAATATCTGAACATTTCAGTGGGTCTACTCTATGTACATCTTAGGTGAGATACAACCTAGGATTGCAAACTAGGTCAGGCAGACTCAGCCTTGTTTGGCCAGAGCTGGGCAGTGGCACATGGAAACCGCAGACACTAGCCGCAGTGGACAGAAGAGCCTCCTTACATCTATAGGTCAGAAGGGGTCAGGTGATACTCCCCAAATCTTATGACAACCCCTGGCCTGTTTTGATGGTCTGAGCAACTGGGAAGTCAGTGCATGCTGGGTACACACTACATTTGCTTCACCTGGCCTCAACTGCAAGGTCTGGCATTCCATGTTGTTTAACTTCTATATGGTGGGCCTTAAATATTAAGGATGACATTTTCATCTCCACAATCAGGAGAGCTAGAAACTACTTTTTGGGAGGGGAGGAAGCAGACAGGTTTCTTGCGAATGTGGTGTGTGAATTCAGCTAACTGCTGGTTCTATGGGGTTTTTTTTGGTATGTTTTTAATTCCGTTTTAACAGTATCATTCATATGCCTGGAAAGTTAATCTGACAAAATACTGTGTTGATTGAGTGCCACATTTATTACATTCAAAACTGGAAACTGGAAACTAAAGGTGGATTTAGCAAAATCAGAAATTGCAACCTGGGAGCCGTTTCGTTCAGAGGCTGTGGCTTCGCCCAAGACAAATGAGGACACGCTGGGAGTGAGCGGGGCTTAGGGTCACGCAGGTGAGCCTCGAGCACCTTCGAATATCGATGAAGATGGTTACCTGAAATCACACAGTGAAACAGTTATACCAGAAGATAATTCCCTGCCTGCTGCCTGTGCTGTTTTCTAAGCATGAGGAACACATCTTCCATTCCTGAAGTACACACGCCCTCCCAAATTCTACAGTAGGTGGAGGCATGGAGCAAGTGTTCTGGTTGGGAGGGCAGATACATTTGCCTCATGCTTCCCATGGAAGCAGTCAACCTGAAGTGGGGGCCAGATATTGGGAGACTGTCCAAGAGCCTGCATTTCCCCTCCCCTCCTCCCACCACATTTACATTTGACCCCTGCCTGTTATGAACCCTGCCAAACAGCAGTGGCGTAGCGTGGATTGTCAGCACCCGGGGCAAGGCAAGTAATTTGCGCCCCCTAATCCGTGGATTTTCCCTAACCCCAGATGTTGCACCCGGTGCGGCCGGCCCCCCCTGCACCCCCCACGCTACGCCACTGCCAAACAGACTGAGGCAGGTAAGAGCAGTAAACTAACCTGGACCTTGTGTTCATCATCTGAGGTCCTTTCTCTGTGTGCCTTCTCTGAGGGAGATCCAGAAGCTGGCAACATGAGAATGAGCCTTTTCAGCGGTAGATCTCCCACTTATGGAATGGTCTCCTTGGGTAGACCTGCCTGGGTCCACTGCTGGCTACATTTAGGCACCAGGCCAGGCAACAACTTTTTCCCCCCAGCCAGATTATTGGCCTTTAACTTAAGAGATTTTTTAGACACTACAGCTTCTTAAGTGTGTGGAATGCTAGACTGCTTTCTATGGATATTAGTGTTTTTAGCTTATGTTTTAGCTTTATAGTGGCTTTGATTTTTGTATTACAGTGGTACCTCGGGTTACAGACTCTGCTAACCCAGAAATAGTACCTCGGGTTAAGAACTTTGATTCAGGATGAGAACAGAAATCATGCGGCGGCAGTGGGAAGCACCATTAGCTAAAGTGATACCTCAGGTTAAGAACAGTTTCAGGTTAAGAATGGACCTCCAGAACGAATTAAGTTAACCTGAGGTACCACTGTACATTACACTGCAAGCCACTTTGAATTTGCATTTTGTTTTTGTTTTTAAAAAGCAACTAATAAGTCCAAAGAATAGTAGCAATGGGATCATCCACCCCACTCCCAGGCCAAATACTACCACAGGTCATCTGTAGCAGCACAAATCAAATGAAAATCACCTTCCATTCGCTCTGGAAGAGCATAGCCTATGCCTGTTGGAGGTCGTTGTCTGTTTTCTGAATGGCTGAGGCTTGGTGGCATAACTCCGTAAGATGTGTATTGAAGAAGAGAATCAAGAAGCCAAAAGCAATCTGGAATTTAAGAATTAAAAAAAAAATCGAGTGTTTTGAGCCAAACAAACCAACTCCACACATTAACTACACTGATTGACACTTTTAAATCCACTGCTGCCACCTGTTTTCCCTTGACACTGCATTGCTGCTGTTTTTCTGTGCTATGCTCCTGAAGCTCAGCCCAATTCTTTTGCTGGGACTAAGAATGGAATGGGGGAATGCTCTGAGCCTGGTTTTCAACTCCCATCAGTCCCAGGCAGCACGGCCAACAGTCAGGGATGACGCAGCTTTAAACCATGTCTCTGATCTGCTCAGCACTCCCATTTCTATAATGCAGGCTCCTTCAGAGGTGGAACAATAGCCATCACCATGGTCTGTTAGTTCAAAATGCAAATGCATTTCAAACCTTATTTTCTGATTCTGGTGTTGCCTATCACAAACAATGGTTTAATGTGATGGTTCAGACACTAAAGGGAAGTTAAGCATCCATCACGATGGCTTAGTGATCTGTTGGGATGGAGCCTCAATGCTTGTCTTCTATGCCTTCACGACATCAACCCTGTGAAAGGAGAGGTCTTATCCATGGCTACCCAGTGAATTATAAAATGTTTGCTCTCTTTCATGTGAATTGACATGGTGCAATAAAGTCAATCTAAGCTGTCAGAAAGAAGGCTTTCATTTACAAGAGCAATGTTTATTAATGCAGCAGAACAGGGCTGCCCAGAGGGGCATCATAATTGTTTTCAGCCTTTAAATTGGGAATAGGTTATTTTGAGGCACGTGTCTTTTAGGCATGAACAAAAACTACTGTGCTGGGGAAATTTTAACCGGCCAAATTTTCAGACCTGAACCTCTTGGAAA